>NC_064627.1:568536638-568851325 GCF_023864275.1 Schistocerca cancellata
CCATTTGAACCATTTGAACTGGAAGCTGCTCACCGAAATGGTACCGAAATGGTGACCACCACAGCGTCGTCACTCGAACGTTGGACCTCTATCATAGGAACGACACATTGAAGATGTGCTTCGTGGCGTTGGTGAAAAATATCTGCTGATGACCACAACTTACATCTTATGGTTCCTAGGTATCCCGAGGAGAATGAAACTGAAGGGGAGGAGGGATGAAGGGCTATGTTGACTTAGACGGTCAGTTTGCTCTTTGGCGTCCATTACAAAAAAAGTTGCAAAGCGTCCACACCGTGATCCACTAAACAGGTGGGAAAGACGACACGTAGAATGAAAACGAACTAAATCGTGTCGGGTTTTCTGCACCGACGACTGCAGATAATGATTGTCTTCAAAGAGTGTGAACGTGGTCGGCTACAAATGCAGGTCTCAGGCATGGAGTCCCCACTGTTTTCAAAATGCTCAAATGTGTGTGAATTCCTAAGGGACCAAATTGTTGAGGTCAACGGTCCCTAGACTCACACATTCTTAAACTAATTTATGCTAAGAACAACACACACACCCATGACCGAGAGAGGACTCGAACCTCCGGCGGGAGGGGCCGCGCAATCCATGACATGGCCCCTTAAACCGCGCGACCACACCGCGCTGGCCTAATGGTTTAGAAGCGGGATGGGTCAGTCATGTTTTCGACCAGTATCACGTACAGAACGCTTTGCATCCATCATCATCGAGAACAATTTGAGGGGTATGCAGTAACGGGACAGGAGTCTCGGACCTACTTTTCAGGCCTACGGTCTTTCAATACGATAGTGCACGAGCATGCCGCGCTCATCTCTTGAACAGGAGGCAGAAATGAACCAAATGGCATATGCTAACTGGTGAAATAACCCTACTGAGTGGCTTCGGCAGCAGTTAACCTCACAGTGGGTTGTTAGGGTTGTTACGGGAAGAGTCTTCATACACTTGGTGGAGCAAAGAGGGCCGCTATCAAGGAGAGCGATAGACTGAAGCACCGATGTCTCGACAGCATGTCGAAAAGGATCCAAGTATATTGCGAGGGACGTTCATTATGTAATGCAACGCATTCTTTTCTCGGCCAGTTTCTGATTTAAAGTGTACGGAATTTGTTGCGGGATATCATGAAATGTTCCCGCTTCAGCCCCAATAGTTTCATGACGTTCCGATAGATGGTGACTGTATATGAGGTCTTCAAAATGGCGTCTGTAACGGAGATGAGTTCCATGGAGAGAGATGGAAAACCAGAGTATCACAGATATCCACAGGGACTTACGGAATGTCTTCGAAGAACTGGCAGTGAACAAAAGCACGGTGAGTCTTTGGACAAGGCTTCTGTCATCATCGCAACAAGGTCGCGTAAACAAGACATATTTCCCGCGTACCGCACACAGCTTTAACCCCTGCAGTGTTGGAGCGCAGGATACTCTCATTGAGGTGATCTACGAATCATAATCAGACACCTCACCGCACTACTAGGCGTTTCTGTTGGTAGTGCTGACACACTCGCCCGTCTCTTGGGGTACTCAAAGGTGTGTACCCGCTAGGTTCCTAGCCGTCTAACAGAAGGCCATAAAGAGCAACGAAGGGCCACTTATGCGGAATTTTTTTCGCGTTAGGAGACTGATGGTGACTATTTTTTTGTCGAACATCGTCACAGGTGATGAAACATTCGTTTACCACTTCGAACAGGAAGCGAAACGGCCGTTCGTGGAGTGCCACCACATCATCTCTCCTCCGAGGAATTTTCACCTGCCTCGAGATGACTGGGTGTTTGTGTTGTCCTCATCATTTCATCATCATCCAGGAAAGTGGCGAACTTGGACTGAGCAAAGATTGGGTAATTGTACGGGCGCTGATAACCACGCAGTTGAGCGCCCCACAAACCAAACATCATCATCATCATCATCATCCTCCGAGGAAAAAGTTGAAAGCCACACTCTCAGCAGATAATGTGATGGCTAATGTTGTTTGGAACTCTGAAAGGGTTATTCTGCTTGATATCCTATCTCGTGGTCCAACGATCAACTCTGCAGTGTATCGTGCTACCCTTAGGAATTGGAGAAACGACTTCAGCGTGTTGGTTGGTACAAAAATGCAAACGACCTTGCTCTTCTTCATGACAACGCAAGGCCTCACATAAGCGTGCGCACCCGAGAGGAGCTCACAAACCTTCGTTGGACTGTTCTCCATATATCACGGATCACGCACCTTCCGACTTCCATCTGTTTGGCCTAATGAAGGATGCACTCCACGGTAAGCAGTACATGGATGGTGGGATGATTATCGATGCAGCAAAACGTTGGCTGCTCCCACGTCGACTACTAGAGTGACGCCATTCGGGCAAGTAAGCCGTTGTAGTAAGGTGGCGTAACGCCGTCGCAATGAACAGAGATTATGTTGAAAAATGGACTTTTGTATAGAAAAGGTGGGGAATAATGTGGTGTATTGGAATCCTGAATGAAACCGACCTCTTTGAGAAAAGAAATGTTTTGCATTACTTATTGAACGCCCCTCGAGTAATCACTGGATACGCAAGAGGGTATGTAATAGTACCAAGCAGCAGATTCTGATATCGCAGGTATGCGCCACCGGAAAGAATGCGTTCATATTGATTGTTATTTTGTTTTTATTTCGCAGTAGTATTGTTGTTGTTGTTGTGGTCTTCAGTCCAGAGACTGGTTAAATGCAGCTCTCCATGCTACTCTATCCTGTTCAACCTGCTGCTTCGTCTCCCAGTGCATATTGAAACCTACATCCTTCAGAATCTGCTTATTGTATTCATCTTTTGGTCTCCCTCTACGATTTTTACCCTCCACGCTGCCCTCCAATACTAAATTTGTGACCCCTTGATGCCTCAGAACATGTCCTACCAACCGATCCCTTCTTCTATAGTTCAATTCTTTTATCTTGGCGGTTCGCGCATGCCCGCCCAGACGCGGGAGATTGCTGCGTTGCCAGTTGCACGCGCCAAGAGAAGCAGCGCCGTAGTATAGTTCGCAAACTTACGTTTGGGGGAAGCGAGCAATTTATGAAGTAAAGCCACCACGGCCGCATTAACCCTTGCGCTGCTACAGAGACGTGCTCCCCGCATTCCGGGCTGTGCGCGATTTTGTCATGACTGCACTGCTCGCCTGTGCAGACACATGGTGTTTCGACTGCTTTGACACACTTTATCATTCGATTTCACAAAAACTATTTGGCCCAAAAATTTGATTTTTACACATCATCTTGACTGATACCTTCCCCCCATAAATGACTTAATTTTGTTTCGATGTTCAATGCAGTTATTGTGCAGCATTAGATGTATTAAACTATTGCACGAAGTTTTGAAGAGTTTGCAGAGGTAAAAGTCAATAGCGTATACTTTACATATGGTCGATTTTAGTTGCCACTAGAAATTTCAAAAAAATTACATTCAAACGAATAGAATTCCCAAATAAGACACTTCGATATCGTTTTTAAATAAAGAAAATATTAAGCATTGAACTCAGAAACATTCGCTTAGCAGCCAAACACTTTAACCATTACACTAACGCAGCTCGTCACTCAATATACCTCCTGCAGGAGTTTAAAATATCACGCAAAATACCGACAAACACTGTTGGTATGACTATGAATTACTCACGTTTCGTCGAAGTACAATAGGAAATAAACAGTTACCGCTGTTCTTTAATCCAAAAAAGCGGTTAGTGAGAATGATACAAACACCTATCCTTGCTATCACCTGAATTAGGAGGCTTATTGCTTATTTGTTTTAATTAATTAATAGAATATGAAGCAATTGGTATAAAGAATGCTTTTTCCGAACTTTCTATAAAAGAAAGTCTGCTATCAAGACATTGCTTTTGTTCAATTACTTTATTTATGACTGAACGGTTCCAAAACTGGAGACACTCGCCCATGCTCTGCACTTCAGTCGAGCTCTGGCAACGTCGTTCTCTGTTCATTGGCTGACTGTGTTTTGTGACATCAGATGCGCAGAACGAACCTAAACTCGGCCGCCGTCGTAAATGACGCGCACTTTAGTCAAAAAATGGTTCAAATGGCTCTGAGCACTATGGGACTGAACTGCTGTGGTCATCAGTCCCCTAGAACTTAGAACTACTTAAACCTAACTAACCTAAGGACATCACACACATCCATGCCCGAGGCAGGATTCGAACCTGCGACCGTAGCAGTCGCACGGTTCCGGACTGCACGCCTAGAACCGCGAGACCACCGCGGCCGGCCACTTTAGTCAAGTTGGGCCACAAATTTCTCTTGTCCCCAATTCTGTTCAATGCCTCCTCATTAGCTGTGTGATCTACCTATCTAATCTTCAGCATTGTGATCCCTCGATGCCTCAGAACATGTCCTACCAACCGGTCCCTTCTTCTTCTCAAGTTGTGCCACAAACTCCTCTTCTCCCCAGTTCTATTCAATACCTCCTACCCATCTAATCTTCAGCATTCTTCTGTAGCACCACATTTCAAAAGCTTCTATTCTCTTCTTGTACAAACTATTTATCGTCCATGTTTCACTTCCATACATGGCTACACTCCATACAAATACTTTCAGAAACGGCTTCCTGACACTTAAATCTATACTCGATTTTAACAAATCTCTCTTCTTCAGAAACGCTTTCGTTGCCATTGCCAGTCTACATTTTATATCCTCTCTACTTCGACTATCATCAGTTATTTTTCTCCCCAAATAGCAAAACTCCTTTACCACTTTAAGTGTCTCATTTCCTAATCTAACTCCCTCACCATCACCCAAGTTAATTCGACTACATTCCATTATCCTCATTTTGCTTTTGTTGATATTCATCTTATATCCTCCTTTCAAGACACTGTCCATTCCTTTCAACTGCTCTTCCAGGTCCTTTTCTGTCTCTGGCAGAATTACAATGTCATCGGCAAACCTCAAAGAATTTATTTCTTCTTTATTTTTCTTTTATTTCCTTTACTGCTTGGTCAGTATACAGATTGAATAACATCAGGGATAGGCTACAACCCTGCCTCACTCCCTTCCCAACCACTGCTTCGCTTTCATGCCCCTCGACTCATAACTATAGAGTACTATTACTATAATTAGTTTCGTAAGACTTACACTTTCATTCTCAACTCCTTGGAATGTACCTCCCTTCAAGTATGCAGATATGGCGGCGGTGCAAATACTTTTTCTTTGCATTTAATGTGAAGTAGCTGTTCGAACGAAATTAGGTCGTCTGCTTCAGGCAGCCATCCTGCTTGATTCGACCGTCTCACTTACGGGCAGAAGCGAAAGGCTTCCTCTTCCTCCAGACGAAGCTGGCGACGACAGCGTGCAGCCAGTCTTTTTCTCACAGGATATCGCTGCATGCAGCCGCCTGTACAATGGGGGAAGAAGTAAACTTGCTTTCACAGAGCGATTGAATATAGCGCGATGTCTCACCAAAAATAGTGGCCTGTGTACCCTGTTTAGAGAGTGACGACACATTTCGAAGGATTATTTCAAGTGTAGGCCGTGCGCGTGGTGTCACTTTACGGTGAGAAACGTTATCAGCACTGGAAGCTGCGCCGGCCGAAGTGGCCGTGCGGTTAAAGGCGCTGCAGTCTGGAACCGCAAGACCGCTACGGTCGCAGGTTCGAATCCTGCCTCGGGCATGGATGTTTGTGATGTCCTTAGGTTAGCTAGGTTTAACTAGTTCTAAGTTCTAGGGGACTAATGACCTCAGCAGTTGAGTCCCATAGTGCTCAGAGCCATTTGAACCATTTGAACTGGAAGCTGCTCACCGAAATGGTACCGAAATGGTGACCACCACAGCGTCGTCACTCGAACGTTGGACCTCTATCATAGGAACGACACATTGAAGATGTGCTTCGTGGCGTTGGTGAAAAATATCTGCTGATGACCACAACTTACATCTTATGGTTCCTAGGTATCCCGAGGAGAATGAAACTGAAGGGGAGGAGGGATGAAGGGCTATGTTGACTTAGACGGTCAGTTTGCTCTTTGGCGTCCATTACAAAAAAAGTTGCAAAGCGTCCACACCGTGATCCACTAAACAGGTGGGAAAGACGACACGTAGAATGAAAACGAACTAAATCGTGTCGGGTTTTCTGCACCGACGACTGCAGATAATGATTGTCTTCAAAGAGTGTGAACGTGGTCGGCTACAAATGCAGGTCTCAGGCATGGAGTCCCCACTGTTTTCAAAATGCTCAAATGTGTGTGAATTCCTAAGGGACCAAATTGTTGAGGTCAACGGTCCCTAGACTCACACATTCTTAAACTAATTTATGCTAAGAACAACACACACACCCATGACCGAGAGAGGACTCGAACCTCCGGCGGGAGGGGCCGCGCAATCCATGACATGGCCCCTTAAACCGCGCGACCACACCGCGCTGGCCTAATGGTTTAGAAGCGGGATGGGTCAGTCATGTTTTCGACCAGTATCACGTACAGAACGCTTTGCATCCATCATCATCGAGAACAATTTGAGGGGTATGCAGTAACGGGACAGGAGTCTCGGACCTACTTTTCAGGCCTACGGTCTTTCAATACGATAGTGCACGAGCATGCCGCGCTCATCTCTTGAACAGGAGGCAGAAATGAACCAAATGGCATATGCTAACTGGTGAAATAACCCTACTGAGTGGCTTCGGCAGCAGTTAACCTCACAGTGGGTTGTTAGGGTTGTTACGGGAAGAGTCTTCATACACTTGGTGGAGCAAAGAGGGCCGCTATCAAGGAGAGCGATAGACTGAAGCACCGATGTCTCGACAGCATGTCGAAAAGGATCCAAGTATATTGCGAGGGACGTTCATTATGTAATGCAACGCATTCTTTTCTCGGCCAGTTTCTGATTTAAAGTGTACGGAATTTGTTGCGGGATATCATGAAATGTTCCCGCTTCAGCCCCAATAGTTTCATGACGTTCCGATAGATGGTGACTGTATATGAGGTCTTCAAAATGGCGTCTGTAACGGAGATGAGTTCCATGGAGAGAGATGGAAAACCAGAGTATCACAGATATCCACAGGGACTTACGGAATGTCTTCGAAGAACTGGCAGTGAACAAAAGCACGGTGAGTCTTTGGACAAGGCTTCTGTCATCATCGCAACAAGGTCGCGTAAACAAGACATATTTCCCGCGTACCGCACACAGCTTTAACCCCTGCAGTGTTGGAGCGCAGGATACTCTCATTGAGGTGATCTACGAATCATAATCAGACACCTCACCGCACTACTAGGCGTTTCTGTTGGTAGTGCTGACACACTCGCCCGTCTCTTGGGGTACTCAAAGGTGTGTACCCGCTAGGTTCCTAGCCGTCTAACAGAAGGCCATAAAGAGCAACGAAGGGCCACTTATGCGGAATTTTTTTCGCGTTAGGAGACTGATGGTGACTATTTTTTTGTCGAACATCGTCACAGGTGATGAAACATTCGTTTACCACTTCGAACAGGAAGCGAAACGGCCGTTCGTGGAGTGCCACCACATCATCTCTCCTCCGAGGAATTTTCACCTGCCTCGAGATGACTGGGTGTTTGTGTTGTCCTCATCATTTCATCATCATCCAGGAAAGTGGCGAACTTGGACTGAGCAAAGATTGGGTAATTGTACGGGCGCTGATAACCACGCAGTTGAGCGCCCCACAAACCAAACATCATCATCATCATCATCATCCTCCGAGGAAAAAGTTGAAAGCCACACTCTCAGCAGATAATGTGATGGCTAATGTTGTTTGGAACTCTGAAAGGGTTATTCTGCTTGATATCCTATCTCGTGGTCCAACGATCAACTCTGCAGTGTATCGTGCTACCCTTAGGAATTGGAGAAACGACTTCAGCGTGTTGGTTGGTACAAAAATGCAAACGACCTTGCTCTTCTTCATGACAACGCAAGGCCTCACATAAGCGTGCGCACCCGAGAGGAGCTCACAAACCTTCGTTGGACTGTTCTCCATATATCACGGATCACGCACCTTCCGACTTCCATCTGTTTGGCCTAATGAAGGATGCACTCCACGGTAAGCAGTACATGGATGGTGGGATGATTATCGATGCAGCAAAACGTTGGCTGCTCCCACGTCGACTACTAGAGTGACGCCATTCGGGCAAGTAAGCCGTTGTAGTAAGGTGGCGTAACGCCGTCGCAATGAACAGAGATTATGTTGAAAAATGGACTTTTGTATAGAAAAGGTGGGGAATAATGTGGTGTATTGGAATCCTGAATGAAACCGACCTCTTTGAGAAAAGAAATGTTTTGCATTACTTATTGAACGCCCCTCGAGTAATCACTGGATACGCAAGAGGGTATGTAATAGTACCAAGCAGCAGATTCTGATATCGCAGGTATGCGCCACCGGAAAGAATGCGTTCATATTGATTGTTATTTTGTTTTTATTTCGCAGTAGTATTGTTGTTGTTGTTGTGGTCTTCAGTCCAGAGACTGGTTAAATGCAGCTCTCCATGCTACTCTATCCTGTTCAACCTGCTGCTTCGTCTCCCAGTGCATATTGAAACCTACATCCTTCAGAATCTGCTTATTGTATTCATCTTTTGGTCTCCCTCTACGATTTTTACCCTCCACGCTGCCCTCCAATACTAAATTTGTGACCCCTTGATGCCTCAGAACATGTCCTACCAACCGATCCCTTCTTCTATAGTTCAATTCTTTTATCTTGGCGGTTCGCGCATGCCCGCCCAGACGCGGGAGATTGCTGCGTTGCCAGTTGCACGCGCCAAGAGAAGCAGCGCCGTAGTATAGTTCGCAAACTTACGTTTGGGGGAAGCGAGCAATTTATGAAGTAAAGCCACCACGGCCGCATTAACCCTTGCGCTGCTACAGAGACGTGCTCCCCGCATTCCGGGCTGTGCGCGATTTTGTCATGACTGCACTGCTCGCCTGTGCAGACACATGGTGTTTCGACTGCTTTGACACACTTTATCATTCGATTTCACAAAAACTATTTGGCCCAAAAATTTGATTTTTACACATCATCTTGACTGATACCTTCCCCCCATAAATGACTTAATTTTGTTTCGATGTTCAATGCAGTTATTGTGCAGCATTAGATGTATTAAACTATTGCACGAAGTTTTGAAGAGTTTGCAGAGGTAAAAGTCAATAGCGTATACTTTACATATGGTCGATTTTAGTTGCCACTAGAAATTTCAAAAAAATTACATTCAAACGAATAGAATTCCCAAATAAGACACTTCGATATCGTTTTTAAATAAAGAAAATATTAAGCATTGAACTCAGAAACATTCGCTTAGCAGCCAAACACTTTAACCATTACACTAACGCAGCTCGTCACTCAATATACCTCCTGCAGGAGTTTAAAATATCACGCAAAATACCGACAAACACTGTTGGTATGACTATGAATTACTCACGTTTCGTCGAAGTACAATAGGAAATAAACAGTTACCGCTGTTCTTTAATCCAAAAAAGCGGTTAGTGAGAATGATACAAACACCTATCCTTGCTATCACCTGAATTAGGAGGCTTATTGCTTGTTTGTTTTAATTAATTAATAGAATATGAAGCAATTGGTATAAAGAATGCTTTTTCCGAACTTTCTATAAAAGAAAGTCTGCTATCAAGACATTGCTTTTGTTCAATTACTTTATTTATGACTGAACGGTTCCAAAACTGGAGACACTCGCCCATGCTCTGCACTTCAGTCGAGCTCTGGCAACGTCGTTCTCTGTTCATTGGCTGACTGTGTTTTGTGACATCAGATGCGCAGAACGAACCTAAACTCGGCCGCCGTCGTAAATGACGCGCACTTTAGTCAAAAAATGGTTCAAATGGCTCTGAGCACTATGGGACTGAACTGCTGTGGTCATCAGTCCCCTAGAACTTAGAACTACTTAAACCTAACTAACCTAAGGACATCACACACATCCATGCCCGAGGCAGGATTCGAACCTGCGACCGTAGCAGTCGCACGGTTCCGGACTGCACGCCTAGAACCGCGAGACCACCGCGGCCGGCCACTTTAGTCAAGTTGGGCCACAAATTTCTCTTGTCCCCAATTCTGTTCAATGCCTCCTCATTAGCTGTGTGATCTACCTATCTAATCTTCAGCATTGTGATCCCTCGATGCCTCAGAACATGTCCTACCAACCGGTCCCTTCTTCTTCTCAAGTTGTGCCACAAACTCCTCTTCTCCCCAGTTCTATTCAATACCTCCTACCCATCTAATCTTCAGCATTCTTCTGTAGCACCACATTTCAAAAGCTTCTATTCTCTTCTTGTACAAACTATTTATCGTCCATGTTTCACTTCCATACATGGCTACACTCCATACAAATACTTTCAGAAACGGCTTCCTGACACTTAAATCTATACTCGATTTTAACAAATCTCTCTTCTTCAGAAACGCTTTCGTTGCCATTGCCAGTCTACATTTTATATCCTCTCTACTTCGACTATCATCAGTTATTTTTCTCCCCAAATAGCAAAACTCCTTTACCACTTTAAGTGTCTCATTTCCTAATCTAACTCCCTCACCATCACCCAAGTTAATTCGACTACATTCCATTATCCTCATTTTGCTTTTGTTGATATTCATCTTATATCCTCCTTTCAAGACACTGTCCATTCCTTTCAACTGCTCTTCCAGGTCCTTTTCTGTCTCTGGCAGAATTACAATGTCATCGGCAAACCTCAAAGAATTTATTTCTTCTTTATTTTTCTTTTATTTCCTTTACTGCTTGGTCAGTATACAGATTGAATAACATCAGGGATAGGCTACAACCCTGCCTCACTCCCTTCCCAACCACTGCTTCGCTTTCATGCCCCTCGACTCATAACTATAGAGTACTATTACTATAATTAGTTTCGTAAGACTTACACTTTCATTCTCAACTCCTTGGAATGTACCTCCCTTCAAGTATGCAGATATGGCGGCGGTGCAAATACTTTTTCTTTGCATTTAATGTGAAGTAGCTGATCGAACGAAATTAGGTCGTCTGCTTCAGGCAGCCGTCCTGCTTGATTCGACCGTCTCACTTACGGGCAGAAGCGAAAGGCTTCCTCTTCCTCCAGACGAAGCTGGCGACGACGGCGTGCAGGACGAGGAAGGCGAGCAGCAGCGGGATGAAGATGAAGCCGAAGAGGACGCGCATGTAGGTCTTGCCGCTGGCTTCGGTGCTCTCGTAGCAGCGGTCGAGCAGCCGGCAGGCCGCCGGCCGGCCCCCCTCCATCACCAGCACCAGCGTCAGCGTCACCTCGTACAGCGACAGCGACGGGCTCGCCACGCCTGCGGGACGGCGCAGTGCCACACCACTGTCTAGCGTAGGCTACTTTCCAAAATAGAAAGAGTCAACGGAACTTAAAATTACTAATACGACTGCACAGTAAACTTCTAATACACTCCTGGAAATGGAAAAAAGAACACATTGACACCGGTGTGTCAGACCCACCATACTTGCTCCGGACACTGCGAGAGGGCTGTACAAGCAATGATCACACGCACGGCACAGCGGACACACCAGGAACCGCGGTGTTGGTCGTCGAATGGCGCTAGCTGCGCAGCATTTGTGCACCGCCGCCGTCAGTGTCAGCCAGTTTGCCGTGGCATACGGAGCTCCATCGCAGTCTTTAACACTGGTAGCATGCCGCGACAGCGTGGACGTGAACCGTATGTGCAGTTGACGGACTTTGAGCGAGGGCGTATAGTGGGCATGCGGGAGGCCGGGTGGACGTACCGCCGAATTGCTCAACACGTGGGGCATGAGGTCTCCACAGTACATCGATGTTGTCGCCAGTGGTCGGCGGAAGGTGCACGTGCCCGTCGACCTGGGACCGGACCGCAGCGACGCACGGATGCACGCCAAGACCGTAGGATCCTACGCAGTGCCGTAGGGGACCGCACCGCCACTTCCCAGCAAATTAGGGACACTGTTGCTCCTGGGGTAACGGCGAGGACCATTCGCAACCGTCTCCATGAAGCTGGGCTACGGTCCCGCACACCGTTAGGCCGTCTTCCGCTCACGCCCCAACATCGTGCAGCCCGCCTCCAGTGGTGTCGCGACAGGCGTGAATGGAGGGACGAATGGAGACGTGTCGTCTTCAGCGATGAGAGTCGCTTCTGCCTTGGTGCCAATGATGGTCGTATGCGTGTTTGGCGCCGTGCAGGTGAGCGCCACAATCAGGACTGCATACGACCGAGGCACACAGGGCCAACACCCGGCATCATGGTGTGGGGAGTGATCTCCTACACTGGCCGTACACCACTGGTGATCGTCGAGGGGACACTGAATAGTGCACGGTACATCCAAACCTTCATCGAACCCATCGTTCTACCATTCCTAGACCGGCAAGGGAACTTGCTGTTCCAACAGGACAATGCACGTCCGCATGTATCCCGTGCCACCCAACGTGCTCTAGAAGGAGTAAGTCAACTACCCTGGCCAGCAAGATCTCCGGATCTGTCCCCCATTGAGCATGTTTGGGACTGGATGAAGCGTCGTCTCACGCGGTCTGCACGTCCAGCACGAACGCTGGTCCAACTGAGGCGCCAGGTGGAAATGGCATGGCAAGCCGTTCCACAGGACTACATCCAGCATCTCTACGATCGTCTCCATGGGAGAATAGCAGCCTGCATTGCTGCGAAAGGTGGATATACACTGTACTAGTGCCGACATTGTGCATGCTCTGTTGCCTGTGTCTATGTGCCTGTGGTTCTGTCAGTGTGATCATGTGATGTATCTGACCCCAGGAATGTGTCAATAAAGTTTCCCCTTCCTGGGACAATGAATTCACGGTGTTCTTATTTCAATTTCCAGGAGTGTACATTAGTGCAGTAAGACATTATTACACGCCAACCAGCGACGCTTTACACGAGATGTAAAGAATGCTACATTCAGGCCACAAAGTCATCGTATAGGGACATGCACATATACACAGGGCGATAGTATCGCATACACAAGGTATGAAAGGACAGTGCATTGGTGGAGCTGTCATTTGTACGCAGAAGACTGATGTGGAAAGGTTTCCAACGACATTGTGGCCGTATGACAGGAGTAAACAGACTTTCAACGCGGAATGATAGTTGGAGCTAGACTGGCGGAACTGTCCATTACGGAAATCGTTAAGAAATTCAATAATGCCGAGATTCATACTGTCAAGATTGAGCTGAGAATACCAAATTTCAGGCATGACCTTTTACTACAGACAACGCAGTGGCCGTCGGCCTTCACTTAACGACCGAGAGCAGTGGCGTTTGCGTAGATTATGATGATGATGATGACATTTGGTTTGTGGGGCGCTCGACTGCGTGGTTATCAGCGACCGTACAAATTCCCAACCTTTGCTCAGCCCAGTCTCGCCACTTTCATGAATTATGATGAAATGATGAGGACAACACAAACACCCAGTCATCTCGAGACAGGTGAAAATCCATGACCCCGCCGGGAATTGACCCGGGACCACGTGCTCGAGAAGCAAGAACGCGACCGCGAGACCACGAGCTGCTGACCGTTTGCGTAGAGTTATCAGTGCTAACAGACAAGCAAAACTTGGTGAAATAGTCGCAGAAATCAATGTGGGACGTACGACGAGCGTATCCGTTAGGACAGAGCAGGGAAATCTGGAGTTAATGGGCTATGGATGCAGACGACCGACGCGAGTGCCTCTGCTAATAGCACGATATCGCCTGCAGCGCCTGTCCTGGACTCGTGACCGTATCGGTTGGACCCCACGCTACTGGAAAGCCGCAGGTTTGTCACGATTTAAGTTGATACGAGCTGACGGTACGGTTCGAGTGTGGCGCAGACCTCATGAAGCCACGGACCTAAGTTATCAAAAAGGCACTTTTCAAGCTGGTGGTTGATCCATAATGGTGTGGGCAGTATTTACATGGTCCTCTGGTCCAACTGAACCCATTCTTGACTCGGAATGTTTATGTTCAGCTACTTGGAGACCATTTGCAACCATCCATGGACTTAATGTCATGGATAAGAACGCTCTCTGTCACTCCGCCGCAGTTGCTCGCTATTGAGATGAAGAACATTCTGGACAATTAGTGCGAGTGATTTGACCACCTACATCGCCCGATGTGAGCCCCATCGAACATTTACGGGACGTAATCGGGAGGACGATTCATGCACAAAACCCTACACCGACAACAGTTTCCGATTTACGGACTGCTATAGAGGCAAAATGGCTCAATATTGCCGCAGGAGACTTCCAACAACTTGTCGAGTCCATGCCACGTCGAGCTGCTGCTCTAGGCCGGGCAAAAAGAGGTGCGACGCGATATTAGAAGGTATTCCATTATTTTCGTCATCTCGGTGTACGTCTGAGTGCAACACAAGAGAATGTGCTATGATAGTGCGACGAAAAAGCCCGAATAGACAGCTCTTGTAATGTTTCTTTCTGTTATAAGTTACATGAGGATTCTAATAAGTTCGTGAAGTTAAATTTCGTAAAGCTATCTTTCATAAAAAATCGTAAGAAACAATTACAAATAAACGATATTATATTTGCAGGTTGCCAAATTAAACTTTAAATTCTGATTGAAAACGAGCGCCAGGCTCTTTACAAATAATATCAGAGCGTTAGCATAATAAAATTTATGCAAAGAGGCACCTGACATATAATAAATTGTATCATTGAAAATAGTCACTTTGTGATAAAATAAATCTTGTGATTTGATGCTAATTAATTTTGATAGTGTTTTTAAATAAGTTCTTCCGCTCCGGCTTCGTCGTATTTCCTGTGGAAATAAAAAGTTTAAATGCGCCGCATAATGGCGGCCAACTTTCTCAGTTAAATATGATCGAGGCTAGCTCCGCAGCAGCTGCAAAAAATGTTACAAAAACTCCTGCGTTATAACAAATGTGGCATGGGTTCCTTAAATGATTACTCTGCACTCCCGATTAGCTTATTATATTTTCGTAACTCTTTTACACATCAATTATGTTCTAGTAATTAAACGAGAGCAAGACAAAAGCTATCGCAATACAATCGTACCTTCTGCACTCAAACAATAGCTACGACACAAGAAAACATCAGAAGACGACTAGTTCATTGTCTTCTAGTCCTTTTATAATATAACAAAGATTATAGTGTTCAGTTCTTGAGTTTACACATATGATCTTATATCACGGAGAATAATGTTATTTTTCTATTATCAGAATCGATCAATTGTCTTTAAAGTTATTTCGTCACTTTGTCCGTATCACAATTAGGCATTAAAGTTCACACAACATTACGCACGTATAGTTCTTTTGTCATTATTTATATTGTTCGTGTGAAATATATGGAAAGAGACACTACACTAGCCCGCATCTCGTGGTCGTGCGGTAGCGTTCTCGCTTCCCACGCCCGGGTTCCCAGGTTCGATTCCCGGCGGGGTCAGGGATTTTCTCTGCCTCGTGATGGCTGGGTGTTGTGTGATGTCCTTAGGTTAGTTAGGTTTAAGTAGTTCTAAGTTCTAGGGGACTGATGACCATAGATGTTAAGTCCCATAGTGCTCAGATCCATTTGAACCTCGTGTTTTAAGTAGGGTGTGGCAAAAATTTGTTAGCGTAGGCTCCATACCCATTTAATATAATGACGTCCGAGACATAACACAAAGAAACCTTTCGACAAAAGTTAGCAGAACGTGAATACAATGTTATGGAGAGAAGGTAAATGAGGAGGAAATCGGAGACACGATACTGTGAGGAGATTTTCAGAACGAAACATCCAGATCGAAACATGCCACTTGCAGCAGTAAGCATTCCGTCAGAATTTTTGAGATGTCCAGAAGAACATACCATGACAAAAGTTTTCCAGATGGTATACGATGTGTAGTCCTCGCTTCCCGAGCACGGGGTCCCGGGTTCAATTTCCGGCGAGGTCAAGGATTTTCACCTGCCCCGAGATGACTGGGTGTCATCCAGGACCTTGCCTAGAATAGCGGTGCGGGTCTCCCGATCGTTCCCCTACGCTGTGTCAAGAAGCATGGGACTTCGTATACGGGTCCATTGATCGTGAGCGGGCCAAATATCACACGAAATAAGCGTCAAACGAAAAAACTACAAAGAACGAAACTTGTCTAGCTTGAAGGGGGAAACCAGATGGCGCTATGGTTGGCCCGCTAGATGGCGCTGCCATAGGTCAAACGGATATCAACTGCGTTTTTTAAAATAGGAATCCCCATTTTTTATTACATATTCGTGTAGTAAGTAAAGAAATATGAATGTTTTAGTTGGGCCACTTTTTTTGCTTTGTGATAGATGGTGCTGTAATAGTCACAAACATATGGCTCACAATTTTAGACGAACAGTTGGTACAGGTACGTTTTTTAAATTAAAATACAGAACATAGGTACGTTTGAACATTTTATTTTGTGATGCATGTGATACATGTACCATTGTGAACTTCTCATTTCTGAGAACTCATGCTGTTACAGCGTTATTACCTTTACATACCACATTAATGCAATAAATGCTCAAAATTATGTCCGTCAACTTCAATGCATTTGGCAATACGTGTAACGACATTCCTCTCAACAGCGAGTAGTTCGCCTTCCGTAATGTTCGCACATATATTCACAATGCGCTGACGCATGTTGTCAGGCGTTGTCGGTGGATCACGATAGCAAATATCCTTCAACTTTCCCCACAGAAAGAAATCCGGGGATGTCAGATCCGGTGAACGTGCGGGCCATGGTATGGTGTTACGACGACCAATCCACCTGTCATGAAATATGCTATTCAATACCGCTTCAACCGCACGCGAGCTATGTGCCGGACATCTATCATATTGGAAGTATATCGCCATTCTTTCATGCAGTGAAACATCTTGTAGTAACATCAGTAGAACATTACGTAGTAAATCAGCATACATTGCACCATTTAGATTGCCATCGACAAAATGGGGGCCAATTATCCTTCCTCCCATAATGCCGCACCATACGTTAACCCGCCAAGGTCGCTGATGTTCCACTTGTTGCAGCCTTCGTGGATTTTCCGTTGCCCAATGGTGTATTACGCCGGTTTACGTAACTGCAGTTGGTGAATGACGCTTCGTCGCTAAATAGAACACGTGCAAAAAATCTGTCATCGTCAAATAATTTCTCTTGTGCCCAGTGGCAGAACTGTACTCGACGTTCAAAGTCGTCGCCATGCAATTCCTGGTTCATAGAAATATGGTACAGGTGCAATCGATGTTGATGTAGCATTCTCAACACCGACGTTTTTGAGATTCCCGATTCTCGCGGAATTTCTCTGCTACTGATGTGAGGATTAGCCGCGACAGCAGCTAAAACACCTACTTTGGCATCATTTGTTGCAGGTCGTGGTTGACGTTTCACATGTGGCGGAACACTTCCTGTTTCCTTAAATAACGTAACTATCCGGCGAACGGTCCGGACACTTGGATGATGTCGTCCAGGATACCGAACAGCATACACAGCACACGCCCATTGGGCATTTTGATCACAATAGCCATACATCAACACGATATCGACCTTTTCCACAATTGGTAAACGGTCCATTTTAACACGGGTAATGTATCACGAAGCAAATACCGTCCGCACTGGCGGAATGTTACGTGATACCACGTACTTATACGTTTGTGACCATTGCAGCGCCATCTATCACAAAGCGAAAAAATTGGTCCAACTAAATCATTCATATTTCTTTACGTACTACACGAATATGTAATAAAAATGGGGGTTTGTATTTTAAAAAAAACGCAGTTGATATCCGTTTGATCTATGGCAGCGCCATCTAATGGGCCAACCATTGCGCCATCTGGTTTCGTCCTTTAAGCTAGACGAGTTTCGTTCTTTGCAGTTTTTTCATTTGATCCTTATTTCGTGAGATGTTTGGCCCGGTCACTATCAACGGACCACCCTGTATATATGAGGCAGGTGAAACACGGATTTCAAGAAGAATGTGGCAGTTCCAACTCCGAAGAATGCATTTGCCGACAGGCGTGAATATTATAGAAATCATAAGTTCACTAAGCCACGGTCGTAGAATACTGACACAAATTGCATAGAGTTGAATACGAGAGGCGGTTTTGAACCTGCTACTTTTCTTAAAGAAATGCAAATGTTTGTAGCATATTTTTATTTAGTGAAAGTTTTTGGCAACGTTGTATGGAATATACCCTTTGAAATACTGAAACTAACAGTAATAAAAAACACGGAGGGAAAGGATAGCTACAACTTGTACATAAACCAGAATGCAGTCCTGAGAGTCGAAGTATATGAAAGGGAAGCAGTATATGAAAAGGAAGTTAATATTATTTTACCACACAGTTAATAAGTGATACAGGAAAACAAGGAGAAACTTAGAAAAGAAATTATAGTTCAGGGAGAAGAATAAAAACTTTGAGATTTTCCAATGACATTGTAACTACGGCAAGACGTGGTAGGACTTCGAATATTAGTTGAACGTAATGTACAGTGTCTTGAAAAGAGGTTGTAAAATGAATATCGATTACAGACAGAAATGGCGCAGGTGTACAGGCGAATCAGATCAAGTGACACTGAGGAAGAATGTTTCTAAGTGAGAAGATGAAAATAGTAGGCGAGTTTTCTATTTGGCCAGAAAAATAACTGATGACAGAAGTAAGGAGGATATTCAATGCAAATTGGGAAAAGTGAGGAAAGCTTTTCTGACAAAAAGAAGTTTGTTTGAATATATTATAATCTGAAATGTCAGGAAATCTTGTCGTATGTTATTCGTCTCCAGTGAAGCCTTGTAGAGAAGTGAAACGTAAACGATAAGCTGTTCAGAAAAGAGCAGAAAGAAGCTGTTGAAATGTGGTGCTGCAGAAGAATGATGAAGATTAAATGGATAGATCGAATAACTAATGAGGAGGTACTCAATCATATTGGGAAAGAGAAGTAATTTATCGTAAAATTTGAGTAACTGTAGGGATCAGCTGATAGCAGATGTCATAAGTCTTCAGGGAATCGTCAGTAATGGAGGGAAATTTCAGGAGTAAGAATTGTAGAGGGAGACAAAAAATGGCTCTGAGCATAATTATTCCGATGGGTGTGTAGAAATTTCGGAATTTTTAAGTGAATTTTGCGACGAGAGAAGACATAAATTCCGCGTGGCGTATTGAGCAGGTCGGTGGCTAAAAACTGTGACCGTAGCCATGGTACCGACAGACTTAATATTTGTCGAGCATTCTCTATTAAAAACAATCCGTATTTTTGTAGCTATTGCGTTTTCGGGAAATGCAACACCATAAACTTGCTAACGTGAGTGAAAGGGTTTGTGAGTGACTGTATTAAGACTAGCACGGGCTTGGCAGTGATACTTGTTCACCTAAGTTTCAGAATATATTAATTAAGGACAAAATTTCCAACTTTTCATTTCGTGTGAAAACTTTCTCCCGAAACGTAGATTAGTGACTTTAATTGCAGCCTGGTTCACGTCGAAGTACAATAGGTTTCGCTGGGCTTCCCTACTGATGATCTGCTGAGTCTATGTTCACAGGTAGGTGCAGGTTCGTCGTAAAAGGGACGGAGGGAACCGCGCCGCCGCACTCTGTCAGCACTATATGGTATGGATCCCACACTGACGAGCAACATTCAAATATTGATAGAACGAGGTTTTTATAAACTACGTCCTTTGTGGGTGGAGTACATTTCCTTAGGATTCTTCCAATGAATCTGAGTCTGGCATCTGCCTTACGTCCAACTATTTCGTTCCACTTTAAATCCTTCCGTGCCCGTACTTCTAGTTATTTGTTGGATGTGATTGCTTCCAGTGATCGCTCTGGAATCGTGTTATCATACAATAAGTGATGTTTCTGCCTCTTTATGCGCAGTACGTTACAAGTTGTCAATGCCTACAGAAAGGGTCGATCTTCTATCGGTCTCCCTGCATTCTGCTTCAGTTTTCTAGCGTTGCGACTTCTCTTTATACGGTAGCATCATCCACGAAAAGCCTCATCGAACTTTCGACGTTATTGACTATAGTTGATTAAAATTTGTTGATAGTTGACACTTCACGTGCTCGCAATCAGAGCGCTCAACGTCACGCCCGAACCGTTCGCTGCTGCTAAACTGCCACAGCAAGTAGTTCACTTCCAAATCCTAGTCCGGCTTTCTTTCTTGATGTGTTTGGTTCCCGAATCCTGGGTCTGGTCCTTTTATTTCGTGTTTCATCAAGCGTGATAACCAGACTGAAAACAACACACACACACACACACACACATAGACACACACACACACACACACACACACACACACACACACCGATGCTTGCGAAATACGCACGTTTCATACACAGCAGTAGCCAAATACTACTGGATTCATCGTCATTTATACAGCTATTTTAAACACAGAGATCGGCTTACATTAGAAAAGCTTGGCGCCACAATGTGTGAAGCTGAATTTTTGAAGGGTGTCAATTAATCGTTGCGACTGGAAGACGACAGTCAGAAATAATACAACTATTAGCAGTGTAATGGCAAAGCGTAGTGGTTAGCGTGTAAACCGGTCAGATAGAAGGTCGAAGGTTCGAATTTCGTCTGGTGATTTTTTTTTATTTTTCTATATCTAATCAAATGGCTGTAATTACGAGGGCTGTTCGGAAAGTGAGGTCTGGTCGATCGCGAAATGGAAACCACTGTGAAAATCCGATGAAGCTTTGCGCAGATGTGGTGGATAGCGTCTCTAGTATGCCCGTCGATCGCGTCACTTCGCTCGTTTTAGTGCTGAGCACACAGTGTGCACGTAAAAAGGTTTAGAACAATAGTGTCTCCCGCCAAGTACGAGGGCCTGGTGTGACATTTTGTCTGAGGCCATGCAGCCTACATAACATAGCTGTCAGGCGATTCCTTCTGCATGACAATTCTCGGCTGCACTCTGAAGGGGCAATGAAGATGCTCCTGCAGCGTTTTCGATGGGAAGTGTTTGATCAGCCACATACAGCCCGTAATTGACTCTCCATGAGTTTCATCTCTGCTCACATGAGCCGCTAGCTATGAAGACAATGTTCTGGCAGAGACAACGAGCTGTAGATCAGCCTAGAAAATTGGCAGGAAGCTCAGGCGGCTTGCTTCTATGACGAGGGCACTGGAAAGTTGGTACAACGCTGAGACAAATGTCTAACTTGGAGCGACGACTATGTAGAAAGGTAGCTGGAAGGTGCAGCCAACTGTTACAAATAAGACATTTTTGATTTTGACAGTGGTTTCCATTTGGCGACCGATCGGACCTTACTTTCCGAATAGGCCTCGTATCATTTTTATTCAGTTAATTGGTTTAAATGTAATGTTTTTATTTCTAATACTTTACTGCATAATTTTCATCATGGCACTGACTTTTTTATTTGCTGTTATTTTTGTTCCTCTTCTTTCGTTTGGAATCTGCTTGTGTCGCCTATAACTTGCAAACAAGTGACAACTGAGACTGCTCATCTGTCGTTAATGCGATGCCAGTGTGAGGATAGTTTCAGGTAATCAGTGACAGCGAGCAATTACAGTTCGCTTTTACCGCTAAAACTGAAATTTTGCTGCGGAACTTGGCTATGCAAGGAAACGTATTTTGAAATTTTTCTCTCTTGAGTTTGCTCGTAGAAGTTAGCGTTAAACACCGCGAAAAAAGCTGTCGCGATTTTAGTTCTGTCGCACATTGCCGATCGCCCTTTTCTCGGATACACTGCACATCACCAGTTGTGGTTAGTTTAGTACAAGAGTTTAAATTCAAGGCCAAAAAACCCTGCATCTGCCGTAGTTCAGTTATTGGTCTCTTAAAACCAGCTGTCGGTAGAGCATGTCGCACTTCCGTCATACCTCGCGGCGCCTGCTTCCAACATCGTTCCGCGTTACACATTGAACATCATTTGCGAAGTTACCCTTCGTGTTCGTATGTCGCCTGTAACCGAATGGCAGCCGACAGCAGATGTGGCAACACTGTATCGACAAGTGACAGACGTGAACTACCAAGTAAGTTTGATCGGACTGTAGCTCGTTTAGACACATTGTGGAAAGAAATGGTCCTCTAATATTTCCTTGGGCTCCTCCCGAAGTTACTTTGACGTCTGAAAATTTGTCTCCATTGAGAGCGACGCGATGTGTTCCGTTTGTTAAACGGAAGCGCCAAAGAAACTGTGTTCAAATAGAGAGATATGTAAACAGCCAGAAAACGGTGCTACAGTCGGCAACGCCTATAAAAGACAAGTGCTTGTCGCAGTTGTTAGATCGGTTACTGCTGCTACCATGGCAGGTCATCAGGATGTGAGTTTGAACGTGGTGTTATAGTCGGCGCACGAGTGATGGAACATAGTATCTTCCAGGTACCGATGAATTGGGGATTTCCCCGTACGATCATTTCACGAGTGTACCGTGAATATCGGAATCCGGTAAAACATCAAATCTCGACTTCGTTGCGGTCTGAAAAAGATCCTTCAACAACGGGACCAACGACGACTGAACTAATCGTTCAACATGATAGAAGTGCAGCCCTTCCGCAAACTGCTGCAGATTTCAATGCTGGGCCATCAGCAAGTATCATCGTGCGAACCATTCAAAGAAACATCATTGATATGGTCTTTCGGAACCTAAGGCCCACTCGTTTACCCTTAATGACTGTGTGACTCAAAGCTTTACGACTCGCCTGGGCCCGTCAACACTGACACTGGACTGTTGATGATTGGAAACACGTTGCCTGGTCGGACAAGCCTCGTTTCAAATTGTATCAAGCGGATGGACGTGTACAGGTATCGAGACGACCTCATGAGTCCATGGACGTTGCATATCAGCAGGGGCTGTTCAGCCTAATGGAGACTCTGTGATGGTGTGGGTCGTGTGCAGTTAGATACGACTCCGACAGATGATATGTACGTAAGAATCCTGTCTGATCACCTGCATGCATTCACACCCATTGTGCATTCCGACGGATTAGGACAATTTCAGCAGGACAATGCGGCACCCCACACGTTCAGAATAGCTGAAGAGTGGCTTCAGGGACAACCTTCTGGCCGGCCGGAGTGGCCGATCGGTTTAGGCGCTACAGTCTGGAATCGCGCGACCGCTGCGATCGCAGGTTCGAATCCTGCCTCGGGCATGGATATGTGTGATGTCGTTAGGTTAGTTAGGTTTAAGTAGTTGTAAGTTCTAGGGGACTTATGACCTCAGCAGTTGAGTAACATGGTGCTCAGAGCCATTTGAAGCAGTTTTGAACTATCTTCTGAGCTTAAACACTTCCGCTGGCCACTAAACTCTCCAGACATGAGCATTATTGGGCGTGTCTGGGATGTCTTGCAACGTGCTGCTCAGAAGAGACCTCCACCTTCTCGTACTCTTACGTATTAACGGACAGCCAAGTAGGATTCATGGTGTCAATAACCCCCAGCAGTACTTCAGGCATTAATCGAGTCCATGGCACGCTGCAGCACTTCTGCGTGTTCGCGGGGGCCCTACACGATATTGTGCAGATGTACCAGTTTCTGGCTCTTCAGTGTAGAAACCCTTCTGTCCAATGGCACAGCTGGCCGACCCAAAAAAAAAAAAGTTCAAATGGGTCTAAGCACTATGGGACTTAACTTCTGAGGTCATCAGTCCCCTAGAACTTAGAACTACTTAAACCTAACTAACCTAAGGACATCACACACATCCATGCCCGAGGCAGGATTAGAACCTCCGACCGTAGTAGCAACGCGGTTCCGGACTGAAGCGCCTAGAACCGCTCGGCCACAACGGCCGGCTGGCCCTCACAGAATGCCTTCCCGGAGTCGAGGAACTCGGCATTGAGCTTTGCAAAATCCTACAAGAGACCGACGCCAGAGGAGTAGAGTTAATCTTTGCAGAGCAGTTGGCGACTGACCGAAGGCGACGACCCAGATGATGGCGAGGCAGGTGGAGCAGGCGGGCGCGGCGGGCTCCCAGCGGCCCGGGCCGGCGGCCAGCAGCAGGCTGCGGTAGCGGTCCAGCGCCACCAGCCCCAGCGTCAGCGCGTTCGCCAGCGCGCCCGCGAACTCCATCAGCGGCACCGAGCCGCACATCGCGGCGCCCAGGTTCTGACAACAGCACACACTCGGCTTTATATTCCTCCACTGCAGCTGCAGGCGACGTTGTGCTACTTACGTAATGAAACGAAACACCTGCAGCCTACGCTTTGATGTTATTGTACTGCACTGAAACCAGCTTTGGGGGGGGGGCAGTACGCTATCTTTTGGCCTCAACTTGCACTGGAGGGGTGAACTTAAGTCGTATACACACACGATCCCACCAGTGACCAACAGCTATGAACTGACTTCTGTAGAATATTGTAAAAAGCGATGTTCTATCTGCAACCATAGTTACACTATTCTACAGAACCATGCTTGCAAACACTACGTCGTTTTTACAGTATTCTGCGGAACCATAGACGCAGACACAACATCACTTTTACAGCATTCTGCGGACACATAGATGCAGACACAACATCGCTTTTACAGGATTCTGTGGAACCATGGTTGCAGACACAACATCCTCTTTATGCTATTCTGCGGAACTGTGGTTGGGGACACAACATTTCTTTTACAGTATTCTATGGAAACCTTGGCTCGAGACACAACATTGCTTTTGCAATATTCTATGGAACCATGGTTGCAGATCTAACATCACTTTTACAGTATTCTATGGAAGCCAGTTCAGAGATGTTGGCCACTGACTGAATTGTGAATACGATTGGGGATCACCCCATCAGCGTCAGTTAAGGCTTGACGATGGTGTATTGAGTCACCGAAACTGGTTAGGATACAAAAAAATAACATCAAATCGACGGCTGCAGGTGTTTCATTTTATTACATAAGTGAATGGCCAAAGTCCATCATATCGTCATTCACAAGGATTGGTATACAGAAACTTGTTTTGTAATTTGTGAAATACTAACAACAGAAAACATGGCTTCTACACTACTGGCCATTAAAATTGCTACACCAAGAAGAAATGCAGATGATAAACGGGTATTTATTCGACAAATATATTATACTAGAACTGACATGTCATTACATTTTCACGCAATTTGGGTGCACAGATCCTGAGAAATCAGTACCCAGAACAACCACCTCTGGCCATAATAACGGCCCTGATACGCCTGGGCATTGAGTCAAACAGAGCTTGGATGGTGTGCACAGGTACAGCTGCCCATCCAGCTTCACACGATACCACAGTTCATCAAGAGTAGTGACTGGCTTATTGCGACGAGCCAGTTGCTCGGCCACCATTGACCAGACGTCTTCAATTGGTGAGAGATCTGGAGAATGTGCTGGCCAGGGCGGCAGTCGAACTTTACCAGTATCCAGAAAGGCCCGTACAGGACCTGCAACATGCGGTCGTGCATTATCCCGTTGAAATGTAGGGTTTCGGAGGGTCCAAATGAAGGGTAGAGCCAAGGGACGTAAGACATCTGAAATGTAACGTCCACTGTTCAAAGTGCCGTCAGTGCGAACAAGAGGTGACCGAGACGTGTAACCAATGGCACCCCATACCATCACGCCGGGTGATACGCCAGTATGGCGATGACGAATACACGCTTCCAATGTGCGTTCACCGCGATTTCGCCAAACGCGGATGCGACTATCATGATGCTGTAAACAGAACCTGGATTCATCCGAAAAAAATGACGTTTTCCCATTCGTGCACTCAGGTTCGTCGTCCAGTACACCATCGTAGGCGCTCCTGTCTGTGATGCAGCGTCAAGGGTAACCGCAGCCATGGTCTCCGAGCTGATAGTCCATACTGCTGCAAACGTCGTCGAACTGTTCGTGCATATGGTTGTTGTCTTGCAAACGCCCACATCTGTTGACTCAGGGATCGAGACGTGGCTGCACGGTCCGTTACAGCCATGCGGATAAGATGCGTGTCATCTTGACTGCTAGTGATACGAGGCCGTTGGGTTGGCTCTGAGCACCATGGGACTTAACTTCTGAGGTCATCAGTCCCCTAGAACTTAGAACTACTTAAACGTAACTAACCTAAGGACAGCACACACATCCATGCCCGAAGCAGGATTCGAACCTGCGACCGTAGCGGTCGCGCGGTTCCAGACTGTAGCGCCTAGAACCGCTCGCCCACCTCGGCCGCCTGGCCGTTGGGATCCAGCACGGGGTTCCGTATTACCCTCCTGAACACACCGATTCCATATTCATTGGATCTCGACCAACGCGAGCAGCAATGTAGCGATACGATAAACCGCAATCACGATAGGCTACAATCCAACCTTTATCAAAGTCGGAAACGTGATGGTACGCTTTTCTGCTCCTTACACGAGACATCACAACAACGTTTCACCAGGCAACGACGGTCTACTGCTGTTTGGGTATGAGAAATCGGTTGGAAACTTTCCTTATGTCAGCACGTTGTAGGTGTCGCCACCGGCGCCAACCTTGTGTGAATGCTCTGAATAGCTAATCATTTGCATATCACAGCATCTTCCTCCTGTCAGATAAATTTTGCGTATGTAGCACGTCATCTTCGTGGTGTAGCAATTTTAATGGCCAGTAGTGTATATAGTCTGCAGGCTGAGATAACTAAAAAAGGGCTCCGCTGATACACCTGGAATGAGTGAATATACATCGAGGTCTGATTTGAAGCTGGGTATACTTGGAGCGATTTTCAGATTCAAATGTGATTATCATAATAGTTTTTTAACTTTTGTGATGTCAGTGAACGTAGGAGCTAGTATGAAAGGATTACATACTAATTAGTGCAATACATTTTCTAAAACGCAGAGCAAGTGACGGAGAACATGTAGGCGATCGAAGTTATCATAGATTTGGGGGTACATTTACCTGCCTATACTTCCACCGCAACTGTTAGCTACCATTCTATTTGTGGTCAGTACTTTAAAAATACATTGAAACTATGAGTACTCAAAAATAAAAACATTGATCTAAAGTTTTCTTAAGTGCTTTATTAAGCCTTGCAAAAGAAAAAAAACTAGTAAGGTAGATAAATCACACAGTTTGATCCATTATCAAAATTATAAATATAATGAATGGTACTATGATGGAGTACCACACACATAGCTCCAATTTTAGCTGAGCGTAATACCTTCAGTTTCAGCCATCTTTGACTTGAATCCTCGTTTCAGAACATCCCTTGCAGTTAGAATGAAAATGGTCTTTCCTTCATTTATCGTGACAATATCTAGAAATTGTGGAAAGAAACTTTATTCATTATTTCTAGAGATATATATCATTATATGTTTCATCCCATGAACCATGGACCTTGCCGTTGGTGGGGAGGCTTGCGTGCCTCAGCGATACAGATGGCCGTACCGTAGGTGCAACCACAACGGAGGGGTATCTGTTGAGAGGCCAGACAAACATGTGGTTCCTGAAGAGGGGCAGCAGCCTTTTCAGTAGTTGCAGGGGCAACAGTCTGGATGATTGCCTGATCTGGCCTTGTAACATTAACCAAAACGGCCTTGCTGTGCTGGTACTGCGAACGGCTGAAAGCAAGGGGAAACTACGGCCGTAATTTTTCCCGAGGACATGCAGCTCTACTGTATGATTAAATGATGATGGCGTCCTCTTGGGTAAAATATTCCGGAGGTAAAATAGTCCCCCATTCGGATCTCCGGGCGGGGACTACTCAGGAGGACGTCGTTATCAAGAGAAAGAAAACTGGCGTTCTACGGATCGGAGCGTGGAATGTCAGATCCCTTAATCGGGCAGGTAGGTTAGAAAATTTAAAAAGGGAAATGGATAGGTTAAAGTTAGATATAGTGGGAATTAGTGAAGTTCGGTGGCAGGAGGAACAAGACTTTTGGTCAGGTGATTACAGGGTTATGAATACAAAATCAAATAGGGGTAATGCAGGAGTAGGTTTAATAATGAATAAAAAAATAGGAGTGCGGGTTAGCTACTACAAACAGCATAGTGAACGCATTATTGTGGCCAAGATAAACACAAAGCCCATGCCTACTACAGTAGTACAAGTTTATATGCCAACTACCTCTGCAGATGATGAAGAAATAGATGAAATGTATGACGAGATAAAAGAAATTATTCAGGTAGTGAAGGGAGACGAAAATTTAATAGTCATGGGTGACTGGAATTCGTCAGTAGGAAAAGGGCGAGAAGGAAACATAGTAGGTGAATATGGATTGGGGGGAAGGAATGAAAGAGGAAGCCGCCTTGTAGAATTTTGCACAGAGCATAACTTAATCATAGCCAACACTTGGTTCAAGAATCATAAAAGAAGGTTGTATACCTGGAAGAATCCTGGAGATACTAAAAGGTATCAAATAGATTATATAATGGTAAGACAGAGATTTAGGAACCAGGTTTTAAATTGTAAGACATTTCCTGGGGCAGATGTGGATTCTGACCACAATCTACTGGTTATGAACTGCAGATTGAAACTGAAGAAACTGCAAAAAGGTGGGAATTTAAGGAGCTGGGACCTGGATAAACTGAAAGAACCAGAGGTTGTAGAGAGTTTCAGGGAGAGCATAAGGGAACAATTGATAGGAATGGGGGAAAGGAATACAGTAGAAGAAGAATGGGTAGCTCTGAGGGATGAAGTAGTGAAGGCAGCAGAGGATCAAGTAGGTAAAAAGACGAGGGCTAATAGAAATCCTTGGGTAACAGAAGAAATATTGAATTTATTTGATGAAAGGAGAAAATATAAAAATGCAGTAAATGAAGCAGGCAAAAAGGAATACAAACGTCTCAAAAATGAGATCGACAGGAAGTGCAAAATGGCTAAGCAGGGATGGCTAGAGGACAAATGTAAGGATGTAGAGGCTTGTCTCACTAGGGGTAAGATAGATGCTGCCTACAGGAAAATTAAAGAGACCTTTGGAGAGAAGAGAACCACTTGTATGAATATCAAGAGCTCAGATGGCAACCCAGTTCTAAGCAAAGAAGGGAAGGCAGAAAGGTGGAAGGAGTGTATAGAGGGTTTATACAAGGGCAATGTACTTGAGGACAATATTATGGAAATGGAAGAGGATGTAGATGAAGACGAAATGGGAGATAAGATACTGCGTGAAGAGTATGACAGAGCACTGAAAGACCTGAGTCGAAACAAGGCCCCAGGAGTAGACAACGTTCCATTTGAACTACTGATGGCCTCGGGAGAGCCATTCATGACAAAACTCTACCATCTGGTGAGCACGGTGTATGAGACAGGCGAAATACCCTCAGACTTCAAGAAGAATATAATAATTCCAATCCCAAAGAAAGCAGGTGTTGACAGATGTGAAAATTACCGAACTATCAGTTTAATAAGTCACAGCTGCAAAATACTAACGCGAGTTTTTACAGACGAATGGAAAAACTGGTAGAAGCCGACCTCGGGGAAGATCAGTTTGGATTCCGTAGAAATGTTGGAACACGTGAGGCAATACTGACCTTACGACTTATCTTAGAAGAAAGATTAAGAAAAGGCAAACCTTCATTTCTAGCATTTGTAGACTTAGAGAAAGCTTTTGACAATGTTGATTGGAATACTCTCTTTCAAATTCTAAAGGTGGCAGGGGTAAAATACAGGGAGCGAAAGGCTATTTACAATTTGTACAGAAACCAGATGGCAGTTATAAGAGTCGAGGGGCATGAAAGGGAAGCAGTGGTTGGGAAAGGAGTGAGACAGGGTTGTAGCCTCTCTCCGATGTTATTCAATCTGTATATCGAGCAAGCAGTAAAGGAAACAAAAGAAAAATTCGGAGTAGGTATTAAAATTCATGGAGAAGAAGTAAAAACTTTGAGGTTCGCCGATGACATTGTAATTCTGTCAGAGACAGCAAAGGACTTGGAAGAGCAGTTGAACGGAATGGACAGTGTCTTGAAAGGAGGATATAAGATGAACATCAACAAAAGCAAAACGAGGATAATGGAATGTAGTCGAATTAAGTCGGGTGATGCTGAGGGAATTAGATTAGGAAATGAGACACGTAAAGTAGTAAAGGAGTTTTGCTATTTGGGGAGTAAAATAACCGATGATGGTCGAAGTAGAGAGGATATAAAATGTAGACTGGCAATGGCAAGGAAAGCGTTTCTCAAGAAGAGCAATTTGTTAACATCGAGTATAGATTTAAGTGTCAGGAAGTCGTTTCTGAAAGTATTTGTGTGGAGTGTAGCCACGTATGGAAGTGAAACATGGACGATAACTAGTTTGGACAAGAAGAGAATAGAAGCTTTCGAAATGTGGTGCTACAGAAGAATGCTGAAGATAAGGTGGGTAGATCACGTAACTAATGAGGAGGTATTGAATAGGATTGGGGAGAAGAGAAGTTTGTGGCACAACTTGACTAGAAGAAGGGATCGGTTGGTAGGACATGTTTTGAGGCATCAAGGGATCACAAATTTAGCATTGGAGGGCAGTGTGGAGGGTAAAAATCGTAGAGGGAGACCAAGAGATGAATACACTAAGCAGATTCAGAAGGATGTAGGTTGCAGTAGATACTGGGAGATGAAGAAGCGTGCACAGGATAGAGTAGCATGGAGAGCTGCATCAAACCAGTCTCAGGACTGAAGACCACAACAACAACAACATGTTTCATCTGTATGAGTGACTGAATCACACCAGCTTGCAGTTAGAGGAACATGTGACTGACATTCGTTTTTCTTAGTTGTAGGCACATTACCAATTACGAATGAGTCTTCGTGTAAGTACCGATGGTTAATGTATTCCTTAGTTCCACATCGTTACTGGCATCAACACTGTTCACTAAATTGTGTCTCTGTTTACCTGGAGTAACAACGACCACTCTTCAGTGTAACCCCGAAACAGAGAAATCATGCACGTGACCTCAGAAATCGTAATATAGAGGCAGACATATAAACGTGAATAAAAAATTAGTCAGTGGTCTATTTTGAGAATTAATCGAATAATATACATGATATAGTTGAAAGTACCGATCGCTTTGCAGTTGAATGACATCGGTGGATTTTGCACAACCTGATTTTAACACACTTCTAGTATGCAATTATAAACCGCAACAGGTTCGCCAACCGTTGCGCAAGAAAATCGGCAGTACATTGCGCCATTTAGTGTATATTCATGGAACTTTACCTCCAAGTAATATATACTAAACATCCAACTGATAGTCAGCAGAGAGCTGTAAAAATGTTTGTGTATAATTGGTCAAAGTAACTATGACGGCCAAAGTAAATCCAGTTTACGGTAAGGAAGTGGTTTTTAGCTATTGTAGCTGACAACTTACGACACCAACCTTTTCTTTTTTTCTTGGAACTGTATACCTTTTTACTGTGGCACTGCATGGAGCCTTCGAAGAGTACTTCGGCGATATAACACCTGTGGATCTTTGTGCCGTGATGGACGCGGCACGTTTCGGCTTGGATTTTCCGGCGGCGCTGTAGCGGTCCGGGTTGCTGACTGCTACTCTGTCAGCCAAGGATAGCAGTATGGCCGCCAGGTTGTCAGCATGTCGAGTATCGGTATGACCTCAGTGAATGGGTAATTCCGAGTTTGTGGCGATGGTGAAGCCATAGAATAATCTAAGACGGTAACCAAGTTTTATTGGCAGCTCATTCTATATAGCAAAGTCGGCCAGGGCCAGTAGTGGGGTACTATTAGGTGTCGAATTGCAATAACTGCAGTGTTGGCAGCAGCCGGCTGGGATAGCCTTGCCGAGGAGGTGATGTCAGCACTGTCCCCTGGGGAGAAGCAGCCAGTAGCGCGAGTGCTGTCGGCAGGCCGGGAGGTTGTAAATCGGACTCGGTGTGGCATCGGACGAACCCAGGCTCTGCGGAGGCGACGGAGTGTTAGCCACTGGAGTGTGCAGAGTGGCTCCACTGGAGTGCAGCCAGCATGAAGCCCGAGTGCATCAGGCTTGCTGGCGCTAGCAGGTCCTTGACTGTACCTCGTAGCCGATGTGGACGTTGGAAGCAGCCGGCTTGGGTGCAAACTGCATCAGCGCTGAGATGAAGTGTAAGTCTGAAGCACAGCGTACCACTGGTGGTAATCACGTGAGAAGCTCGCACCAGCAGTAGTCATATCAGAAGCCCTGTCTGATGCCAGGATAGGCCAGGTCAAACGTATGGTGACTACAGACACGTCCCCAGTGCAAGCCATAGACCCAGATATATGCGTTCAGGTGGCGCTGTTGTGACAAAAAGCCTCACTTATTGCCACGTCCACCTGAAAAGCACTGACCCATGCGTTCTAAGTGGGGCAAGCCGTCATGTTCTAAGGCAGCTTCCAGAATGCTGAATGTAGTATTACAGTGCCTACCACCGGAATTCATAACTGATAGAAAACTGTGGCCCACTCGAGCTGAAGCCGCTACAGTTTCTCCGCTCTTGGGAGTAATTAGATCCTCCGAATTCCAGTCTGCTCCTGAACCGTGGATCTTGCTATAATGGCATGAATCTATTGTATTTACGTTTAATTTTCCCGTACTCATTATATACAAATTTTTTGCCGTTCTTCTTATTAATAGGCACTGCTCACGGTGTGATGTCCTTAGGTTCGCTCCTTCCATCTGGCAGCAGTGCCAACCACCTCGCACGGACAGGAGTGTGTGGATCCAGTAGGCATCTTGCCACATTACGAAACTATGTATTCACTGCTACTCACCAGCTGCCTTCATTCACTCTTGTACTTACTTTTAACAACTTTGTATCTGTCTTCTCTAAACAAGGTATCCTGTCTATCACACTTCGCAAATGTATCAACATCTTATCAGACTAAATTAAAACGTTAACGTTCCACTGAACCCATTACAACCTTATACATTCCCTGCAATAGACATATTATCTAGAAGTTTTTTAATTTATATTACAATCGCACTCTTTAACTATAGCTGAATGTGTCCTCTATGCTATTACGCAACCTTCTTGCTTGAATGCAACTCCTTCTAAGACTTCAGTATTCTAGGTGAATTTCCTGTTATCATGCCCACCGTGGAATCCCGACACCTTGCTACGCTGCGTTGAGCCAGTTCGCGTCCTGTATAGACAGAAACCCCTAAACCAATGACGCCGTTGCGATACTTACCTATGTTCCACTTTGTTAGCGCTGTACCACGGTTTACATCTCTCTTACTAAAAAATAGAATAAGCAGTAGGCGTGTAACAAAGAAACGGAAAAAGAAGAGGAAAGCCTTGCACACAAATGACGCAATCTGGATGTCAAACGCATAATCTACTAGTGTAGATTCTTGGAGAACTCCAAAATTCCTAATTTACTTATCAACACTACTCACAACAAACTACACCTACCTCTCACGCCGAAGGTTCGCGTCCTGTCTCGGTATGGGTGTGTGTGTTGTTCTTAGCGTAAGTTAGTTTAAGTAGTGTGTACGTCTAGGAACCGATGACCTCAGCAGTTTGGTCCCTTAGGAATTCATGCGCATTTGAACAAACTATACCTAAAATATCCTACTATCTGCAGTGACTTATACTTCTTCGGCAACCACGGCCTTTCTCGCCTCAACCATGTTTTCTACCTGAATTGCTTTGCAAAATGTCCCTTCCTCTATCATACCCAACACACCACACGGTGTTGCTCAGTGCTCGGGGTCCCACGACCTTGCAAGTTACCTTGTGTATATACAGCCGGTATTATTGATTATTCCCTTGGCCCCTTCCCAGTCAAATAAGCCGTAAACTTCTCTACAGAACAAGCTAGTGCACGAGAGGGCAGCTGGTGTGAGATTAGCAGATGTGACCGGAGTTACAACAACAGGAAAGGAGCATTCTGGTGAATGGGGAGTGTGTGGAGAAGCGAAACAGAGAATTAGATGATGTCGCTTTTAAAGTAGGACGGGGACATTAAGTCTTAAGAGCTTTATTTGTTTTATTTTATGACTATTGCTTGCAGTTTTAACTGAGTATACATTAAAGCTAGGACACAAACAGCCAGATATTGGAAACACTCCAGAAACGAGTAGCTGTGGATTACATTTGTGTGTTGTATCATAAATAACGATAGCGACCAAAACTAGGTATATAATCGACATAACAGGGAACAGGAAAAATCCAAGGAAGAATATAAGCCACGACCCTACGAGAGGTTATAAAATGCACACGCTGCCTCTCAGTTACATTTCTGATGACAGTAACACCTCTGCTAATGCCAGTTCTGATGCCAAATTAGCGGTCAATGGCAGTGACGCAAGAAAAATGCTGCTGTGAAGATAAAACCGCTTTAGCAACAACTCATTCTGTACAGCAAAGTCAGCCAGCGTCCCTAATCAGGAACTGTTGAGGCACCAGAATGTGATTGTTGGCAGTGTTGGCAGCAGTCAGCTGGGTCGACCGTGCTGAGTAGGCAGTGGCAGCACAGCATACCGTGGTGAAAAAACGAGCACTGATTGAGTCTATACTCGATATAACAAGCAGCAGGACAACGGGACCAGAAAAAAGGACAAACAGATATCAGGAGCCCGCGTGTGTCTATAAAATACACATGCAAATCAGTGGTGCACGACGGTGACGCTAGCAAAATGCTGGCGTGAAAGCAAAACCACTTTATCCAAAACTCCTACATGCTGCATCTCTGTTGCATTGCTGATGACAGTAACACCTTCGCTAATGCCAAATTAGCGGTCCATGGCGGTGATGTAAGGAAAATGCTGGCGTGAAAACAACACTGCTTTAGCGACAACTCATTCTATATGACAAAGTCCGCCTGTGCCCCTAGTCAGGAAATGTTGGGGCATCGGAATGTGATCTACACCTACATCTACGTGATTACTCTGCTATTTACAATAAAGTGCCTGGCAGAGGGTTCAATGAACCACCTTCAAGCTGTCTCTCTACCGTTCCACTCTCTAAAGGCACGCGGGAAAAACGAGCACTTAGATTTTTCTGTGCGAGCCCTCTTGGTAGTGCTGGCAGCAGCCAGATGATATGACCTTGCTGAGTAAGCGGTATCGACTCAGCCTGCCTTAGGGAAGCAGCTTGCAGGGAGTGAGTCTATACTCGACATAACGAGGAACAGGACACTAAGACGAGGAGAAATGCATGGTAGAATAGATACCAGGAGCCCATGAATCGTTATAAACGGCACGTGCTGTGTCTCACTTGCATTGCTGATGAGCGTAGTAGCACCTCTGCTAATGTCACTTCTGATGCCAAATTAGCAGACAGTGGCAGTGGCGCCGGCCGTTGTGGCCGAGCGGTGCTAGGCGCTTCAGTCTGGAGCCGCGCGACCGCTACGGTCGCAGGTACGAATCCTGCCTCGGGCATGGATGTGTGTGATGTCCTTAAGTTAGTTAGGTTTAAGTAGTTCTAAGTTCTAGTGGACTGATGACCTCAGGTGTAAAGTCCCATAATGCTCAGAGCCATTTGTACCATTTGAAGTGGCAGTGGTACGAGGGAAACGCTGGTGTGAAGATAAAACCGCTTTAGCTGCAACTCATTCTGTATAGCAAAGTCCCAGTGTCCCTAGTCAGGAAGCGTTGAGCCTCGGAATGTGATGTTGATAGGTCTGGCAGCAGCGAACTGGGGCGACTTTGCTGCCGTGGCGAAACAGCCATCAGCGAGTGAGTCTGTTCTCGACATACCATGGAAAAGGACAACGGGATGAGAAAAAATTTAAGGTTGTATAGATGCCAGCAGTGAATGACTTTGTTCTCGACATAACGTGGAAGAGGACAACGGGATGAGAAAAATATCTAAGGTTGTATAGATGCCAGGAGCACCTCTGCTGATGCCACTTATGACGCTAAATTAGCGGTCCATGGCGGTGATGCAAGGAACACGGTGGCTTGTGGAAAAAACCACGTTAGCAGCAACTCACTGTGCACAGCAAAGTCGGCTGGTGTCTCTACCAGGAGCTGTTGAAGGACTGGAATGCGATGTTCGTAGTACTGGCAGCAACCGGCTTTTAATTTATTAAAAAAATGAACATCTTTCTTGCAAAGTTTAGAGATTTCGTAGACGATGTTCATTATACATGAACTTACAAAAATGTGCTATGTTTTATCATTCAAGACATGTGATGACAGTAGGTCACCGTACTTAACCAGAATGACTCAATTGCCTTCGAACCAGAGATAATTAGCAATCGAAGTCAGTCGTCTAAAATCACACACTGCATTTTCCCGGCAATCAGGTCTTTCTTTTTTAAATACTTAGCAGCACTATGCGCACAAAATTTTCATTCCAGGCTACAGTAACAACCGGTCTGAGAATCTGCGAAACTTTCAAGTTCACAGCAATTAGAAAATTTTTACAAAAATAAAATAAAAGACTTTTGTACATAGTTGTACGTGAACAGTAATACAAGTGCATGCATGTCCTCACACTCGAGCGACATTGTTGATCGCCACTGTTGTGCTCCCTGTCTGATGGATTTAAATCCGTATGAGGAATATGTAGATTTTCAGTAATGTTGTTGTTTGAAAGGAAAATTAATGCTTGGCAAATTACCTTCATCGAGTAACAGTTGAAAATAATCGCTGGGTAGACGTATATGGTACAAAAATCCAAGAAAGACTGACATTATAATTTTTTATAATATTGTACGTCAATATTTTGTGTGTGTGTGGGGTGATTCATAATATGACAATAGTCTTAGACCACTGGAAATAGAAAATGATTAACAGCAACGTGTGATCTCTTTCAGTAAAGTATCTATCATCTTCGTGCTTTGAACTAAAATAAAAACCAAAATTAAACAGCATCTAAAATAAGGTGTAGGATAGACTACATCGTCCACACAGTCAATTTTGCAAAATTGACTGCGTGGACGATGTGGCCTATTCTACACCTTATTTTAGATCGACGTTACGGTGCTGTGCAGAGTATATTTATATTTTTGACGATGCCATTACGGCCTTATCACTTTAAGACATGGTTTAAAAAAGATCTGAGGATGGTCATCACTGACTGAAACCGGTCATCGTCAAAAGAATTGATATTGTGATCAAAGACTGGAATAAAAAAACATTTGACAGTATTGAATCACTGTTCATATAAGTGACTATGTCGCAGCTAGCGGAATATGTAGACACTCTGGACAGCATGTTGGGTTACAACAGCGGTATGTGAGCGAGCGTTATCCTGTTGGAAAACACCTCATGGAATGCTCCTCATGAATCGCAGCACAACAGATCGAATCACCAGACTGACGTATAAATTTGCGGTCAGGGTGCGTTGTATAGCCATGAGAGTGTTCCTGCTGTTAGACGAAATCGCACCCCAGACCGTAACTCCAGGTGTAAGTCTAGTGTGTATAGCACGCAGACAGGTTGATTCCAGACCCACAACTGCCGTTCTCCTAAACAACACACGGCATCACTGCCACCGACACAGAACAAAGTTTGCATCGGAAAACACAGCAGACCTCCACCCTGCCCTTCAATGAGCTCTCGCTTGACACCACGTAAGTCGCAAATAGTGGTGGTGAGGGGTCACGAGAATGCACGGTACTGGGCGTCTGGCTCGGAGCTGTCCTTGAAGCAACCGATTTGTAACCGTTCTTCGTTTCACTGTGCTGCTAGCTGCTATTCAAATTGTTGTGCAGTCGCATTACGTTGCTCAGAGCCATACGCCGAACACAGTGGTAGTGCCACATGGTCGTCCGAAGCTCGATCTTCTTGCGACCGCACGTTCTCATGAGCACTGCTGCCAGCATTCATGTAAAGTGGCTACATTCTTGCCAGGTCTTGCTGCATTATCGCATAAGGGACTTCCATCTTCTCGTAGCCCTATTACACGATATCGTTCAAATTCAGTAAAGTGTTGATAATGGCATCATTGTCAACATAAAGGAATTCTTAACTGACATCAACCCATCATGTAAAATCTAAAAGATAACTGAATCTCACGACTGTTACTGCGTGAATTTAAATCAAACCTGATTTGCATCCTCATAACGGCGCTACTTTCTCCACTCTTAGGCAACTGGCCCAAAATCTGAAAGACGTCATCTTTCAGATGTAGGAACACGCCCACCAACTTATGTTTATGTCTCAAAACTCGCCCTTGGTGATGCGATTTTCTCCGTCAATGTAGTACACTCCATATATAACTGTTCTGCTGTTTTGAGGGACGTCCTTGTTCCATATCACACCTCTAACATTCTCTTGTAATCTTTCTGCTAGCTTCCCCCGGTTACTTATTTCTCCTTCGTCAGTTGTTCCCCACCAATTATTATTCCAGATGTGACTCTTATTCTTGATTGTAATCATCATGTTACATTTACTTACAGAAATACAATAATTCCCGTATCCTTGTGTTATTCGTTCCTCCTCTTTCTCTTCTGTGTTTCCCTAAATCATCAAATCATTTGTAAAAACTATTGTTTCCTATTTCCTTCGCCGATTACTTGGGCCTCTACGTTCCTTATCTCATCCATCACCACAATAAGGTCAAATGGTGAATGTGGATTTCCACTGTCTCAAGCCGTTCTTCTGTTTCAGCCAATTTGATCTCTCTTCTCCCAGTTTAACACAGCTGACACTCATATTGTGCATTGGTCTTATCCTTCGTACAGGTGTTTACTCCTCTGTTCTCCAGAGACTTCCTTACCTTGATTCTCCGTAATCATGTCCTTTTTCAGAGTACAGGAAGGCGATTAGCAGAGCTGTTCCATTTTAATACTGATATTTCTGTACATGTCTTTCGGTGAAAATTAGACCTATTGCAGACCTTCCTGATCTGAAGCCATGTTGGTTTTCTCTAGTACTTTCTCCTGTTTTTGTCGAAATTCGAGTTTCCAAAGCTTTCTCAAAGATACAATGACTCATCAGTGTGATTCCCGATATCTTTCGCATTATTTTCTATTACTTTTCTTGAATATTGGTATAACTGCTCCGTTATTCCAGTCTTTATAAGTCCTCCTATCTGCCAAAAGCCCAACGTTTCGTCCACTCGTGGGAGGAGAGCAACGGCATGAAGCAGGAGACTGTCCTATTGTCCATAGGGGCGGAGCGGGGACTGAGTGTGCCCTGAGACTGCTACGGTAGTTTTGAAGGCCCTACGGGAACTCCGAAAAGTGACGGCCAACGGGGATCTGTTGAAGCTACGATAGACCTAGCCAGCCATCAGTGGATAACCCTACTTTCAAAAATGGAACCAATGTACTGCAGTAAGCCTCTCTAATCCAGATTAAACCCGAAGTTCCTCAGGCAGAAACTCATTTCAAAAACTTAGACGCAATAAACTTTACAAATATCATAGAGAAGCACAGAACCTAATAGCACGAAGTTAACCTCATAGCAACAGTTCAGACTGACGATCTGCGTTGCAATAGACATTAAATTTTGCCTATTATATGTTGTCCAGAGAGACATTCAACTGGGACCCTCCCCAGTTCCTAATGAGATTTTAAACATCAAAGACTTTATGCAACACCATATAAAAATCCTCAGATATGGGATTGTTGTTGTTGTGGTCTTCAGTCCTGAGACTGGTTTGATGCAGCTCTCCATGCTACTCTATCCTGTGCAAGCTTCTTCATCTCCCAGTATCTACTGCAACCTACATCCTTCTGAATCTGCTTAGTGTATTCATCTCTTGGTCTCCCTCTACGATTTTTACCCTCCACACTGCCCTCCAATGCTAAATTTGTGATCCCTTGATGCCTCAAAACATGTCCTACCAACCGATCCCTTCTTCTAGTCAAGTTGTGCCACAAACTTCTCTTCTCCCCAATCCTATTCAATACCTCCTCATTAGTTACGTGATCTACCCACCTTATCTTCAGCATTCTTCTGTAGCACCACATTTCGAAAGCTTCTATTCTCTTCTTGTCCAAACTAGTTATCGTCCATGTTTCACTTCCATACATGGCTACACTCCATACAAATACTTTCAGAAACGACTTCCTGACACTTAAATCTATACTCGATGTTAACAAATTCCTCTTCTTGAGAAACGCTTTCCTTGCCATTGCCAGTCTACATTTTATATCCTCTCTACTTCGACCATCATCGGTTATTTTACTCCCTAAATAGCAAAACTCCTTTACTACTTTAAGTGTCTCATTTCCTAATCTAATTCCCTCAGCATCACCCGACTTAATTTGACTACATTCCATTATCCTCGTTTTGCTTTTGTTGATGTTCATCTTATATCCTCCTTTCAAGACACTGTCCATTCCGTTCAACTGCTCTTCCAAGTCCTTTGCTGTCTCTGACAGAATTACAATGTCATCGGCGAACCTCAAAGTTTTTACTTCTTCTCCATGAATTTTAATACCTACTCCGAATTTTTCTTTTGTTTCCTTTACTGCTTGCTCAATATACAGATTGAATAACATCGGGGAGAGGCTACAACCCTGTCTTACTCCTTTCCCAACCACTGCTTCCCTTTCATGCCCCTCGACTCTTATAACTGCCATCTGGTTTCTGTACAAACTGTAAATAGCCTTTCGCTCCCTGTATTTTACCCCTGCCACCTTCAGAATTTGAAAGAGAGTATTCCAGTTAACATTGTCAAAAGCTTTCTCTAAGTCTACAAATGCTAGAAACGTAGGTTTGCCTTTTCTTAATCTTTCTTCCAAGATAAGTCGTAAGGTCAGTATTGCCTCACGTGTTCCAACATTTCTACGGAATCCAAACTGATCTTCCCCGAGGTCGGCTTCTACCAGTTTTTCCATTCGTCTGTAAAGAATTCGCGTTAGTATTTTGCAGCTGTGACTTATTAAACTGATAGTTCGGTAATTTTCACATCTGTCAACACCTGCTTTCTTTGGGATTGGAATTATTATATTCTTCTTGAAGTCTGAGGGTATTTCGCCTGTCTCATACATCTTGCTCACCAGATGGTAGAGTTTTGTCATGACTGGCTCTCCCGAGGCCATCAGTAGTTCAAATGGAATGTTGTCTACTCCCGGGGCCTTGTTTCGACTCAGGTCTTTCAGTGCTCTGTCAAACTCTTCACGCAGTATCTTATCTCCCATTTCGTCTTCATCTACATCCTCTTCCATTTCCATAATATTGTCCTCAAGTACATTGCCCTTGTATAAACCCTCTATATACTCCTTCCACCTTTCTGCCTTCCCTTCTTTGCTTAGAATTGGGTTGCCATCTGAGCTCTTGATATTCATACAAGTGGTTCTCTTCTCTCCAAAGGTCTCTTTAATTTTCCTGTAGGCAGTATCTATCTTACCCCTAGTGAGACAAGCCTCTACATCCTTACATTTGTCCTCTAGCCATCCCTGCTTAGCCATTTTGCACTTCCTGTCGATCTCATTTTTGAGACGTCTGTATTCCTTTTTGCCTGCTTCATTTACTGCATTTTTATATTTTCTCCTTTCATCAATTAAATTCAATATTTCTTCTGTTACCCAAGGATTTCTATTAGCCCTCGTCTTTTTACCTACTTGATCCTCTGCTGCCTTCACTACTTCATCTCTCAGAGCTACCCATTCTTCTTCTACTGTATTTCTTTCCCCCATTCCTGTCAATTGTTCCCTTATGCTCTCCCTGAAACTCTCTACAACCTCTGGTTCTTTCAGTTTATCCAGGTCCCATCTCCTTAAATTCCCACCTTTTTGCAGTTTCTTCAGTTTCAATCTGCAGTTCATAACCAATAGATTGTGGTCAGAATCCACATCTGCCCCAGGAAATGTCTTACAATTTAAAACCTGGTTCCTAAATCTCTGTCTTACCATTATATAATCTATCTGATACCTACTAGTATCTCCAGGATTCTTCCAGGTATACAACCTTCTTTTATGATTCTTGAACCAAGTGTTGGCTATGATTAAGTTATGCTCTGTGCAAAATTCTACAAGGCGGCTTCCTCTTTCATTCCTTCCCCCCAATCCATATTCACCTACTATGTTTCCTTCTCTCCCTTTTCCTACTGACGAATTCCAGTCACCCATGACTATTAAATTTTCGTCTCCTTTCACTACCTGAATAATTTCTTTTATCTCGTCATACATTTCATCTATTTCTTCATCATCTGCAGAGGTAGTTGGCATATAAACTTGTACTACTGTAGTAGGCATGGGCTTTGTGTTTATCTTGGCCACAATAATGCGTTCACTATGCTGTTTGTAGTAGCTAACCCGCACTCCTATTTTTTTATTCATTATTAAACCTACTCCTGCATTACCCCTATTTGATTTTGTATTCATAACCCTGTAATCACCTGACCAAAAGTCTTGTTCCTCCTGCCACCGAACTTCACTAATTCCCACTATATCTAACTTTAACCTATCCATTTCCCTTTTTAAATTTTCTAACCTACCTGCCCGATTAAGGGATCTGACATTCCACGCTCCGATCCGTAGAACGCCAGTTTTCTTTCTCTTGATAACGACGTCCTCCTGAGTAGTCCCCGCCCGGAGATCCGAATGGGGGACTATTTTACCTCCGGAATATTTTACCCAAGAGGACGCCATCATCATTTAATCATACAGTAGAGCTGCATGTCCTCGGGAAAAATTACGGCTGTAGTTTCCCCTTGCTTTCAGCCGTTCGCAGTACCAGCACAGCAAGGCCATTTGGTTAATGTTACAAGGCCAGATCAGTCAATCATCCAGACTGTTGCCCCTGCAACTACTGAAAAGGCTGCTGCCCCTCTTCAGGAACCACATGTTTGTCTGGCCTCTCAACAGATACCCCTCCGTTGTGATTGCACCTACGGTACGGCCATCTGTATCGCTGAGGCACGCAAGCCTCCCCACCAGCGGCAAGGTCCGTGGTTCATGGGATAGTGGAACTATTTCTTTGAATAGTCTGTGAAACGTGAGCGGATTGCTAAATAGGACGATCAAGGCAATAGATAGGAGTCGGACATTGTATCTCGATCAAGCACATATGTTTTCCCTTTCAGAGGTGTTAAGTACCATGCAATGAATTCTTCGCTAGAACGCATAAAATGGTTAAAATGGCTCTAAGCACTATGGGACTTAACATCTGAGGTCAACAGTCCCCTAGACTTAGAACTACGTAAACCTAACTAACCTAAGGACATCACACACGTTCATGCCCGAGGCAGGATTCGAACCTGCGACCGTAGCAGCAGCGTGGTTCCGGACTGAAGCGCCTAGAACCGCTCGGCTACCGCGGCCGGTTAGAAAGCATCTCACGTCGCTTCATCATAACAGAGTTCTCATAAAAATGGACTTACCCATCTAAGTATGGGATGACTGAGGTTGGAAGTGTTGCTTATGACAGCGAAAACTGATAACAGGAGGTCGCTTGCAGCCAGCGAGCCCAGACAGCAGCGTAACATCAGCCGGTACTTCCTGGAACACAACGAATCTATTAGTACATCACTATTTGGCCTATCATTCCGTATCCATTCGTGTTCTGACTAGCTCGAAATGTTAACAAAACTTTTCAGCCTGATTTCCAGCATTTCATTGTATCTCCAATCCTTGAAAAGCCTGGTCTGCTGGAACAACGACAGTCTGCATATGTAATACCCTTCATACACAATCATAAGTATTTACGGCCGGACGACGTGTCTGGTGTGGCGTAATTCTGTTTACGGGGCACTGCGCAGTACAGTTATAATTAAACATTACAAAACAACATTAGGTAACTGATTATCATCATTTTCACATAAATTAAAAGCTATGGTGTTGCTTTTCAGCCTTTCAATTACAAATAAAGAAGCATTTCAAAATAAAACCATAAAACACACATGACATGCATGACGTAACGTGATGAGTCTCATGTACGTTTGATTTTTGTCTTGTCCTCCGGTGAGAGTAGGTATGGATATAGAAAAAAAGATACCAAAGCAGTATCAAGAATTGGTTGTTTCAAATAAGTTACAGGATTCTGATGAAGGTGTTACTAACAAATCTATCACTGGATGTAGTGTCTGGAAAAAAGTCACTCAGTTCGGCGATCTTATGAGCGATGCTTGTCATAATTAGTCTGGTCCCATTTGTAATTCTGCGTACAAGATACATTCTGCACAGTAATGTTGGACATATCATTCTTTTCACAGAATTTGCGTCTGTGAGATCTATACACGGGAATAGTCTAGATGCAGGTACTCAGCTGTGAGAAAACAAATAACAGGAAAATACTGGAACAAACGCAAGAGATGTGAGCACTCAATTTTCTATTCTATTATAATACGCAAACAAAGTTTGTCTAGAGATTTGCAACCACTACGCACTCATGAGCATTGAATTAGGTACCTGATTTATAGGGAGAGAGGGGAGAGAAAGTGACAGAAAGGAGAGGAGATTAATATTAACGCAGAAATCAAGAAAACAATTATGTAGATGGAAGGCAAACACGTAGCCATACTTTTAACTAAGAACATAGATTAGTAACTCAAATGACATTTTACTTAATAGTAAATGCATTGTCGATGAATTTTCCCAGTTTCTGTTTGTTTATGACATATTCTTCTGCGCTGCTTCATCCATTGACAGTTTAACTGATCCAGAATACCTCTCCACTTCTACATTACTAAACGGGTAACCGGTTAATGGTTCACGGTGCAAGATCCCAGTTGCAGACTGCGTCTCTAGTGGTTTAGAGGGGCAACAGAAATTTGATTTTCAGTATTTCATATGATTACTGATCAAGTTTAAAAATTTATAATGCTGGTATAATCTAATCATTAAGAGTGAATCGCTTCCGCCAGTGGTCTGGCTGACTAGTTGCATGTGAGACCAGTTTCCGTCACTCTGATAAAAAGAAGTAACAGAAGTATACTGAGGTGATAGAAGTATTGGGGTACCTCCTAACATCGTGTCGGGCTTCTTTTGAAACGCCTAGTGCAGCAACTGGACGTGGTATGGACTCAACAAGTCATTGGGAGTCCACTGCAGAAATACTGAGCTATGTTGCCTCTACAGTGAAAGTGTTGCCGATACAGGATGTCGTGCACGAACTCGCCTGTCTAGTATATCTCTTGGATTCATGCCGGATGACCTGGCTGGCCGAAACATTCACTTAAACTGTCCAGAATGTTCTTCAAACCAATCGCGAACAATTGTGAATCGGTGACATAGCGCATTGTCATCCACAAAACTTCCACCGTTGTGTGGGAATATAAGGCCCATCAACGGTTGTAAATGGGGACTTCAAGTAGCCGAACATAACCGTTTCCAGTCAATGATCGGTTTGGTTAGACCAGAGGGTCCTATCCATTCCGTGTAAACACAGCTCACACCATTGCGCAGCCACTACCAACCATTTTGACAACTTGGGTCCATGGCTTCGACGCTCGCATTCGGGAGGACGACGGTTCAATCCCGCGTCCGGCCATCCTGATTTAGGTTTTCCGTGATTTCCCTAAATCACTCCAGGCAAATGCTGGGATGGTTCCTCTGAAAGGGCACGGCCGACTTCCTTCCTCATCCTTCCCTAATCCGATGAGACCGATGACCACGCTGTCTGGTCTCCTTCCCCAAAACAACCAACCAATCATGGCTTCGACGGATCCGTGCCACATTCGATACCTACCATCAGCTCTTACCAACTGAAATCGGGACTCATCTGACAAGCCCACGGTTTTCCAGTGGTCTAGGATCCAACCGATATGGTTCGCTGGAGGCGATGTCACGGGGTGTCTGCAAAAGTACTCGCGTCGGTCGTCTGGGCCATAGCCGATTAACGCCAGATTTCGTCGCACTGTCCTAGTAGACACTTTCGTCGTACGTTCCATGTTGATTTCTGCGGTTATTTCACGCAGTGCTGCTTGTCCGTTAGCACTGACTACTCTACATAAACGCCGCTGCTCTCATTCGTTAAGTGAATGCCGTCTACCATTGCGTTGTCAGTGGCGACAGGTAATGCCTGAAATTTGATATTCTCGGCACTCTCTTGACAATGTGGATCTTAGAATATCAAATCTCTAACGATTTCCGAAATAGAATGTCCCATAAGTCTAGCTCCAACTACCATTCCGCGCTCAAAGTCTGTTAATTCCCGTCGTGCGGCCATAATCACGTCGGAAACATTTTCGCTCGAATCACATGAGTGCAAATGACATCTTCGCCAATTCACTGTCCTTGTATATCTTATGTACGCGATACTACCGCCTTGTGTATATGTGCACATCCCTAAACCATGACTTTTGTTACCTCATTGTAACTGGATAAGATCAGTAGCTAGCATCTCCCACATATCATCTTCCGACTAATTTGCATGTACTTCCTGGCAGAGGGAAAGTATGAGCTATTTTTTTAATCATGACGAGCCCCCTTGTGGTACTTTAATCTATATGGTAGCGAGATTCTGACTTTGTCTTGGGACGGGGGAGAGGGGGGAGGGTGAGGGAGATCCCTACAACTCTGTTCTATATACTTTACCCCACACGGCATGAGAAAATGCTACTCTGCGGTAACCATAATCCAGCCGCGAATTGCGTTGATTTGCTTCTTTTGTGTCCCTTCACAAGAGGTAGCTCATTTAGCTTGCGTTTAGCAATTTTGTCGGGATGGAGGCTTCAAAGGACAGACGCCGATTAAGCTCACAGAGGCTGACCTTGAAGCATCACTGTGTTGTCTACCAGTTCAGGAAACGCCATCCTCTTGTGTGTTGGGAAAATTTGTAGGTTAGAAATCTGAGAACCGTTTGCACGTAGGCTGGAAGTGACAAAGCGGCATTTACTTGCAAGTTTCTGTCTTTCATTGTGGAGACAATTGATTGGTCACGCACTGAGTAGTTTGAAGCGAGGAACTCAATCCTTGCCCTGCCAAAGTTATTTCTCAAGGCTAGGAGGCGGCGTGCACGTAATAAGATCTCTCTCTCTCTCTCTCTCTCTCTCTCTCTCTCGCTCTTTTTGTCTCTCAGTCTTCTTGCGTGGAAACTTTCTGTTCAATGTTTTCAAAAACCTTCCTAGGGGAAGGACCCGAAGAGTCGAGCTACCTTCGTTTCATTGGCCGACCGCTATTTACACATTGTGTGTGCCTGATGAACATTTTTAGGGCGGTTGATTTTCCGTAGAACACTCAGGAGGATAGAGAAGCGACGTTTTTCGACGCCCTGGTGTCAGATCTGGAAAGGTGCAGATGTTCTTACTCTGTGTTGAGATTGACTGTACCCGTCATAGCCTGGACACATATCAGACATCGTGGGGCGCGGATGCCTTTGAACTATGAAGCCGATTTTTGGTTTGGTAAGTGCTTAATAGGACACTGGTTCGAGTAAGCGCTCGTAACCCCTTTCATGGAGTAACATGATTTTTTTTCAGTTCTGTAACAATGATATCATTAATTCCCTTGACCGATTTGCAAGTGGGCGTCTTAGTAGAGAATTGTGTCCACGCGTTTCCGCAAGATTGCTCTTGCAGTGCCAAGTGTATGCAGTTAATTTGTTGCCTGTTTGATTAACATCCGTTTCAGATGACTTGATCCATGCAACTGCTACCGCACCACAGGTGAATGTAAATGTGATAAAGTTCCTCAGAGCTGCTAACTTTCATTTTTGTCTTTCATGTTTCTCTTTGGCCTTCCCATAAGCGTTTAATGTATAATCCCATTGGTTCTTTTCTATCTTCATTAATGGTTTTCTGTCACTTGTGCATAACCTGCAGTTTTCTTTTCTTTATTTGTGTCTATTCCATAGTCAAATAATCCGTGCCCCCTTTCATTTAAATAATTAACCTAAGACCGGTAACCATGGTAAATTTACGAAGGCTTCATTGCTTTATTCAGTGTGTGAAATTTTGATATTACGTATCTGAACAATTGCGGAGGCGGGTTTCTGATTCCCCTTAGTTCCAACGGAATCAGGCATTTAACTGACCAGTTTAGTCAAAGCCCACGTCGACCTCTTGCAAACGTATCATCCTCTGTTAACACAATAAATAAGTACTACTGTTAGAAACTGTGTATATGTCTTCAGGCACTGTAACTCGCTACGCCCAAATGACCCAGCCTGTATTAAACCAGTATTTGAGACTGGGAGCATTTGTAGACTTCCAACAAACTTTAAACGTAATTTTAAGCTTCTGCTCCTTACATACTTATCGTCAAATATCTTTCACATTACATATATGAAGATGGTATCTGTTCTTTCGGACATGTCCTCGGTGGCTCAGATGGATGCCGGCACGGTATCTCAGCTTGTTCGGTCAGAGGGTTAGCTGCCCTCTGTAATAAAAAAAAAAAAAAAAAAAAAAAAAAAAAACTGAGTTAATGGACCAACGACGAACTGAACCAGGTGTCTTGCAAAGTCCACCACGAGAAGATGCAACGAACGAAAAAAACGAACAAAAAACGAGATTAAAAAAAAAAGATGGATAGAGCGTCTACCACGTAAGCAGGAGAACCTGAGTTCGAGTCCCGGTCGGGGCGCACATTTTCAACTGTCCCTGTTGACTTATATCAACGCCTGTATGCAGCTAAGGGTATTCATTTCATTGTAATCTTTCACATTAACTGATTTGTTGAAGAATCAGACGTTTGAAAGTGTGCTGTACAGAATCGGAGGTGGGGGTTATTCGTTTCGCACTATCCATTCCCTTGTTCTGGTAAAGATGTTCCACAACTTGTCTCTTTGTTGGTACTTCATCAGTTCACACGATTTTAACATTTTTAAAATGCTCCCAGTTTCGTATTCTCTTGTTTCCGACAACCACGTTTCGGTTCACACATTTATGAGCTCCACACGTAAAGTTTCAGGAACCCATTCCTTAATTCCAAGTCACTATTTGCGACAAGCAAAGGTCTTTCGTTGTTAGGTTGCTTCTGATGTCTTACCTGTCTCGACTGTCTTATGTAATCTTACTTACCAGACGGCAGAACTATTTAACATATAGCAGTACACTTCCCATAGGTTCATGTTAACGAAGTGACTCCTCACCGATCTTTATCGAACTCTGATCTGTTTACTAGTGTGTTCAAACATCTATATCTACGTATGGGGGATATACTTCGCAAGTCACAGTGCAGATCGAGAAGGACGGTACTCCAATACAGTTTTAGAGATTTTCTGTCATGTTCCACTTCTTCATGCGTCTATTGACCGAAGCAAAAATGACTATGTACGAAGGCGACACCAGAATCTTCCTCCAATACCCATGGTGAATCTACCCAACAGGTAACGTCAGCTTTGTTCCATAGAGACCAGTTTAAGTTCGCGTAAGATCCCTGTTACATTATTCTATTTTGTTAACGATCGTAGCACCATGTTCCCGAATCCGATGTCAGCTACCATGACTGCTTGATCATTTGCTTGAGCATTAGAACGCTGGGCGGACTAGGTTCTTCTATGTTATTTCCTTTGTAGATTGACTGTACTTTTACTATTAACACATATTGTGCTAAAAGTAGCTTGTCCTTTTCATTAAGTAGCCTTAGTAAGACTTCATTACTCTCGGCCGTAAGGATTGGCATCAGTTCTGTTATAAATTTATTTCTGTTCCGAAACTAATTTTGAAATTAGTGGTTCTTCGACGCACTATTCCTAATATAAATTTGTCTTTCTTATTTAGTACTTCAATCCTACGTATTTAGTTGTTCTTTGTGCTGAAGACGGGAATCACTGAGGGTAGAAAGTTCGTTGTACCATGAGAAACACAGTTTCCCCGATTATTACTGTGCCTACGCGACCCAGTTTTCAGGTTTATTTCGTTGTCTAAAGTTACTGTCGATGATGTTAAAGTGCGTACATGATTAGCCTACAATTTACACTTAAGTATTTGCACGAGGGTTCATAGGAAGGCTTTCAGAACGTTTCTTTACCGTTTCACTCTCGAACGTAACACGGGAAACACAAACACCTAAATATTTTCGAGCGAGCTCTGACTACTCTTATTTTATCACAGCGGTCATATCTATATGGGGTAGGTGCAATTTGTGATAAGCGCGACACTAACCTACTTCGCGATAATAGAAAACGATTGCCCTTCTTTGGACTTTTTCGATTCCTCCGCCAGTCATGTCTGTTAAGGGGCTCCGGAACGCCCTATACTTGCAATGTTAAAATAACGCTTATAAATTACATCTTTTCTCACAAAGTATTTGACGTAGGAAGTTGAACTTTTTACAGATTATTTATTGGAATATGGGCTACAACTTAACACTGGGATTTTACAAAATTTTAGTTCAGTTATTAAAGATGATTTTTTTTCAATTGTAATGAAAATTCACATTTTTTTGCAATTTTTTATTTATATATTCAAAAATATTCAGTTTTTTGGAAAAAGGCTGTGTTAAATTATGCAGAAGGTACTGTGTAACATTTACTGAAAGTTTGAAACAAATATGTTTGGAAGATCCTTAGAAAACATGTAATTAGTATGAGAAAATAAAAGTTTTGGGAATCGAGCGACAAAGATTGGATTAACTTTTTAGTGCATTCTAGGTCCATAGAATGGATTATCTTCATCCTCTGCAAACTCCTCCTCCAGCTTCCTCTTGTTCCTCCTCCTGTTTACTCTTGCTTGTATTTCTAGACTCTTTACAGCCCTGTCTGCAGCCCGAAGGCGTTCCTTGTCTAAAGCAAGCATCGCTCGTACCATGTTAGAACCTATCTTCATTCCCATATTTCTAAATACCTTGCACCTTACAATGTTGCCATCATTGAAAGTCGCAACAGCAACTTTACTTTTACTCATTATTATACTTCAACAAAACAGAGACTCAAGAAACAGAATTAATTACGAATATTTTCGAGATAACGACAGAGTAAATAAACATGAAACAATCGACAATCACACCAGCGATATATATTGAACCATCACAGGTTAGCCACAACACATACTTTATCTCACATCACTAAAATGTACCTGATGAACACGGACGTCAATAATAACACCATTTGACAGCAGTTTAACAGCGCCACAGTGGGTCACGCCCATGTAGAACACATTTCAAAAAAAATTTAAAAATAGTTGTAGTCTTCGAAATTGAATAAATTATATATCTATTAAAAGGTAATAGTCTGCAGATTCAGAAAACGCAGAAAAGTAAAAATTGAACTTTTCATGATTTTGAGCCTTTCCGGAGCCCCTTAAGTAAGCCACACCGCGCAGTAGTACTGCAGAAAAGGGTACACAACCGTATGAGCACAGTCTGTTTAGAAGATTTGTTGTGTCTCATAAATGTTTTGTCAAATAAACCTTCTTGAGTTGACCTACCATACAAAAAATTTCTGTGTATTTGTTTCAGTTTAAGTTCTTCATAATTGCAATCCCAGGGTATTTAATTGAATTGACTACTTTTAAATCTGAGTGATTTATCGGGTAATAGAAATTTATCGAATTTTTTGTAGTATTCGTCATATCTTTTTTTAATTGTAGGTCAATTGTCACTTTATGCAGCATGAGATGTCTTGTCTAAATCATTTCGTTATTCGTTTTATTGTTCTGATGGCTTTACTAGACGGCAAACGACACAGTCATACGCAAGCAGTAAAGAGAGCTCCTCAGATTGTCTCCTGAATTGCTTAAGCAGATTAAGAAAAGCAGCGGGACAAAATCGCTTCCTTCTGGCACCTCAGATGTAACTTCACTTGCACTAGATCACTTCTCGTAATTGTTACGGAAGTGAGGCTTAATGGAAATTTTTTTTTATTTCACACACACTTGTACTACCTGGGCAGTATTCCTTACTGCAATCGCCCTCCGGCGTGGCCGTGCGGTTCTAGGCGCTACAGTCTGGAGCCGAGCGACCGCTACGGTCGCAGGTTCGAATCCTGCTTCGGGCACGGATGTGTGTGATGTCCTTAGGTTAGTCAGGTTTAATTAGTTCTACGTTCTAGGCGACTGATGACCTCAGAAGTTAAGTCGCATAGTGCTCAGAGCCATTTGAGCCAGCCTACTGCAGTCAGTTTCCGCTCGTTACCACACATTCCCCATTATCTCGTTCGCGGACTCATATTTACTGGAATGATTTCTCTTCTACTATCCGATCTATGCAGCAGTTTTCACTGTTAACTACACTGAGGTGACAAAAGTCATGGGATACCGATATCCACATGCACCGGTGGCGGTAGTATGACATACACAGGGTATAAAAGGACAGTGCGTTGGCGGAGCTGGCACTTGTACTCAGGTAATCCATACGGAAAGCTTCCCAACGTCATTATGGCCACACGACGTAAATTAACAAACTCTGAATGCGGAATAGTAGTTGGAGATAGACACATGGGACATTCCATTTCGGAAATCATTGGGGAATTCGATATTCCTAGATCCACAGTGTCAAGAGTATACCGAGAATATCAAACTCCGGGCATTACCTGTCACTACGTACAACGTAGTGACGGACGGCCTTCACTAAATGACCGAGCGCAGCGGCGTTTGCGTAGATTTGTCAGTCCTAATAAAAGGTCACTGCTTGCAATAACATCGGAAATCAACGTGGGAAGCACGACGAACGTATCCGTTAGGATATTGTGGCGAAATCTTGCTTTAGTGAGCCATGGCAGCAGACAACCGACACTATTGCCTTTGCCAGTAGAACGACGTTCTGGGCTAGTGACCATATCAGATGGACCCTTGGAAAACTGTGGTATGATCAGATGAATCTTGATTTCAGTTTCTAAGTGCTGATGGTATGCCTAGAGTATGGTATAGACCCTACGAAGCCATTGACCCAAGTTGTCAACAAGGCACTGTGCAAGTTGGTGGTAGCTCCATAATGGTGTCAAAAATGGTTAAAATGGCTCTGAGCACTATGGGACTTAACATCTGAGGTCATCAGTCCCCTAGAACTTAGAACTACTTAAACATAACTAACCTAAGGGCATCACACACATCCATGCCCGAGGCAGGATTCGAAACTGTGACCGTAGCAGTTGCGCGATTCCGGACTGAAGCGCCTAGAACCGCTCGATTACCAAAGCCGGCCATAACATGTGTCGGCTGTGTTTACATGGAATGGACTAGGTCCTCTAGCCCAAATGAACCTATCACTGACTGTGAATGTTTACATTTGGCTTTTTGGTGTCCATTTGGAACCATTCGTGGCTTTTATTTCCGAAACAACGACGAATTTGTATGGATGACATTTCGCCATGTCACCGTACCACAACTGTTCGTGATTAGTCTGAAGAATATTCTATGCAATTCCAGCGAATGATTTGGCCACCAAGATCTCCCGACACGAATCCCATCGAATATCTACGGGACATAATTAAGAAGTCAATTCGTGCACAAAATCCCGTACTGGCAACACTTTCGCAATTATGGACGTCCATAGAGGCAGCACGCTTCAATATTTCTGCAAGGAACGTCCAACGACTTGTTGAGTCCATGCCACATCGACCTGCTGGACTACGCCAGGCAAAAGGAGGCCAGACGCGATATTAGGAGATATCCCAGGACTTTTGTCACCTCAGTGCGTGATACATCCTGTGTAAATGAAGCAACGAATTTACAACCCTCTAAAAATTAACCTAGAACACTAATTACAAAATAATACATTGAAATGGTAAAATACTAAAATTAATTACAGGAAAATCCCTTTATAGTACGGAACAACATAAGGAAGATGGAATGGGTAGTCAGTTAGGTTTTCCGAATGCTATTTTCAGAGGATCAAGGAGTGGAAACCAACTAGTCTGTTTATTCACGTAGCAACTGTTCAGGACGGTTATTGTGGTGACTCGTTACCTCCAGTATATAAAGCAGAAAGAGTTTTCGTTCACAGTGCAGTATTTCTGCTGCGTTACCTATCATTTTCTGCTTTCCAGACGATGCTCAGCAAGATTTTGTCTGTTTCCCGCTCCTTCCATCTACTCTAGTGCCATTTAGCTCTGCTGGACACCAATGTATCTGATTTCTCTTTGCAGGAAGAGCCGCACTCTTATCTTCTAATGCTATAGAGGCTACCTTTCTTCATTGAGACTGCTGGTCTTTGTGATATAGTAGACCACTGAATCTTAGCTTCACAAGAGGTTGGTAATTTTGGTAGGCAATTCACACTGTGGTTTACTGACGATCATTTGGAACACTTCTGGTGGATACGCTAATGTTTAACTGGAATTCATTTTCTAGTTTTCCAACATTGCCTGAATGTTTCCATTCTGTTTGTTTAGTAAATCCATCAATTTCATAAAACTTCTGTTTTTCTAGGACTATAATATGATCTAAACAATAAAACGCCTTGGAAAGAACACAAAACATACCATCTGGCGATATTTTATTATTTAGAGCTTGTAGTAAACTGACAGAAAAAAATCACAACACTAAAAATAATTAATGTAGAGTAATGGCATTTGGGGAGTACATTTGTCTAGATAACATATGCAAGGTATTGCAAGAACACAGTTTAAGCCGGCCGATGTGGCCGAGCGGTTCTAGACGCTTCACTCTGGAACGGCGCGACCACTACGGTCGCAGTTTCGAATCCTACCTCGAGCATGGATGTTTGTGATGTCCTTAGGTTAGTTAGGTTTAAGTAGTTTTAAGTTCTAGGGCACTGATGACCTCAGATGTTGAGTCCCATAGTCCTCAGAACTATTTGAACTATTTTGAACCAAGATCACAGTTTAATGTGAGCAAGAGATAAGCCATTGCAAATGTGAAATGCTGGTGCAATAATAACCGATGTCACCGCCAGAACGTTGGCAAACGGGCATGTATTGTGTTCTACAGGAGCCGGACGTCAGTTTTAGGGATGGAATTTCATGGCTGTTGCATTTGGTCGGTCAATATTGGCATGGTTAATGTTGTTTGTGAACGGTGCAAGAGTTGCTTTCCGATGACGTCCCATATGTGCTCGACTGAAGACAGATCTGGTGATGGAGCAGTCCGAGGTAGCATGTCGACTTTCTGAAGAGCATGTTGAGTTCCAACAATGATATGTGGGTGGTCGTTAGTCGGTTGGAAGACAACCCCTGGAATGCTCGTAAGGAATAGCAGGACAACAGGTCAAAATACCAAATTCGCAATCACCGTACGTGGGATAGCCACAGGAGTGTTCCTGCTGTCATACGAAATTACACCCCAGACGATAACTGTAGGTCCAGTGTGTCTATCAAGCAGACAGGTTGGTTGCATGTCTTTAACCGGCCTCCTCCTAACGAACACACGGCCATCATTAGCACCGAGGAAGAACCCGCTCTCATCAGGAGAAACAACAGGCCTCCACCCTGCCCGCCAATCAGCTGTCGCATGACATAATTGAATTCGCAAATGGCGGTGGTTTGGGGTCGGTGGCATGAAGTTACGGGGATTCTGGCTCGGAACTGTCCTTGAAGTAGCCGTTCTGTAACAGTTCGTTGTGTCACTGTGGTGCCAACTGACGCTCAGATTGTTGCCTTCTGCAGATGCAGTACGATGTGCCAGAGTCACAAACCGAACACCATGGGCTTCCTTATCGGCAGAAACTTCTTGCGACCGAACATTCTCGTGACCACCTCTAACAGCAATCGTGTACAGTGGCTGCATTCCTGCCAAGTCCTGTTGCCGTATGGCAAAAGGAACATCCAGCTTCTCGCAGCCCTATTACACGACTACGTTCAGGCTCAGTGAAGTGTTGATAATGGCGTCTTTGTCGCCTTACAAGCATTCTTCACTAACATCAACTCACCTCGTCCAATGTCAAAGATGACTACCGCTCACGACCGTTACAGCGAGTATTTAAAGCAAACCTGATTTGCATCCTCTTAGGCGACTAGACCGAAATCTAAACAGACATTATCTTTCAGACGTAGAAACACGCCTACCAACTTTCGTTCATGTCGCATAACTTCTTCTTGGAGCTGCGATTTTTTTTCCGTCAGTTTTTTTAGTGACTGAATGTGTAGATAGCACTCTGGGTTGGGTAACCCTTCTGCAATTCAAACTGTGATATGCCTAGTAAATTCTTATGATCTACGTGTGAGACTGCTCTTTAGTTCATTACAACACTTTCCAGTATTTTGGCAAAATATATTAATAAGGAAACTGGACTTTCTTGTCGCCTTTCTTGTAGAGAGCCTTAACAACATTGCATATATTAACCTATCTGAAAAGATTCCCTGTGTATGTCACGTATTACGCACGTTACTAAGAACATTACTTATTAAGTTCAAACAACGTTTCAGAATGCTGTTTGAAATTGCATCAACAGCATATGAACCTTTGTTCGTTAGAATTTTTATAATTCTGTTAATTTCAGTGAATTATGTTGGTGCTACTCCTAATTGCTAAAAGTTTTGTGGAGTGACATTTTTAATAAACGGTTGTACTTTCTGTTCTTCAACTGAACCAGTTAAGCCTACTTTTACAGTTATATTTAGAAAGTGATTGTTGAAGCACTTGCAGCTTGTGAATTATCCGTCATAACATTGTCATTTAGTTTAATTGTTATGGTATCTAGTTCACTGACTGGTTGTCCTGTTACCCGTTCGACAATATCCTTTATAGTTTTTAATCTTATTACCTGTATTGTTAATTTCTGTCAGGACGTGCATACTTCTGGACATTTTAATGGCTTTCCTGCATCGTATAAACTGATATCTGTCTAGGAAATTAATGATTTCCACGCTGAAGTGAACAAACGGTCGTAATACACTCTGAGCATGTGCGCTGCATACCTGGTGAAGACGACGTACAGTTCTGCTACGTTCAGAGCGATGGCGGCTCCACCAACCAGCCCGAAGAGCACCAGGTAGACGACGCGGTCGACGTTCTTCAGGTAGGTGTTCTCACTCCACAACGCGAACGACAGGTTCGAGTTGGGTGGCAGCTCGCAGTTCGCCATCCAGGGAAACTGCTCGCGACGCCGCCGAAAGAAGTTTGTTAGAACTCGTGGCTTTTATAAGGTGAACAGGAAGTGACTGTACACTGAGGTGACGAAACTCTTGGGATGCCTCCTAATATAGCGTCGGAGCTACTTTTACACGGCGTAGTGTAGCAGCTTTATGTGGCGTGGACTCAGCAAGTCGTTATAAGCTCCTGCAGAAATAATTGAGCGATGCTGCCTCTATACCCGTTCATAATTGCGGAAGTGTTCCCGGTGCAGGATTTCGTGCACGAACTGATGTTCGATGGGATTCAGGTCGAGCGTTCTAGGTGGCCAAATCCTTACCAGATAGGACTGACGGAGTACATCGAAAAAGTTCAAAGGAAGGAAGCACGTTCTGTATTATCGTGAAATATGGAAGAGAGTGTCACAGAAATGATACAGGATTTGGGCTGGACATCATTAAAAGAAAGGCGTTTTCCGTTGCGAAGGAGTCTCCTCACGAAACTCCAATCACCAACTTTCTCCTCTGAATGCGAAAATATTTTGTTGACACCGACCTACATAGGGAGGAACGATCACCAATAAGAGAAATCAGAGCTCGCACGGAAAGATCTACATCTACATCTACATGGATACTTTGCAAATCACATTCAAGTGCCTGGCAGAGGGTTCATCGAACCACCTTCACAATTCTCTATTATTCCACAATCTCGTATAGCGCGCGGAAAGAATGAGCACCTATATCCTGCGGCATATCGACGTTAACGATATGGGCCTGCAATTTAGTGGATTACTCCTACTACCTTTCTTGAATATTGATGTGACCTGTGCAACTTTACAGTCTTTGGCTATGGTTCTTTCGTCGAGCGAACGGTTGTATATGATTGTTAAGTATGGAGCTAACGCATCAGCATACTCCGAAAGGAACCTAATTGGTATACAGTCTGCACCACAAGACTTGCTTTTATTAAGTGGTTTAAGTTGCTTCACTACTCCGGGTATATTTACTTCTACGTTACTCATGTTGGCATCTGTTCTCGATTCTAATTATGGAATATTTACTTCGTCTTCTTTTCTGAAGGCATTTCGGAAGGCTGTGTTTAGTAACTCTGCTTTGGCAGCACTTCTTCGATAGTATCTCCATTGCTATCTTACAGAGAAGGCATTGATTGCTTCTTGCCGCTAACGTACTTCACATGCCACCAGAATCTCTTTGGATTTTCTGTCAGGTTTTGAGACAAAGTTTCGTTGTGGAAACTGTTATAAGCATCTCGCATTGAAGTCCGCGCTAACTTTCGAGCTTCTGTAAAAGATCGCCAATCTTCGGGATTTTGCGTCTGTTTAAATTCGGCATGTTTGTTTCGTTGTTTCTGCAACAGTGTTATAACCCGTTTTTATGTACCCAGGGGGATCAGCTCCGTCGTTTGTTAATTTATTTGGTATAAATCTCTCAATTGCTGCCGATACTATTTCTTTGAATTTAAGCCACATATGGTCTGCACTTATATTATCAATTTGGAATGAGTCGAGATTGTCTCTCAGGAAGGCGTCAAGTGAAATTTTATCTGCTTTTATGAAGAGGTATATTTTTCACTAATTTTTGGAGGATTTGAGGATCACAATATTCAATCTCGCTGCGACAACTCTGCGTTCACTAATGCCTGTATCCGTCTTGATGCTCGTTATTAAGGTGTTCATTCTTTCCCCGCGCTTTACAAGATTGGAATAAGAGAGAATTGTGAAGGTGGTTCGATGAACCCTCTGCCAGGCACTTAAATGTGATTTGTAGAGTATCCATGTAGATGTAGATTCCCTCGAATTGTCCAGAATGTTCTTCAAACCAATAGTGAACAATTGTGGCACGGTACGTGACATCGTTGTTTGAGAACAGGAGGTCCATGAATAGCTGCAAATGGTCTCCAGGTAGCCGAACGTAACCATTCCCTAGTCAGTGGTCGATTCCGTGTAAACGCAGCCCACGCCTTATGGAGCCATCACAATCTTGCACAGTGCCTTGTCGACAACGTGGGACCACGGTTTCGTAGAGTGCGCCCCACACTCGAACCCCACCATCAGCTCTTACCAACTGAAATAGGGACTCGTCAGATTAGGCCACGATTTTCCAGTCGTCTAGGGTGCAACGCAACCGATATGATCACTAACCCAGGAGTGGTGTTGCAGGCGATGTCGTGCTGTTAGGAGATGCACTCGCGTTGGTCCTCTGCTGCCATGGCACACCAACGCAAAGTTTCGCTGCACTGTCCTAGCGGATACGTTCGTCATAAGTCCCACATTGATTTCTACTGTTATTTCACGCAGTACTGCTGGTCTACATCTACATCTACGTGATTTCTCTGCTATTGACAATAAAGTGCCTGGCAGAGGTTTCAATGAACCACTTTCAAGCTGTCTCTCTACCGCTCCACTCTCGAACGGCTCGCGGGAAAAACGAGAACTTAAATTTTTCTGTATGAGCCCTGATTTCTCTTATTTTATCGTGATGATCATTTCTCCCTATGTAGGTGGGTGTTTTCGCAATCGGAAGAGAAAATTGGTGATTGAAATTTCATGATAAGATCCCGTCGCAACGAAAAACGCATTTGTTTTAATGATTGCCACTCCAATTCACGTATCATGTCTGTGACACTATCTCCCCTATTTCGCGATAATACAGAACGAGCTGCCCTTCTTTGTACTTTTTCGATGTCATCCGTCAGTCCTACCTGATGCGGATTCCACACCGCACAGCAATATTCCAGAACAGAGCGGTCAAGCGTGGTGTAAGCAGTCTCTTTAGTAGACCTGTTGCACCTTCTAAGTGTTCTGCCAATGAATCGCAGTCTTTGGTTTGCTCTACCCACAATATTATCTATGTGATCGTTCCAATTTAGGTTATTTGTAATTGTAATCCCTAAGTGTTTAGTTGAATTTACAGTCTTCAGATTCGTGTGACTAATCGCGCAGTCGAAATTTAGCTGATTTCTTTTAGCACTCATGTGAATAACTTCACACTTTTCCTTATTCAGGGTCAATTGCCACTTTTCGCGCCACACAGATATTTTATCTAAATCATTTTGCAAGTCGTTTTGATCATCTAATGACTTAACAAGCCGGTAAATGACAGCATCATCTGCAAACACTCTAAGACGGCTACTCAGATTGTCTCCTGTGTCGTTAATATAGATCAGGAACAATAGAGGGCTTGTAACACCTCCTTGGGGAACGCCGGATATTACTTCTGTTTTACTCTATGACTTTCCGTCTATTACTACGAACTGTGACCTTTCTGACAGGAAATCACGAATCCAGTCGCACAACAAAGGCGATACTCCGTAGACGCGCTGTTTGGTTAGAAGACGCTTGTGAGGAACGGTGTCGAAAGGCTTCTGGAAATCTAAAAATATGGAATCAATTTGACATCCCCTGTCGATAGCACTTATTACTTTTTAAGTATAAAGAGCTAGTTGTGTTTCACAAGAACGACATTTTCTGAAACCGTGCTATGTGTCAATAAATCGTTTTCTTCGAGGTACTTCATAATGTTCCAAAACCCTACTGCAAATCGCCGTTAGTGATATAGGCCTGTAATTCAGCGGATTCCTCCTACTTCCCTTTTTGGGTATTGGTGTGACTTGAGCAATTTTTAGGTACGGATCTTTCTGTGAGCGAGTGTCTGTTAGCACCGACAGCTCTACGCAAACACCTCTGCTCATAGTTGTTAAATGAAGGCCGTTGGCCACTGCGTTGTCTGTGGGGAGAGGTAATGCCTGAATTTTGGTATTCTCGGCACACTCTCGATAATGTTAATCTCGGAATATTGTATTCCCCAAGGATTTCCGAAATGGAATGACCTATGCGTCTAGCTCCAACTACCACTCCGCGTTCAAAGTTTGTTAATCCCCGTCGTAAGGCCATAAACACGTCGTAAACCTTTCCACATGAATCACCTGAGTACAAATGACAGCTCCGCCAATGCACTGCCCTTTCGTTCATTGTGTACGCGACGCTACCGCCATCTGTATACGTGATGTGCATATCACTGTCCCATGGTTTTGTCATCTCAGTGTATAATCTTATTTCTGAGTGTGCGGTTTCGAAGGTCTCTGATCTTCTACGTAACAAATCTTACAAATGCACTTACCGTGTTGCTCAGCGGGTATACAGAATGTAAAAGAAATATACAGAAGGATATTCGGAGACGGTTTAGTGCAGCTTGCTACTCAGTAATTCAATTTTCGTGTATCAAGTAAGTAGATTCCTGACTCATAATGACTGGCTCACGATAAGTTTAAAAAAAGAAAACAGTAAGATAATCATCTGTTCAAAGTTTTCTCCACTGTATACAAGAATCTGACAGTAATTAAACATTTCTAGAGGACCGAAACAGCAAAATAAACATAAATAGAAACATACTGTCGTTGACCGAACTCACTGATGCACTCTATTGGGGGCCGCTCAGACCAGAGGTGGCCACTTCGAATCCTGGTAGTGGTAGAAATTTTCAACACAAGTGTTTGGTCAATTGGGTGGTGTAATATTCTTGACTAGCTAATTGCGCGCAAACGACGTGGACAGAATACCAAACTGCTCTACACGGTCTCGAGGGTACTGATGGTTGCGATTATTCTGCCGGATGAGACATTAGTACCTTTGAAGGCAATCGACAGGAGCAGACTATGCGCCTGCACTGTAGTCCACAGTCGTTTTTCTCTTTATGTTCATAAACAACACTATGTCCATAAAATGTACAGTAACCTGTACTCAGTATACATATCCTAGAAGAAGGGTGTCAGTCCACGAGGAATGAGAACCTTTCCGATGAGGTAGCCCTACTGACATTTGGAGATTACATACTAATCATAACATATATATGCGGCAATATATTGGATTAGGTGTTACCTTTTGTAAGCATAATTAACGTATGAAACTTCCTGGCAGATTAAAACTGTGTGCCGGACCTAGACTCGAAATCGGGACCTTTACCTTTCGCGGGCAAGTGCTCTACCAACTGAGCTACCCAAGCACGATTCACGCCCTTTCCTCACAGCTTCACTTCTGCCAGTACCTCGTCTCCTACCTTCCAAACTTTACAGAAGCTCTCCTGCCAGAAGTAAAGCTGTGAGGACGAGGTGTGAGTCGTGCTTGGGTAGCTCAGTTGGTAGATCACGTGCCCGCGAAAGGCAAAGGTCCCGAGTTCGAGTCTCGGTCCGGCACACAGTTTTAATCTGCCAGGAAGTTTCATATCATCGCACACTCCGCTGCAGAGTGGAAATCTCATTCTGGATAATTAAAGTAGCTGGTATATTTTTTCGAGAAATACGATAAAATAGATGTGATAATGGACAGTGAAGTAAATAGTCGTCTTCTTAATCACAAGTCATCACCTCAGTCCTGCATCATAGCGTCCTCCGAATTACTAGGGTATCAAAAAATGCTGTGATAGCACCTAAAACCGCGATATATCGTAAACAAATATTTAACTTCAATATAAATGTAATGTTGTACAATTGAATTAACAACGAATCTGACAGATACTGTATGCTACCTGAGGGTTATTTGAAAGTGCTCTACAACATAGTATTCAGTATAATAAGTAATTAATGATTTTAAAGTAGAAATTCAGTAGGACCTCATTTAGTAGGACTGCTACATATGTACACAATCTTCTGACTTGAAAGGGGGTGCCGTACAGATTTTCATGAAGAATGACAATTTGCGACTTTCGCATGTCATTTGTTTTTGGCAGTGAAGCAAATCTCATATTTTCTGGTTCACTGGCGAGCGTCTTCACTGTATGAGTGCTCTGCTTGTACAATACCGTAACACACTTTATTTTACTTTAAAGTTTCTTTGATTTACTGTGAAGGAAGTGCTTATTATTTTCAGTGTTTGTTAATGTTAATTATTTCATGTCACTAATTTTCAATCCCAGTGCTCTAATTTTTCAAATACAAATCACATATTTTTTCTAAGTGAAAAATGAGTTCAACCTTAAAATATTCTCTCCTTTTTGAGGTCAGTCAGAAGACAGCTTTTCGTTAGTATTTAACACACTGAAATGAAAGCTTCTCCATCTTATTACACGAAATGATGTGTATCAGTTTTCAGATGAAATGCTAATTATCTAATTTATTATACTTGTCTCAGTTTAATAAGTTCCGCATGTAACTGATTTTAGGAAGTTACGTGACATTTCTAAGGTGACACCTTGAAGTTTCATGAAAATAATAATCATAATAATATTAATAATAATACTTCTGGTAATGATAGTATAACATTTACTCAGGCAAGAACTTGCTATATATGGAAAATTTGTAACACTATAGACTGAGATAACACTTTTAGATACAGTTATTTGGTTAATAGACGTATCTGTCAATAAATTATTTTTGGAAGTACGAGTAGTTCTATTCATCGCATTTTTGTTCCATCTCAACTACCAGTTGTAACACTATACAGATATATTATCGACGTTGTGGGGAAGTATTACTGTGCAGTAGTCAACTTTATTGAGAGATACGTTGATAAGTTGGTGGTTATGGGCATAATAAAAAGAGAACAAATCGTTATATTACGTTCAATATGAAATTAATATCATAATTTCTGACTTAACTGGTGTCTAAAATTAAAGAAACAAATTAAATTTTGCAAGGCTGACCTTATTTTGCCACAAAACTGTATTAGCAGGTTGTAGTAAACTAGAAGCAATGTGATGAATACAGAATGTAAACAACAGCAACATGCATAACTGTAGGCAAAAATGTTCTTCGTATTTTCCAACTTAACAGGTTCGCACACGTGTTCCGACAACTGGTTAATGAGCTCAGTATGACGTGTGATTGACTCTGGCAACAGTACAGACTTGACACAGACGGTGCATCCTCTGAATGATGTCATCAGTCTCATGTTGAGGCAATAACGCCCATTCTTCCTGCAGAGCTGCTCACAGTCTTGGAGAGTGGTTGGTGGATGCTGACGTGATGCAACCCGTCTCCCTATTGCATCCCAGACATGCTCTGTGGGATTCAAAGCGAGAGAGCGAGCAGGCCATGCCATGCGTCCAGTATCTTCCGTTTCCAAGAAAACTTCAACCACCTGTGATCTGCGAGGTCGAGCATTATCGTCCATTGGTGCATGTCTGGGCCCACAGCACCTCTCAACACCCGTACAAGAGGTCTCAAGATCTCGTCACAATACCTGACTCATCCATACTATTTCATGAAGAGGTGGTCAAGTGATCAAAATAATCCATGCCCACACTATCAGGGATTCTCCTTGACGTCGGTCTCTTTCCGCAATGTCTGGGCCCCGAAATCGTATTCCACGTTCCCTCCAGATGCGAATTTGCCGATAATCACTCTCCAGACCAAGTCGGGATTCATCTGTGAAAAGAACATTGGCCCACTGATCGACCTTCCAGACGGCATGTTGACGACTCCACTCTAGACGTTCCCTTCTGTGAAGACGCGTCAGAGAGTACACGTACAGCAGGTCTCCAACAATAAAGGCAACTTTAACGAAGCCTTCGGTACACCGTTGCCTCGATACTATAAGACCAGTGGATGCTGTGACGTCAGATACAATTTTCCGCGCAGAGCTAAGGCGGCACTGTTGTGCCCTCACTGCTAAATAACGGTCTTGTCTCTCTGATGTCAGACATAGTCAGCCCTGCTCTGGTCTCCGGGATATCGTTTCTGTCTCTATCAACTGTCGCCACATCTGGGAGACAACAAAACGATTCACATTAAGCCATCGGGTAATATCAGTTTGTGACTCTCCTGGTTCTATTCTTCCTATGCCCTCCCCCCTCCAGTGTGTATGGCACGCATCTTCTCTGTACCATACTGCACCGTCTGTGACTGGCCGCGCGAGGTAGCCACGCCGTCTAGGGCGCCTAGTCACGGTTCGCGCGGCTCCCCACGTCGGATGTACGAGTCCTTCCTCGGACAGGCGTGTGTGTGTTGCCCTTAGCGTAAGTTAGTTTAAGTTAGATTAAACAGTGTGTAAGCTGTGGAACCGATGACCTCAGCAGTTTGGTCCCATAGGATGTTAGCACAGATTTGTAGTTTCATCTGCGACTGTGTACACAGCGATTGTGGATGTGGAACTACCCAGCAACCACTACCTCTTTTGATAGGTGTCCTGATGCCATCGATGGTGTGGTTCACCGTTGGCCGGAATGCCATCTTCCGTGCAAGACACAATCGTACAGACATCTGTTGACAATCTGTATGATTATGTCGTGAATTAGACACAGAACGGGGAAATAGTGGTCTGTTGCTTTAATTTTAGACACAGTGTAGTTAAAATGCTAACCGAGTTATAGGTCAACCTGTCATAATTATGACATTAGGTTCAAACTTAGTTTGAAAAGGTTTCATTTTGAATTTTCTGCCGACTCCCCGGGAACTAAAGAAGGAAATAGTAAGTTATTTACCTTATTGAAAATTCCTTTATGACAAATAAACACAAAATCTCAGTAGCTTCAATTATTAATTCTCCTCATATAACAACTAGTATTTATAATGTTTGACTAATAAATTGGGAACAAGTAATGGAGTCAAACCATTAGTGTATATTTCAATATAAATAGTGTTTGTGTATTTAAAGTTTGAGCTACATGTTAAAGAAAGTTATATGTAGAATACAGAGGGTAATGAAAGTCATAGAATGAATAAATCAATGCTCTCTGCAAGTATCGTTTCATTAAATTTACATCAAAAATTCGCTGAATATTTATTCTGATGTTTATTTTCTAAGTAATTTTATATAATCTGACAACGCAAACCTAACAATAATTTAGAGGTACAAAAAAAACTATCTAATGTATTTTAAAACTGCTTGTCAGTAAAACAAGGAATTAAATAATTACTGTTATTAACAAAGTGTCTACATATCAAGATAATTATTTGTAGTAAGTATGTGACCAAGTAAGAGCTTATAGGCTTATATGTATTCATACTTGATACCATCATAAGAGGAAATGGTGTAAATGACACGTACCTGGGTTCCATTGTCTGTAATATTGTAAATCGTCAGTATTTATTTGTAGTAAGTATGTGACCAAGTAACAGCTTATAGGCTTATATGTATTCATACTTGATGCCATCATAAGAGGAAATGGTGTAAATGACACGTACCTGGGTTCCATTGTCTGTAATATTGTAAATCGTCAGTAGTGTTCGTCTTGGTGATGTTAGCACTCGTAAGGATCTTTGCCCAGGGCTGAAAGAAGTTCGTCAGACCGTTAAAGATTGAAGTTTTCGCATCTGTTTAAATGTATTAAATATAGCAATCATTCAGATAGATATATAGGTGTTTATGAAGCAACCTTTTAATGAAGTGCTTTGTGCACATCCTTGGTCATATTTCTGAGCAAGTTTTCTGTTTCAGTCTGGAAACTTGCTCTGTGGATCATAATTTGCAACCTCTTCTGTCTTATAACAAAAAAATTATATTGCAGATATGAGAACACAATAATAGAACGACAACACTGGAGAAATTCCTGTACGCGGTCAGTGGGCAATGAAATGTCCATGCTACTAAACAAATGCATTCTCATCATTAAAAGAATGTCTGACTGATGTCTTTTCATGCAAAAACAAACGGTGCTTTTAAAATATGAACCTGTCAATACATACATCAAAAAAAGTTTTGCATCATCCCAGTTCCCAGAACTCCTGAAGATAGACGCTGACTGTGGATATTGTATCACAGACACAGTCTCTTTGGCTGTTCAGAGATGTCACTAAACCAACCCAAAGACGTAAACAACCATGCATGAGCAGCGCCTATTAGACGGAGGGGTCCGACAACCGATCAGTTCCAGTCATTCGACCAGGAAGGAGGTACACGGCTCGTGTTGTCTGTCGTTCAACCATGACTAGACGGTCAGTACCGCTGGTGACTCGCATCCGCATTGTTACTTTGTGCCAGGAAGGGCTCTCAACAAGGGAAGTGCCCACGCGTCTCGGAGTGAACCAAAGCGATGTTGTTCGGACATGGAGAAGATGCAGAGAGGAACTGTCGATCACATGCCTCGCTCAGGCCGCCCATGGGCTACTACTGCAGTGGATGACCGCTACCTACGGATTATGATTCGGAGGAACCCTGACAGCAACGCCACCATGTTGAATAATGGTTTTCGTGCAGCCACAGGACATCGTGTTACGACTCAAACTGTGCGCAATAGGCTGCATGATGCGCAACTTCACTCCCGACGTCCATGGCGAGGTCCATCTTTGCAACCACCACATCATGCAGTGCGGTACAGATGGGCCCAACAACATGCCGAATGAACCGCTCAGGATTGGCATCACGTTCTCTTCGCCGATGAGTGTCGCATATGCCATCAATCAGACAATCGTCGGAGACGTGTTTGGAACGCCTTAGACACACTGTCCAGCGAGTGCAGCAAGGTGGAGGTTCCCTGCTGTTTTGGGATGACATTATGTGGGCCAGACATACACCGCTGGTGGTCATAGAAGGCGCCGTAACGGCTGTACGATAGATGAATGCCATTCTCCGTCCGATAGTGCAATCATATAGGCAGCATATTGGCGAGGCATTCATCTTCAAGGACGACTATTCGCGCCCCAGTCGTGCACATCTTGTGAGTGTCTTCCTTCAGGATAACGACATCGCTCGACTAGAGTAGCCAGCATGTTCTCCAGACATGTACAGTATCGAGGCCGGCCGGTGTGGTCGAGCGGTTCTAGACTGGAACCGCGCGACAGCTATGGTCACAGGTTCGAATCCTGCCTCAGGTGATGTCCTTAGGTTAGTTAGCTTTAAGTTGTTCTAAGTTCTAGGGGACTGATGAGCTCAGATATTAAGTCCCATAGCGCCCAGAACCATTTGAACCCTATCGAACATGCCCGGGATGCATTGAAAAGAGCTGTTTATGGAGTAGGTGACCCACCAACCCAATTTGACGGATCTACGCCGAATCGCCGTTGAGGAGTGGGACTACAATCTGGACCAACAGTGCCTTGATGAACTTGTGGATAGTATGTCACGACAATTGCAGGCAGGCGTCAATGCAAGAGGAAGTGCTACTGGGTACTGGAGGTACCGGTATGTGCAGCAATTTGGATCACCACCTGTGAAAGTCTCATTGTATGGTAGTACAACATGCAAGTTGTGGTTTTCAAGAGCAATAAAAAGGGCGGGGATGATGTTTATGTTGATCTCTATTTCAATTTTGTGTACTGGTTCCGAAACTCTCGGAACCGAGGTGATGCAAAACTTTTTTTGATGTGTGTATACAAATGTCAACGTTATGCTAGTTTGGATTAAACACATATTTTATATCATAGCTCCATCATGAGGAGATTCTCAACTATTAAGAACATGTTTAAAACCATATTAGATAATACGAATTTACAACAAAATATGTGGATGGTCCTTATTAACATGGGGTAAGTGAAAAATATTATTAATGTCATCATTGAAATGGTAATAATACCCTTGTCAGAAAGCAGATAAATGTATAATGTGCATGCACATGATAATCCTTAGCCTATTGTAGCCACACATCATCAAAAAGGATATCATTATAGAACAGTTACTTACATTAACCACGTTTCAGTGATGAAGATGGATGTGAGCGAGTGGTTCTCTGGTGGTTGTGTTGGGGGTGTGCAGAATATGTAAGCAACTAGTGGTTGATAGTACAATTTATTGGTTCCATAGTTATGTAGGCGTAGAAAGTGTGCACCCACAAGAGGCGGGCGTAAGGTGAGAGGCGGTGAAACTCAGGCTGCGAAGGGCAGGCAGAGATGCGTCTCGTCCACACGGCTCGGCTACGGCGTTTCTAGCATATGATTAAGAGCTGCCTCTCTGCCGTCAGGCGGTGGTGCATCAGTTCCCGTAGCTGTGAGCGGAGAGAGCCGACGTTCAGGCCCAGCAGTAGTCGGCAGTGTTATCCAGGTTCAAACCGCAGACCGATGGCTGGAGAGTGGCGGCTGTCTTTGTCGGACACCAGTGGCTCGGGGCTGAGAGGACCTTAGTTCGACCCTTGTCCCATCTAGCCTGTAGTTCCCGTCGAGATGGTAGAAGGAAATTGGCAGCCTCACAGCAGAAAGTAACATGGCAACAATGTTCGACTTGATGTTCTTCAGGTCTCTGAAAACCACACACAGTGAAAATTGCACCCAAACGGAAATCTGTGAGATTTGCATCCAATTTCCCTGGAAGCTAGATGCTCAAGGGCAAGGCCTACATGTACCCCGAAAGTCGTCGTCCACCGGAAACGCTCCTTGTGGGACACAGTTTACCTGCGCTCCGAAAGTCCATCCCAGTGGCTGACCGTATGTACAATCACTGTCGGTACGATTCTGATTTTGGCAATGTTCAGTCAGTGTGCCTTGTGTGTTCATGTGTGCTTACATGTTCGATATGGAAGCGTCAACGAGCATCCGCGGTAAGCCATGTGGTGACTACGACTGTTACTCCTAAATAGCAAAGATAACCAAAGTAGGTGGGAATGCGTATTGGCATTGTTCAGAAAATAGACAGAGGAATGCTTAAGGCCAGAGACTGTTCAAACGAGCATCAGCGTGGACCACCCAATAACGCTCGCTTAGAAGCACAAAAGAGAGTGAATCAGGAGAAAAAGAGGTCACGCGACACTTTGACTTCTAAAATACATGCCAAAGAGTTAGTTGACCTGCATAATCGAGGATATGATTTTGTTACTGAAATGCCCGAACAGCAAGCAACCATACATTTAGACAACACTGTCTACAGAGTGTAGTGATCTGGTGCTATATTTAGCTTAAAATCAACAGTCGAGATCGCAATAATAGTTGTTTATTTCCGGATTCGGCTTATGTTGAAACCATCTTCAGAGTGTTTGGCCCCCTATGGCTGTGTACGATTGTGGTATCAGAAGCCGCCAGCAGCAGCTACAAGGGGTAAAAAATTGTGAAGATGGCTTTAACATAAGGCGAAACCGATAAATAAACAAATGTTATTGGAATCTCCACTGTTGATTTTAACCTGTCATACAATCACCGGAAAAATCATACGGAAACCAGATAGAACCAAAAATACGACAGTAAGTTGTTATTCAAACGATTAGAACAAAAAATACGACAATAAGTTGTTAGTCAAACGGGGGTACCAACGGCAATGACGGTAGCAGTGTTGTTTTAAGTGATGACAACTTTGGAGACAGGAGCATAGTTTTTACTCACGAAGAAGGAAGACAGACTCTAAACAGCAAACAAGGGTTTTTTTATAGACGGAACCTTCAAATGCAGCATCAAGAAATTTTCGTAAATATATGAGAGTGCCAATCTGATAAAATCGGAGCGGGCATTGAGGCAGTCATCCCACTGACGCACCAGGCTGAGGATACCCGCACTGTAAAACGCCGTGTCCTCCTGGGTGAAGAAGTCCATAACTGCCTGCTGCTCGTCCTCGTGCCACAAGAATCGTCGACTCTTCCAGGCCCTTTTAAAGGGACCGAAGGCGTGACAATCTCGTGGGAAAAGATTAGGACTATAGGGCGGGTGCTCGAGTGTTTCCCACTTGAGTTGACGTCACTTCTGCGTTACTGGGTCGTGAGTTATCACGAAGCAAACCCGACGGTGGCTTTCGACAGACATGCTGCCCCACACATATTCTACATTTTCCAATGTATTCCTACCGTTGTTTGTCCTCCAGCAGCCAAGAAAATAATAACAGAAAGTTGTTCCTGTTTGGACACAATTGGTAATAACGTCACCTTAGTTCAAGTTCTCGATTTGACCGCACGCGCCTCAGAAAGTCATGAATATCACACTAATCCCTTGCCTACAAGTCGGTGGTTCTATATCCGCATCGGAGCCGACCATCGTTGCATCTTAATTTAAACGAGCGAATGGCATCATTGGTCGGGAGGCCCCATTCGGGGAAGTTAAAAAAAATGGCTCTGAGCACTATGGGACTTAACATCTGAGGTCATCAGTCCCCTAGGACTTAGAACTACTTAAACCTAACTAACCTAAGGACATCACACACATCCATGCCCGAGGCAGGATTCGAACCTGCGACCGTAGCGGTCACGCGGTTCCAGACTGAAGCGCCTAGAACCGCTCGGCCACTTCGGCCGGCCGGGGAAGTTCGGCCGCCAAGTGCAAGTCTTATGTCATCCGACGCCACACTGGGCGACGTGCGCGCCGGTGATGAGGCTGAAATGATGATGAGGACAAAACAACACCCAGTCCACGAGCGGAGAAATTCTCCAACCCGGCCGGGAATCGAACCCGGGCCCGCTGGCATGGGAGGCAAGCACGTTACCACCCAGCTAAGCAGGCGGACAACGTTGTATATAATTTGCAGCAACGCCCTGAAATGGAAACTTTTTGATCACCTCTCATAAAGTATTCAAGCAGACTTTGGAAGTCGAAGTGTGAGACAAACATCTATTCCGTGCCCTTTGCATTCTTACTAACAAAAGAAAAAGTCATATATCTGTATTTTCCGCAATGTTATCGATAATTTACCACAATGAAATCCTAAAATAAAAGTCACCGCTGATTTCGAATCAGCTGTGAATTCTGCGCTAAAATTCGTGTACCCTTCGACTAAAGTGTATGCCTACACTTCCACATGAAAATACAGAGAAAATGAAGAAGCAAGGCATCAAATCTGCATGTGTGCTGCACTGGTGTTTCTTCAACCTGAAGATGTCTGCTACGGCTGGCTCGAGACGCATTCATAATCACGTGATATCGCCAAGTTTTCTTAGTTTTTCGACTATTTTGTAGATAGATGCTTGGATAATGAGGAAGTCGCGGACAGTGTATGAAGTTGCTAAAAATGACACCATTCTACCACCAACGCTTTAGAAAGCCGGAACAACTAAATTAATAATTTGCTCGGAAAAATAATCCCAAAATTAAAGACGTGTTACAGTGTATGAAGACAGAAGCAGAGAACTCAGCGTGTGCGCTAATGAAGTCAAGGCTATGTATGGAAATTAACCGAAAGAAAACAACATAATGAAACTTGATGACACTCTGAAAAAAACAGTAAAAAGGTACGAGGAGGCTGGTGACATCGGGACTTGTTCGAAAGCCTTCAGCAAATTCCAAAAATTTTAATAAATTCATCGGCCTAAAGTTGGATGACGTTTACTAAAATGCACAAAATAAAAATAATAACATATAAATTTAAAAAATAAAATACAGACATGCTTAAAGGCTGATTTTAATTAAACACTCCTAAATGATATTTTTCTTTTGCCATTTACCCAGTCCAATGCCTGGATAATATGTGATACGAGTCTGTTTTATTTCGAAAAACCCGAAGACAGAACACGAACACTTTTTGGAAAAGTGACATATCATGTACCAAGCACAGCGATTCTTTCATTTTTTATTTTACTTCCTCTCTGACGCAACCACAAAGTTTTTGCTTATTACCGGTTTCGTCCTACGTCGACGATCTTCAGGAACAATGGAAAACATAAAAACCAAATTACAAACAAGTAATTTAAAAACCGCATCTCTTCACCTTGGAAAAAGCACACTTTATAATAAATATAAAATAAAATATAGCTCATACCTTTGGATAGAATATGTAATGTAAGGTATATAATATGCGTTGCCGCACTAATTGAAAGATCAGGATTACACGTGTATATAGGTGAAATAAATTGTACATAGCTTCTCCTCCCACTCCTATAATTATATTCGCGCATCCTCTATGTCTAATTTCAGAATAGGGTAGCAATTGGCAAACCGTCAGAAGAGCTGGAACGTATATTATGGAAGAACGGCATTAAAAAATGTTCAAATGTGTGTGAATTCCTAAGGGACCAAACTGCTGAGGTCATCGGCCCCTAGTCTTACACACTACTTAAATTAATGATGCTAAGAACAACACACACACCCATGGCCAAGGGAGGCCTCGAACCTCCGGCGGGGGGGCCGCGCAATCTGTGACATTGCGCCTCTAACCGCGCGGCCACTCCGCGCGTTACGGAATTAAAAATATGCAAATCCTTGGGTTCATAAAGTACCTTGTCGTGTTTGTGGTAAGACCTACATTGGCTAGACTGGAAGGTCATTTAACAGAAGGATTAAAGAAGTTACGTGTGGTGGCAACAAAACTGCATTGGGTTTGCATGTTGAGGAGGAGAAACTTAGCATAGATAATATTCGAGAGCAAACAGAAATGATGCACAAAACAGTTGAAGCGACTCGGCGTTGGAGATCAACGCTGGAAAAATAAAGAAGCAGATTGAATTTGCTACTAATGTATTCTTTATGACTTGTGATTGTCTGCTCGGCTGAGCCACGAGGTGTGGTTTATGCCTGATGGAGTTGTCTGGCGCCCACAGCGAGGTGCTGGCCGGCCTGTTTTAGCGGCGCTGACGTCGTCATGCAAACGAGCAGCAACGTAAACACCCTGCTGCCGGAAGAAGGATGCTATCAATGGTCGACACAACGCTCTGCGATATGCCCCGGATTTGCAGTTTTAACGCTGAAATCCTGGCTTTCCTTCTTTTACAATGTATACTTTATCTTAATGTGGAAAATCGTGTTGTGGACTACAACCTTCAAAAACTTTTTCCTTGTTATTACGTACGTTATTTTATGAGGCGCACTCTGTCCTTTTAATCTATATCTTACTTCATACAAAATTTTATAATGCTCACATTTCTTCCATTTGGCAATAATGACAATGATATGCAGAATTAGACCAACAGATAAAATCGTTTTGCTGTTTTGAAGTCATATAGAGGGGCGCGCGCATGTGAGTGTGAGGAGAGTGAGAGGAGAAGCTGTATACATCTAATTTCACCTATATACGTGCATCTCCTGTACTATCAGTTAGTATAACAAAGCATCTCACATACATTACATGTACCATACGTTGATCGCCGGGTGTGGATCATATTCTATTTCATATTTACTCTAAAGCATGCTTTGTCAAGTAGAAGTGATACAATTTTTATTTTCTGTGTCCCTAATTTGGTTTATATGCTTTCCATGGTATTTTCTGAACATACAGTTGTAAGAAAAAATCGTCCAACAGAAGAAATATGATCACTTCCCATTACAGCAATTTTGACATTAAAGTTCTTGTTCGAGCCTCTCTAGTCCTCTTCATCATTACGGGCCATAAAATTGCATATTGGGCGGCAAAATCGCGCCCAAGCATATTGCAGCTACATGTTGTACGGCAACACTGACGGCCACTGTTGCCTGGCAGTGATTGCGGAAATACATTTCTAAGTCAGGTGTGTTTAGGCGAGCAACACTATGGCCGCAAAATGAACGAAATCGAGGTGGTGGAAATGAGTGCAGCTCTCCTGCATCTGTATTAGACAAGGAAAATAGTTAGCAATAAAAAGAGAAATAGGCGTCGTGGGAGTTTTCCTTTTTTTTTTTTTTTTTTTTCAAGGGAACTGCTTCCGAATCTTTTGACTTGTGAATTGTTACTGGATAAATATTCTTTCCTGAAACACAATTCTGAATATATCATTTATAAGTAACTCGTCGGAAGATTGGTGAGACCAGTGCTAATATTAATTACTGTGTACGAGCTAGAACACTTCAGCATTTGGGTAGCGGTGGTTCATACAGACGTACGTTTTTAAACTGTCCTTCTCATCAATATGCGTCTTGGTTCAAGGCATTTGCAACGCTTTGGTGGAAGGACTCAAGGAATTTATTAAAACAATTTGAAATAACAAGCATAAGTTTACGTTAACGTTTCATAGAAGTTCATCAGTAAAGTGAGAGAATTATTAATTTCATAAATATAATACATTACGAACAAACTTACGGGGCGTGAAAAGTAATGTGTACAAGCACCAAAATAAAAACAAAATTACGGTTCACTACCACAGATCCTTTACTAAGATGGTAGTACTGAAAATGTCCTTTTTCAGATTACACTGTTTGCATGTATTATTTTCTGTGTTCCAAAGCTCTGGCCGTAGATTTGCTTCTTTCGTTTTCCCACTACTGTACTCTTGTAGACGACAAACAAATGGAGTGCCCCTATGTAGCGCGTCAACTTTCAAAATGCAACGAAAGATTATAATTTTTTTTTATGTTATCAGTCATTCCTTTGTGGCTTTCATGTTCTTGGAGATGCAGTTCGCCTAATACGTTAGACAAACATAATCTCGCCAAAGCAGGTCTGTTGTGTCAGTGGGGCTGCTGCAGTCACGTTTGGCTGCATTCTTGAGGGCTCCTGGTTACGGTTAACAGCCGGGGCAGCGTCCGGCGGGCGGGCGTAATGCTGAATCGGTGAATTGTCGCAAGTGCCCTGTTCTAATTTACCCATGCCGATTATATTACTGCACTGAAGATGTGCAGAAATCAGATTTCAAGTAACACGTTATCGATATTATTAATAACGTAAGAAGCAAACAGAAAATTTCCTCTTGATGGCCAGACTCGGTATGCCAATCAGGCAAAATGGCCGTAAGCATCCCACTGGCGTACCAGGTAAACGTTTGATAAAACACCGTGTCTTGCTGTGTGAAGAAGTCCTTAATTGTCTGATGCACGTCCTCGTCCGACAGAAATCACCGACTCTTCAAGGCCTTTACGAAGGCACCGAAGAAGTGATAATCGCACAGAGAGATACATCAACACTATAGGGCGGGTGCTCGAATGTCTCCCATTTCCGTTGGAGTAACATCTGCGTTACATTTTTGACATGGGGATGTACTTTCCGGCACGGAACTTGGCGCACAATTCCACAACGGTGTTTTATATGGACATACTGCCCTATACAACTTCTTCATTCTCCGATGGATGTCTACCGGTGTTTGTCCTTCGACAGCGAAGAAACTATTAAGAACACGTTGGTTCTGTTTGGACGGATTTGGTAATAACGTCGCCATAGTTCACGTTTCTGCATTTACCACATGCACTTCGGAAAGACACGAATGCCTCTCTAATCCCTTGCCTACATATCGATGCTTATATACCCGCATCGGAGTCGTGCTACGTTGCATATACGTTGCTGCAACGCCCTCAAACGAAAACTTTTTGATTGGCCCATATATATATATCACTTGTTCTCACTAAGAAATTCATAAATGGAGTAGAAGGAAAGTGACTGGTCAAATTTCCATCTGTCACACAATAAAGCCATAGCTCCTATCGCCGGCCGCAGTGGCCGAGCGGTTCTAGGCGCTTCAGTCCGGAACCGCGCAACCGCTACGGTTGCAGGTTCGCATCCTACCTCGGGAATGGATGTGTGTGATGTCCTTAGGTTAGTTAGCTTTAAGTAGTTCTAAGTTCTAGGGGACAGATGACCTCAGATGTTAAGTCCCATAGTGCTCAGAGCCATTTGAACCATTGCTCCTATCTTCTCCCAGCTACGTTTCTTTGTGTTTAAGGTTCTCTGTGAGTCATACCACTTTTTTCCATTATCTTCCGTCGTTGGGTGTTATCTCGTTTCTCTTATTTTCGTTCTCGGATTCCTTTATATGTTGCCGCTAACGCTCATAACGAACATGCTCGTAATTTGTATTTATTGTTGTACTAATCACGAAAGAATTGCATTTGCGGCGTTAGTTTCAGAATACGCTAGAGTTGTTCTCAATATAAAACCCTAAATCGAGGTAAACTAAAAATCTATTATCTAATGGACGGGTTATTCATCAGTTCACTACACAGTTGCGAAACAGTAGCAGTCTCTTAATATGGAGAAACTAATAACGCAACTCACGCAAAGACACACATGAATCACGTAAACCTGTGACAGTACCAGTTTTATTTTAGGAATGGCCACTTGCCTTACAAGAAGAATTGCTCGCTCTTCAGTTTGCAAACAATAGGTAGAGGTTATTGGAAATAGGTTCTGCTTTTCATGCAAAACACTGTTTCTATCTCATTAGCCAAACATGTTTCGACACCTCTGTGCTACTATCAGTGGGTTTCGTAAAAAAGTGAACTTATTTTAGGTCGTAGCTGATCTAACAAAATGTGGCCTAAAGATAGTTTTTGCTCTTTTTTGTTCTTATTTTGATTTTACATTATACTGTTTTGCAGGACAACCTGGTGTCCTACACTGATAGGTTGTCATCTGCAAACCAAACGATGTAAATATGAATTTCATCAGTGTGTAAATAAAGTGAAAAGGAAGGCGGAAATTACGTGGCCAAAACATGAATTCAGGGAACTATACGTTAAATAACCAGTGCTCAACAAGTAACTTTACAAAACACATTTAGAATTGTCCGATAAATTCGCAATATCAGCTCAGTTTGAGGAAATAACACAGAGAGAAAATGCGCAAATACGTAAAATAATGCAGGAAACACAAGAGAAATAAAACAAAAAAAAATTCAGAATCATAAACAGCACAGACACACCAATTGCAAACAGCCATCACATTCAAAAACATGTTTCATGACAGAATCATCAACCTGACATTAAATTCACCAAACAATAAGAAACCCTAGCGGAAAAAGGGCCAAAACACAGCCTTAACTCGCACACGTCGCAAAAACGACAGAAGATCTCATAACAGAATCTGAACACATTATAAAAGAACAAGAAAGACTGAGTACATCAAATTTTAATGCAAACTTGTTTGGTTGGTTGATTTTTTTGGGGGGGGGGGGGGGGGGGAAGGGACCAAACAGCGAGGTCATAGGTCCCAGAATGCAGAATTAGGAAGAGAATTATTTGCTGCGGAAATAACACAGATGGTCAGAACACATAAAGCAATCATAATTTCTAATGACAAAACACCAGAGAAAACCACAGTCAACAAGCTTAAACAACAATTAAAACATGTAATATAAATACAATTTGTGTATATGTATATACATATTTATTGATGTGTATGGCTACTGTAAATTTGTATGTTTCTGATTCGAGAATAATAATCCCATACTGACAAGGGCAGACAAAGGGAACATTACTGTGATTATGAATGAAAAGGATTACGTAGGTAAAACATTAGTGTTTCTGGAGGATAACAACTCATCAAACTGACCAGTGACCCAACAGCAAAATACCAGAGAAACGTTCAGGTCCTGAAAAACATAAAAAATACATTCTCAAAAGGCCAGATAAAAAGAATGACCAAAAAAATCGAAAGGAATTCTCTCGAAAATCCCTACCAAATGTGCACAGGAACATACCCATTTACGACCGGTCACCAATATCAGAAATGCTCTATCATACCACCTAGCCCAGTTTATACACAAATCACTAAAGAAAGTAAGCACTTTTAAAAACGACAGGAAACTATAAAACTCGGTGGAACTAGTAGAGACAATCAAGAACATAGACATAACAGACACAGCGATACTCATATCGTTTGATATCACTTCAGTGTACACTTGCATTCAAATAATGAAACAATCAACATTGTCAGACAAAGAATAAAATAACAAGGAAACACACCAGACTCACACATTAAATAAAATGGAAGCCATACTCAAAACCAAAACAGCACAAAATTACTTTATGTTCAACAAAGAATTTGATTCCCAACATGAAGGATTGCCAATGCGATCACCAATTAGCTCCCTCTTAGCGAACACATTCATGAGCAACTTAGAGAACAAGATATTCACACACATAATAAAACAAAAAAAATACAATGTTGTACACTGGTACCATTATGCCAATGACATAATATGCCTGATTGATGAATCATACATACACATAAGACACCTACACAATGAAATAAACAACTTACACCCAAAAATGCACTTCATATTAGAAACAGATACAGGCGCACTAAATTTTCTGTATCTCACCATACGAAACACTAAAAGACTTCATATCATTCAAGAAAAATATTCAAGAAACCGACAGCCACAAACACCACCATTCACAATCTATCGAACAATGGTGGCACTCTAGCAAGCAAGTTTCAGATTCATACTCCACAGATTGAACAGGACACCAACAAGAAACATAATCACATAGAGGAGCTAAATCCAATAAAGAAATAACATTTGAAAATGATTACAAGACTCATAAGAAAGAGGAATTAAATCAACATTTTTGTGAACAGAAAAGAAACAAATGCACCACACACACAAAAACCGTTCACAATACAGAACTACACAACAAAACCAATGACCACATGCAAGACACAACAGTGTAGCAACACACACAAAAAACAAAGTGGCACATAATGACTTATAGTAAAAAATTGTCCACAGAATAGGCAACATAGCGAAAAAACAAGAATTTTGAAAACAACACACAGGAGATATTCACAATCAACAGAATGTGAATATATGAACTCACGTGTAACGTTTGCCAATAAGTATACATAGGACAAACATGGAAGTATTTTAAAACAAGATACTCAGAACACCTAAACAGACTAAAAAAGTAACAGCAGCCACAGCACGTTTGCTCACCACAGAGTAGACCATAACCAACACCCAACTACAAAAGGAACAGATTTAAAAATACTGAAATCCAGCCACAGCCTATACCATAAAATAACAACAGAAGGAAACTTCCACATAAAGACGGCAGTAGCAGAAGTCAAATAAGTCTTAAATTAATACACTACACTCTGCAAAGGCACATTACTTAAAACACATTAAAGGAACTTTACAGAAAGGACAACACACACACACACACACACACACACACACACATAAAAAGAGAGATAAAAGTAAACAAAATTCAAAATCGGTGCCAAACTCACCCGGGAACAAATGAACATCGTCGGGAGCGGGGTTAGGACACACAAAATATCGTTTATATCTCGTTTTGCGACGTGGAAAGGCGTTTGTTAAGCCAAAATCATACAAAAAACATTCACTATTTGTGTGCAGTACTCTCAGAACGCGAAAGAAGGAGGATCTGTCACAAAAAAGTAAGTAATAACAAATATATATGCATAACATTTTGCCACACCAAAATCAGGTTTTACAAAAAACCAAGGGAGTTGATAACTCGTTGATAACATTCACATTTATATCGTTTGATTTGGAGATGACAAGTTATCAGTGCAGAACACCATACAGATAGTCCTGCAAAACTATGTAATGCAAAATAAGGGAAGAACAGAAACAAATAAAAACTGAGTTTAGACGTCATTTTGTTAGATCAGTTACAACCTAAAACACGCTTACTTTTTACAGTTTTTCGCGGAAGAAAGCCATTGGTGATGACACAGAGGTTCCGAAACGTGCTATGGCAACAAGAAGAAACAGTGTTTTTCGCAAAGGTGGATCCTATATTCAATACCTTTAACTATATACACGAAAAAAATACAAGAGCTGCAAATCCAAAAGATGAATAATAGATGCAGGATTTATTTATTTATTATTCACACTTACAACCTGTTGTCTTGGAAGCTACCATACAACTCACATTTTTGGGGGTAGTAATAAACGTATTTTACAACGATTTAAAAAAAAAAACGTACAGAAGTTGTTTTCTACAGCCTAGACCACAGTTTACATTAGGCATCTAAAACTTGATAACTAGTTTCGTTTTTGTTTAACAACCACCTTTAATAATCATCTTCAGATCGTTCAAATTGTACATCGATGAGTCAAAACACTAAGACCACCTGTTTAATAGCGTGTTGTTTCACTTTTCAAATGCAGTACTTCTGTTTGGCGTGGTTTCTACAAGTCCACGACAGGATTCCAGAAGTATGTGGCATCAGACGTCTATGCACAGATCAAGCAAGTCCCGTGGTTTACACGCACGCAGGTTGTACTCGATATGTGTTCCAAAGGGCGCAGGTGAGGCACATTTGCTGGAGAAGGCATCAGTGTGAGTTCACTATAATGCCCCTCAATTCACTATAGCACGATTCTGACCTTGCAACACGGACAGTTATCCTGCTGGAAGATGTCATCGCCAAGGGGGAGACTTCAGGCATGAAGCAATGTAACTGGTCTGTAATAAAATTCACGTAGTTCACTGTTGTCATGATGCATTCTATTACCGCCACAGATGTCATGGAACCTCAGCTCAATGTACCCAATAGCATAGCACGCCCGGTTAGCCGTGCGATCTAATGCCGACTTTCCAGAGTGGGAAGGAGCGCCTGGTCGTGGCATGAATCCGCCCGGCAGACTTGTGTCGTGGTCCGGTGAGTCGGCCGAACTGTGGATTGTTTTCACGCGGTTTTCCATCTTCCTCAGCGAATGCGGGCTAGTTCCCCTTATTCCACCTCAGCTACACTATGTTGGCGATTTCTGCGCAAACAAGTTCTCCATGTATGTGTACACCACCATGACTCTACCACGCCAACATAGGGGTTACACTCGTCTGGTGTGAGATGTTCCCTGGGGGGGGGGGGTCCAGCGGGGGCCGAATCGCACAATAAGCCTGAAAAAGTGGTTTGGTGTGGGGCGGAGGAGGAGTGAAGTGGACTGTGGTATTCGTCGTGGGGTTGTGGACCACTGGGGCTGCGGCAGGGTCGGAGCCTCTCCGTCATTTCTAAGCCCCCCGGTTAGCATACAATACAACACAATACCTCATAGCAAAATTTTACCCACTCTGGCCTGCATTTGAGGCACAGTGCATGTTTCGTGGAGTCAATCCCATGGATGATGGTGTGTAAGCTCCCAACCATCTAGCTACATGGTGTAACAAGAAATGCGATTCATTCGACAGGTAACACGTTTCTATTGATCCACACTGGAAACTAAGTAATGCTGTGCTCCCTGCAATCGTAACTGACAATGTCGCTAGGTCAACACAGGAATATGTAGGGGTCGTGTGATGTGAAGGTCCATGTTCAACAATGACCTTCGAACGATGTGTTCAGAAACACCTGTGCCTGCACCAGTATTGTACTCCGTCGTCAGAACTGCCACAGATCGCTGCCTATCCTAGAATGCAAAGTGGGGAATCCTCTGACCTCTACGTTTTGTGATGAAACGTGATTGTACAACACCATACAGCCAACTCATTACTTCACCATCCTTCAGTCAAGTTCCATAGATGTTCATAGTAGTAGAGCGCCAACAAGCCACCAGCTTCACCGTTTCAGAAATTCTCATATCCAACCAAAGCTCCACAACAATGTGCCCTGTGTCAAAATGGCTTACATTATTGGATTTCTGGATTTACGGCCCATATCTTCGCTATATTGGCTGCCCATTCATCTCTCTTTCACTTACTTTCTTTCATTACTGCTTCACGTGCTCGCAGCATCACCAGGAGGCATTCAACATCACGGTGGGCAGTGTCATAATGTTTTGGCTCATCAGTGTAAATGCAGGTGAGTGTGCACAGAACAGTATCAACAGTGAACATCATGCAAAAACATACATTCTTATTGAAAAACAGAATAAGGCAATACTGATGTTTAAAGCATAACCCATAATCTTGCAACGGCCGGTCGGTGTGGCCGAGCGGTTCTAGGCGCTTCAGTCTGGAACCGCGCGACCGCTACAGTCGCAGGTTCGAATCCTGCCTCGGGCATGGATCTGTTAGTTAGGTTTACGTAGTTCTAAGTTCGAGGGGACTGATGACCTCAGATGTTAAGTCCCATAGTTCTCAGAGCCAATCTTGCAACATGGAGGTCAAAAAGAGAGGAAGGGGGCAGGTGCATAAGTGAAACTGCATCAGTTATCCATTGTATACGCTTGTAAAACAGGTAGTTGAGTAAGAAAGCTTATTACTGTATCACCTGTTTTACAAGCGTATACAATGAATGTTTAATGCAATTTTACGATTGCAATTTCCCTTCAGCTCTCTCTCTTTTTTCACGTGCGTCTCACAAGATTACGGGTATTGCCCTTTATGATGCTTTAAACATCGACATTGTCTTAGTCTGGTTGTTTTTAATACGAATAAAAGTTTTTGATGATGTTCTCTGTTGACGCTGTTCCATGCATATTCGCCTGTATTTACGATTTGTACGATATGAAGATGTTTGTTATACAGAAACGAAACTACTTGTCATATTTTAATTGTCTAATGTAAACTTCCATGTAGACAGTAAAAAAATAACTTTTCTGTAGTTTTTGTTAATTTTAATAAATTACGTTAAGACTACTGTCTCCTTTCCCGATAATGTCAGACTCCACAAATAACAAGTTTCATATCAGCGCACACTCCGCTGCAGAGTGCAAATCTCATTCTGGAAACATTCCCCAGGCTGTGGCTAAGCCATGTCTCCGCAGTATCATTTCTTTCAGGAGTGCTAGTTCTGCAAGGTTCGCAGGAGAGCTTCTGTTAAGTTTGGAAGATAGGAGACGAGGTACTGGCAGAAGTAAAGCTGTGAGGACGGGGCGTGAGCCATGCTTGGGTAGCTCAGTCGGTAGAGCACTTGCCCGTGAAAGGCAAAGGTCCGGAGTTCGAGTCTCGGTCCGGCACACAGTTTTAATCTGCCAGGAAGTTTCAAGTTTCAATAAGTGTACATATTAATTATCTATTCCTGGTACTTATAAAAACAACAATGCTAATACGACTAAAACGTTAATATCACACCTAGATTCTACCAAAAAAATTACTGTAAACCTGTTAAGCGAGCAGGTGGAGCATACTCACTAGTGGTAGTCCGAGGTGCAGGTAAAGATGGCGGCGGCGGCGACTACGGCGGCGATGACGACGAGGGCGGTGGCGGCTGAGCAGGCGGCGAGGGGCGCGGGCCACGTGCAGCAACCGGAGCCAGATGTTGGCTGGCCCTGCTGCGCCACCACCAGCACCGTGGGAGCGCCGCGTGGTGGCTCCACCTGCTGCACACAAGCATGCAGCCACCATGTTACAGCTGCACCTCTTCCACGAGTCACTGGTACACAGTGAATGACAGCAGCCAGGGCGTTGGACAGATCAGGCAACCATTATGAAGATACATTGGTACGCAGTGTTTGTTCTGTCAGATGTGCTTGACAGAGCAGGCTATGTATATGAGTGAGAATAGATCCACAAACTTTCAGTGCAGTTGCACCATATCTTTAGTATCCCTGTGAGACTTAGGAAATGCTATGAGCAGTGGGGCTGATGGAAAGGGGCTCAAGATGAGAATTTGAGTAGGATTGGAGGTGTGTTCATATGGCCAAGACGGTTAAGGCAGCCATTCTAGAAAAGCTGAGCATCCAGATTCAAGTCCCTGTCTGGCACAAATTTTCATCCTCCGCCACTGATTTATTTCAATGACTGTAGGTGCCTGAAGTCCTGATTTCTCTAAATAATGCATGATAAAGGCGTTTGGAGATAATAATCACATCACGTTCTGCAGAAGGACACATACAAAATCGATCACACTCACAGCCTGTATAAAAAACAAAAACAATATGGCTCTTGCTTTTTAGAGAAAACATCTGCACCTTCAGTATGCCACCAGACAACAACCACAGCACACTGCACTGCATGCATGCATCTACTGTGTGAAATATTACTGGTCACCCAATGCACTAAATGTACAGCCTAAACTCTTCACCATACACTAGGCTGCGTCACCCAATTGACCAAATCAAGTCTACCATGCACCGCCACTCAAAGTCCAAGAACTCACCTGTTGGTCAGCCCAAGACTCTGGCTGTAGTACTGGTCAGCCCAAGACTCAGTGCTTGTCACACAGTATCCTGTCCAGACTTGCAGCAGCGCCAGCAACTCCACAAACGCCGCCAATTGTGCCTCTTATCCAAACGCTACAGTGAGAGCAATGTTAACATGGCTGGTTAGGCGGAGCAGGAAACAAGATATGCCATAAATTATAAATACACAGTACCATCTCCAATCCACAAAAGTGGTCTCTGCCTATCCATCATACAAAGGTGACACACACACAGACACACACAGTCTGTAATTTAAAACCGCATGAAAACACCAATTACAATCAACAATATATTGCATGGCCCAAACATGCCATGCTGATACATAGCCATTACAAAAACAAGAACATTTACAAAATAGCACACACTACTACTGCTTTCCCTATTTCAGCCCACAACAGGGCAACACATTCATGACGTCAAACAAAAAGGAAGCACTCAACCAGACACCGATCAAACTGGCTCCAAGAAACAGCACCTCAAAGCGTGAAAAAAATCCATAAAAAATTCACAACTGCGCAAAATCCCACCAGCTACCTAGCACGGAAGACACAGTGAACCCAGCGCTAGTTAAAACTACTATCTCCAGTAGCACAAACAACCTATGCCTAGTTTCCCTTCAATAACCGCCAACAAAGCATTAATACCATTCGCATACTCCAAGATCATTGCACCTCACCTCCTGACCCCTGGAAAGTTTGTTTGTTTGTTTGTTTTTTGTTTTAGGGAGCAAAAGCAACTAAGGACATACGCGCCTATATAACAACTGTGAAACATGAAGACAAAGAGTGGAGCTAAAAACGGCTACACGACAACCCAAATCGACGGAAGAGAAGACTGCTAAAAACAGGGACGTGGAGTAACGTCTGTAAGATACGCCGTAGAGAAACGAAGGTCCAGAACTAAAAATTAAATGGCCTTCGCCATATTGCGACGACGGATGAAAGTAAAACGCGGTCAACAGACCGCGCGACGTTCGCTAAAACGGCCGTTAACTCAGACAGCAAACACAAAAAGGAACGTAAGCGGTTAAAAAAAGGGCATTCCGTTAGGAAATGGCGAACAATTAAAGGTTGGGCGCAATGTGCACAAAGTGGTGGAGAGAGCACCACTAAACATATGGCGATAGCTAAATAGACAGTGCCCAATACGCAACATTGTTAAAATCATATCCTCGCGGCGAGAGGGTGGAGAGGAGGGCGCCCAAGCCGCTGGGAGAGCCCTAATGTCCCGGAGCTTGAAAGGAGGATCAGTGGTGATGCTAAAGTGGCACGCAGTCATCAGAGGGAGTGTAGGAACTAGCGGGCTAAAGTACGAGGACTGCAGCTTTGGCAACAGACTCAGCAGCCTCATTTCCTGTCAGACTGACGTGACCAGCAACCCATCAAGAGTGAGCAAGTGACAGCTTTCCTGCACTAGTTGCACTAAGGAATGGACAGTGTGCAGCACTCTGAGTCTTTGAAGGGCACTGAGGCAGTCTGAGCAAATGGGGAAATTTAAAATCCTGTGTCGCCGGATGTTGTACGTGGCCTGATACAAGGTGAAGAGCTCTGCTGTAAATACTGAGCAGTGTTCAGAAAGCCGTCAGCGCCAATGACGACGGCACACCCGACACCACGGTCAGTCCGAGAGCCATCACTGGAGCGCCATGCGAAGGTTGTGAAACCGAAGGCGATAGAACGAGGCTGGAGTAGTACCCGACCCCAGAAAGGTGAATCACCTTTTCATAACAGAAATACTAACTTAAACCCAAACATGACTAGCCAAATAGTATTAACCTCAGCAATCACAACCTTGCGCCTTTCTGCCAACTTCACCAGCTTACCCTTCACCTACTGAAACAGCTGGAGCCCGCATCTCGTGGTCGTGCGGTAGCGTTCTCGCTTCCCACGCCCGGGTTCCCGGGTTCGATTCCCGGCGGGGTCAGGGATTTTCTCTGCCTCGTGATGGCTGGGTGTTGTGTGCTGTCCTTAGGTTAGTTAGGTTTAAGTAGTTCTAAGTTCTAGGGGACTGATGACCATAGATGTTAAGTCCCATAGTACTCAGAGCCATTTTTGAAACAGCTGGGATAGCTCTGCCCCAATGCTCACAGAGACCGGCTCCTGTACCACCACTTCGTATGAGACCTCCTCTCTGTAAAGCTACGCCACACTTGCCACATCCCTAGCAACTATATCTGTAACAGCACACAGTATGGCAAGATGCAGTCTCTTATCTGCCTGGCTAAGGGCCCCACACTGGCACAATGCACAATCATATTCTACTGCCAATTTTAGTGTACAATCTGAGTGGGGCTGGGCTCGGGGTTGCGCAGTCTTGGGCTCAGTTTTACAAAGATTTCATTGACATAAACACTCTTCTTAATAACAGAGAAAGAATAACAAAACAGAACTTTATTTATACCTCAAGACAGTTCAGGGAGCCAGGGCTCAACAAGAGGATCAAAATATACAGTACCTTTAGCACAATGAATACAAAATTCAGTAGACTACACCCCAGCAGATAAAATTTGGGCAACAATAATAATAATGTCTGTTATGTGGTCCTTGGCCATAGACACAAAAATGGCAATAAAATTAATTTCTGCAATTAACCACAGTACAACTCATTGGAAGACAACTCTCTGACCTAATTAAAGGTACTTATATTAACAGTCAACTAAATGTAGATCTATGACCACTCCTATCACCAATTATTCATTGAAGGAAAGCTACTGTCAGCCATCTGCAGGAATATCTATGTAAATTTCTCCAGTTTTCTGTACAATATGACATAAAAACAGATCACAATTACAGGATAAAATAACAAGAGAATACTCGATACAGTCGCATGAATAAAATCGTCCATATTAACAGCATAATAATACCTTATGTACAATGGCACATGTAAAATTAATCATACTCATGGCATATAAACAACAAATTCAATGTGCGTCTCGCTTTTTAGAAAAAGAGAATTGGCATGCCCATTGTGCCACTAAATAACAACGATAACATGCCAAACTGTACCCAGGAACCTAAACACACAAGTTGTATGTAACATATGGAAATAATATTCAGAATGCTAATCAGGTGCAGTTATTAAAGCTTCTACTTATACACACTAAAGATCTGGGATGTATGTTGTTGTTGTTGTTGTTGTTGTTGTTGTTGTGGTCTTCAGTCCTGAGACTGGTTTGATGCAGCTCTCCATGCTACTCTATCCTGTGCAAGTTAATTCATCTCTGCAACCTACATCCTTCTGAATCTGCTTAGTGTATTCATCTCTTGGTCTCCCTCTACGATTTTTACCCTCCATGCTGCCCTCCAATACTAAATTGGTGATCCCTTGATGCCTCAGAACATGTCCTACCAACCGATCCCTTCTTCTAGTCATGTTGTGCCACACATTTCTCTTCTCTCCAATCCTATTCAATACCTCCTCATTAGTTATATGATCTACCCATATAATCTTCAGCATTCTTCTGTAGCACCACATTTCGAAACCTTCTATTCTCTTCTTCTCTAAATTAGTTATCGTCCACGTTTCACATCCATGCATGGCTACACACCATACAAATACTTTTAAAAAAGACTACCTGACACGTAAATCTATGCTCGATGTTAACAAATTTCTCTTCTTTATAAACGCTTTTCTTGCCATAACCAGTCAACATTTTATATCTTCCCCACTTCGACCATCATCAGTTATTTTGCTCCACAAATAGCAAAACTCCTTTACTGATTTTAAGTTTCTCATTTCCTAATCTAATTCCCTCAGTGTCACCCGACTTAATTCGACTACATTCCATTATCCTCGTTTTGCTTTTGTTGATGTTCATCTTACATCCTTCTTTCAAGACACTATCGATTCCGTTCAACTGTTCTTCCAAGTCCTTTGCTGTCTCTGACAGAATTACAATGTCATCGGTGAACCTCAAAGATTTTATTTCTTCTCCATGGATTTTAATACCTACTCCGAATTTTTCTTATGTTTCCTTCACTGCTTGCTCAGTATAAAGATTGAATAACATCGGGGAGAGGTTACAACCCTGTCTCACTCACTTCCCCACCACTGCTCCCCTTTCGTGTTCCTCGACTCTTATAACTGTCATCTGGTTTCTGTACAATTTGTAAATAGCCTTTCGCTCCCTGTATTTTACCCCTGCCACATTCAGAATTTGAAAGATATTATTCCAGTCAACATTGTCAAATGCTTTCTCTAAGTCTACAAATGCTAGAAACGTAGGTTTGCCTTTCCTTAATCTAGCTTCTAAGATAAGTCGTAGGGTCAGTATTGCCTCACGTGTTCCAATGTTTCTACGGAATCCAAACTGATCTTCCCCGAGGTCGGCTTCTACTAGTTTTTCCATACGTCTGTAAAGAATTCGCGTTAGTATTTTGCAGCCGTGACTTATTAAACTGATATTTAGGTAATTTTCACATCTGTTAACACCTGCTTTCTTTGGGATTGGAATTATTATATTCTTCTTGAAGTCTGAGGGTATTTCGCCTGTCTCATATATCTCACCAGATGGTAGAGTTTTGTCAGGACTGGCTCTCCCAGGGCTGTCAGTAGTTCTAATGGAATGTTGTCTACTTCACGCAGTATCATATCTCCCATTTCGTATTCCTCTACATCCTCTTCGATTTCCATAATATTCTCCTCAAGTACATCGCCCTTGTATAGTCCCTCCATATACTCCTTCCACCTTTCTGATTTCCCTTCTTTGGTTAGAACTGGGTTTCAATCTGAGCTCTTGATATTCATGCAAGTGGTTCTCTTTTCTCCAAAGGTCTCTTTAATTTTCCTGTAGGCAGTATCTATCCTACCCCTCGTGAGACAAATCTCTACATCCTTACATTTGTCCTCTAGCCATGCCTGCTTAGCCATTTTGCACTTCCTGTCGATCTCAGTTTTGAGACATTTGTATTCCTTTTTGCCTGCTTCATTTACTGCATTTTTTATATTTTCTCCTTTCGTCAATTAAGTTCAATATTTCTTCTGTTACCCAAGGATTTCTAGCAGCCCTCGTCTTTTTACCCACTTTATCTTCTGCTGCCTTCACTACTTCATCCCTCAAAGCTACCCATTCTTCTTCTACTGTATTTCTTTCCCCCACTCCTGTCAATTGTTCCCTTATGCTCTCCTTGAAACTTTGTACAATCTCTGGTTCTTGAACCAAGTGTTAGCTATGATTAAGTTATGCTCTGTGCAAAATTCTACCAGACGGCTTCCTCTTTCATTTCTTCACCCCCTCCCCCTCCCCCTCAAATCCATATTCACCTATTACGTTTCCTTCTCTCCCTTTTCCTACTATCGAATTCCAGTCACCCATGACTATTAAATTTTCGTCTCCCTTCACTATCTGAATAATTTCTTTTATTTCATCATACATTTCTTCAATTTGTTCGTCATCTGCAGAGCTAGTCGGCATATAAACTTGTACTACTGTGGTAGGTCTGAGTTTCGTGTCTATCTTGGCCACAATAATGCGTTCACTATGCTGTTTGTAGTAGCTTACCCGCACTCCTATTTTTTTATTCATTATTAAACCCTCTCGTGCATTACCCCTATTTGATTTTGTATTTATAACCCTCTATTCGCCTGACAAAAAGTCTTGTCTCTCCTGTCACCGAACTTCACTAGTTCCCACTATATCTAACTTTAACCTATCCATTACCCTTTTTAAATTTTCTAACCTACCTTCCCGATTAAGGGATCTGACATTCGACGCTCCAATCCGTAGAAGGCCAGTTTTCTTTCTCCTGATAACGACGTCCTCCTGAGTAGTCCCCGCCCGGAGATCCGAATTGGGGACTATTTTACTTCCGAAATACACTCCTGGAAATGGAAAAAAGAACACATTGACACCGGTGTGTCAGACCCACCATACTTGCTCCGGACACTGCGAGAGGGCTGTACAAGCAATGATCACACGCACGGCACAGCGGACACACCAGGAACCGCGGTGTTGGCCGTCGAATGGCGCTAGCTGCGCAGCATTTGTGCACCGCCGCCGTCAGTGTCAGCCAGTTTGCCGTGGCATACGGAGTCCATCGCAGTCTTTAACACTGGTAGCATGCCGCGACAGCGTGGACGTGAACCGTATGTGCAGTTGACGGACTTTGAGCGAGGGCGTATAGTGGGCATGCGGGAGGCAGGGTGGACGCACCGCCGAATTGCTCAACACGTGGGGCGTGAGGTCTCCACAGTACATCGATGTTGTCGCCAGTGGTCGGCGGAAGGTGCACGTGCCCGTCGACCTTGGACCGGACCGAGGCGACGCACGGATGCACGCCAAGACCGTAGGATCCTACGCAGTGCCGTAGGGGACCGCACCGCCACTTCCCAGCAAATTAGGGACACTGTTGCTCCTGGGGTATCGGCGAGGACCATTCGCAAACGTCTCCATGAAGCTGGGCTACGGTCCCGCACACCGTTAGGCCGTCTTCCGCTCACGCCCCAACATCGTGCAGCCCGCCTCCAGTGGTGTCGCGACAGGCGTGAATGGAGGGACGAATGGAGACGTGTCGTCTTCAGCGATGAGAGTCGCTTCTGCCTTGGTGCCAATGATGGTCGTATGCGTGTTTGGCGCCGTGCAGGTGAGCGCCACAATCAGGACTGCATACGACCGAGGCACACAGGGCCAACACCCGGCATCATGGTGTGGGGAGCGATCTCCTACACTGGCCGTACACCACTGGTGATCGTCGAGGGGACACTGAATAGTGCACGGTACATCCAAACCGTCATCGAACCCATCGTTCTACCATTCCTAGACCGGCAAGGGAACTTGCTGTTCCAACAGGACAATGCACGTCCGCATGTATCCCGTGCCACCCAACGTGCTCTAGAAGGTGTAAGTCAACTACCCTGGCCAGCAAGATCTCCGGATCTGTCCCCCATTGAGCATGTTTGGGACTGGATGAAGCGTCGTCTCACGCGGTCTGCACGTCCAGCACGAACGCTGGTCCAACTGAGGCGCCAGGTGGAAATGGCATGGCAAGCCGTTCCACAGGACTACATCCAGCATCTCTACGATCGTCTCCATGGGAGAATAGCAGCCTGCATTGCTGCGAAAGGTGGATATACACTGTACTAGTGCCGACATTGTGCATGCTCTGTTGCCTGTGTCTATGTGCCTGTGGTTCTGTCAATGTGATCATGTGATGTATCTGACCCCAGGAATGTGTCAATAAAGTTTCCCCTTCCTGGGACAATGAATTCACGGTGTTCTTATTTCAATTTCCAGGAGTGTATTTTACCCAAGAGGATGCCACAATCATTTAACCATACAGTAAAGCATCATGCCCTCGTGAAAAATTACGGCTCTATTTAACAGCTGAAAATAATTTTTTTTAGAAGTTGACTTTCTCGAGTTTTAAACACAAAGCCCAGTTACACTATTTTGTGTGTGCATGTGTCCATTTTTCGTAGGGGCCGCCACTGTACAGGGTAGGTTCGTGGATCAACCCATTACATCTGGGTATGGTTTGGAGGTGGATCGACCAGCGTTTGGTCTGGGGTAGCACCCAGAGTGGCATCAACCATCTTACGTCCACACACACACACGCCAAGTAGAGCAACTGGGCTTTGAGCTAAAAAGTGGATAACGTCAGTTACTTGAACATTTTTTCCAAATTCTCTGAGAGGCAGATGATCGTCTATTACACGCATCTCGTATTTTTAGAGCACATACGAAACTTTGACAGCCGTAGTTGGACAATATTCCATGTTGTCAACATAGGAGAAAGTACAAATGAGTGCCATTATCGTTGGGTGGACATGGAGGTAGTAAACATATACCTGTATTTAAGATTTCTCAAGTCTGAACCGTACCGCCACCACAATACATGAGTATTTAGTGTATGTACGGATTGGCGTGGCAGTTGTCATTGTTTGTTGATGGATGTTTTTCTAGGATGACATTCGGAAGAAATGGAACAATTGATTTTCCAGACACTTTGTAGATTCTCTCTAGTTTGGTGGGGAGAAACGTGGTAGGATAAACAAACATAACGTAAATTTTGTTGTACATTTACACATAGAGTATGTAAAATGTGAAAAAATATGTAAAATATGGATTCAATATAGAAAAAATGCGGGTACGAAATGGGAATACAGAATATCCGCATTTGCTGTGAATACTGAAGGAGAGTGATCATATGTTATTGTATTTGCAGAAAAAAATGATGGTTTCAAAGGTGTTTACTAGATGCACATTAGTTGACCGAATGCTTCAGACTCAGAAGATAAGTAGGTGTTTGGGATAATCTGCAGAGTTTACATTTCATGAGAGATTCTTTGATGGGGTGGGAGAAAAGTGCTGCATAATTATGTATATTTCCAAAGAATGTTTTTTTTTCTTTTTTTTTAAGGGGCTCCAGAAGGCTCAAAATCATGAAAAGTTCAATTTTTACTTTTTTGCGTTTTCTGAATCTGCAGACTATTACCTTTTAATAGATCCTTTTAATAGATATATAATTTATTCAATTCCGAAGACTACAACTATTTGTAATTTTTTTTTAATGTGTTCTACATGGGCGTGGCTCACTGTGGCGCTGTTAAACTGCTGTCAAATGGTGTTATTATTAACGTCCGTGTTCGTCAGGTACATTTTAGTGATGTGAGATAAAGTATGTGTTGTGGCTAACCTGTGATGATTCAATATACACTCCTGGAAATGGAAAAAAGAACACATTGACACCGGTGTGTCAGACCCACCATACTTGCTCCGGACACTGCGAGAGGGCTGTACAAGCAATGATCACACGCACGGCACAGCGGACACACCAGGAACCGCGGTGTTGGCCGTCGAATGGCGCTAGCTGCGCAGCATTCGTGCACCGCCGCCGTCAGTGTCAGCCAGTTTGCCCTGGCATACGGAGCTCCATCACAGTCTTTAACACTGGTAGCATGCCGCGACAGCGTGGACGTGAACCGTATGTGCAGTTGACGGACTTTGAGCGAAGGCGTATAGTGGGCATGCGGGAGGCCGGGTGGACGTACCGCCGAATTGCTCAACACGTGGGGCGTGAGGTCTCCACAGTACATCGATGTTGTCGCCAGTGGTCGGCGGAAGGTGCACGTGCCCGTCGACCTGGGACCGGACCGCAGCGACGCACGGATGCACGCCAAGACCATAGGATCCTACGCAGTGCCGTAGGGGACCGCACCGCCACTTCCCAGCAAATTAGGGACACTGTTGCTCCTGGGGTATCGGCGAGGACCATTCGCAACCGTCTCCATGAAGCTGGGCTACGGTCCCGCACACCGTTAGGCCGTCTTCCGCTCACGCCCCAACATCGTGCAGCCCGCCTCCAGTGGTGTCGCGACAGGCGTGAATGGAGGGACGAATGGAGACGTGTCGTCTTCAGCGATGAGAGTCGCTTCTGCCTTGGTGCCAATGATGGTCGTATGCGTGTTTGGCGCCGTGCAGGTGAGCGCCACAATCAGGACTGCATACGACCGAGGCACACAGGGCCAACACCCGGCATCATGGTGTGGGGAGCGATCTCCTACACTGGCCGTACACCACTGGTGATCGTCGAGGGGACACTGAATAGTGCACGGTACATCCAAACCGTCATCGAACCCATCGTTCTACCATTCCTAGACCGGCAAGGGAACTTGCTGTTCCAACAGGACAATGCACGTCTGCATGTATCCCGTGCCACCCAACGTGCTGTAGAAGGTGTAAGTCAACTACCCTGGCCAGCAAGATCTCCGGATCTGTCCCCCATTGAGCTTGTTTGGGACTGGATGAAGCGTCGTCTCACGCGGTCTGCACGTCCAGCACGAAAGCTGGTCCAACTGAGGCGCCAGGTGGAAATGGCATGGCAAGCCGTTCCACAGGACTACATCCAGCATCTCTACGATCGTCTCCATGGGAGAATAGCAGGCTGCATTGCTGCGAAAGGTGGATATACACTGTACTAGTGCCGAAATTGTGCATGCTCTGTTGCCTGTGTCTATGTGCCTGTGGTTCTGTCAGTGTGATCATGTGATGTATCTGACCCCAGGAATGTGTCAATAAAGTTTCCCCTTCCTGGGACAATGAATTCACGGTGTTCTTATTTCAATTTCCAGGAGTATATATCGCTGGTGTGATTGTCGATTGTTTCATGTTTATTTACTCTGTCGTTATCTCGAAAATATTCGTAATTAATTCTGTTCCTTGAGTCTCTATTTTGTTGAAGTATAATAATGAGTAAAAGTAAAGTTATCAGAAATCCTCTGAAGACTTTTAAGAAAAGGAGAAATGTTGGAAAGCCAAAGGTATGTGTTATTACTGTAAATAATAACATTCTAACATAGTACGAGCGATGCTTGCTTTAGACAAGGAACGCCTTCGGGCTGCAGACAGGGCTGTAAAGAGTCTAGAAATACAAGCAAGAGTAAACAGGAGGAGGAACAAGAGGAAGCTGGAGGAGGAGTTTGCAGAGGATGAAGATACTCCATCCTATGGACCTGGAATGCACTAAAAAGTTAATCCAATCTTTGTCGCTCGATTCCCAAAGCTTTTATTTTCTCATACTAATTACATGTTTTCTAAGGATCTTCCAAACATATTTGTTTCAAATTTCAGTAAATGTTACACAGTACCTTCTGCATAATTTAACACAGCCTTTTTCCAAAAAACCTGTATATTTTTGAATATATAAATAAAAAATTGCAAAAAAATATTGTGAATTTTCATTACAATTGAAAAAAAATCATCTTTAATAACTGAACTAAAATTTTGTAAAATCCCTGTGTTAAGTTGTAGCCCATATTCCAATAAATAATCTGTAAAAAGTTCAACTTCCTACCTCAAATACTTTGTGAGGAAAGATGTAATTTATAAGCGTTATTTTAACATTGGAAGTATAGGGCGTTCCGGAGCCCCTTAAAGTGAGATGCGATAGATAGACATTCTGCATGGAGACAGAAAATATCTAGATATGTCAATTCTTAAGGTGATTACATCGTGATCTTAACTCTTAGTTGGGAAAAAATTGGTCAACACTGAGGAATCATGATTGACAGTCGGTACCCGCATCTGTCGATGTGGACAGTCTTATGCAGAGTTAAAAATATGGCAATTTATTCCTCGCAGAGTGCTACTCTTTAATCATTTGGGTCTGTAGCATTAGTCGAACAGCATGCCAGAGCAACACCACCTAGAAGGCTTTGGCCAGAGGTAGCTTCTGCTGCCCTCTAATAGCAACTTGATGCTGTACTGTTGTGTATTGCATGGAAACATATCTGCTTCTGTTACCACACAAACTTACTGTAGCATATCAGTTATAGCTACCTGCGTACCCTTTCTTATAGATACACTTACATAACTAAGCCTTGTACACAACGAATAATCGAAATTTATAGAAAAGCTAAGAACTTCAGTGTAAACACTAGATATGGGATAGTGATGAAACCACACATACACTTAGAAAAAACATAATACAGAGGGAGTAATCGAAAATTGCGGTAGAAGCTGTAGGACTTGAAGGTAAACACTAGATGCAGAGACGGACGATACATATACAGGGTGTTACAAAAAGGTACGGCCAAACTTTCAGGAAACATTCCTCACACACAAAGAAAGAAAATATGTTATGTGGACATGTGTCCGGAAACGCTTACTTTCCATGTTAGAGCTCATTTTATTACTTCTCTTCAAATCACATTAATCATGGAATGGAAACACAGAGCAATAGAACGTACCAGCGTGACTTCAAACACTTTGTTGCAGGAAATGTTCAAAATGTCCTCCGTTGGCGAGGATACATGCATCCACCCTCCGTCGCATGGAATCCCTGATGCGCTGATGCAGCCCTGGAGAATGGCGTTTTGTATCACAACCATCCCCAATACGAGCACGAAAAGTCTCTACATTTGATATCGGGGTTGTGTAGACAAGAGCTTTCAAATGCCCCCATAATTGAAAGTCAAGATGGTTGAGGTCAGGAGAGCTTGGCGGCCATGGAATTGGTCCGCCTCTACCAATCCATCGCTCACCGAAACTGTTGTTGAGAAGCGTGCGAACACTTCGACTGAAACGTGCAGGAGCTCCATCGTGCATGAACCACATGTTGTGTCGTACTTGTAAAGGCACATGTTCTAGCTGCACAGGTAGAGTATCCCGTATGAAATCATGATAACGTGCTCCATTGAGAGTAGGTGGAAGAACATGGGGCCCAATCAAGACATCACCAACAATGCCTGCCCAAACGGTCACAGAAAATCTGTGTTGATGACGTGATTGCACAATTGCGTGCGGATTCTCGTCAGCCCACACATGTTGATAGTGAAAATTTACAATTTGATCACGTTGGAATGAAGCCTCATCCGTAAAGAGAACATTTGCACTGAAATGAGGATTGACACATTGTTGGATGAACCATTCGCAGAAGTGTACCCGTGGAGGCCAATCAGCTGCTGATAGTGCCTGCACACGCTGTACATGGTACGGAAACAACTGGTTCTCCCGTAGCACTCTCCATACAGTGACGTGTTCAACGATACCTTGTACAGCAGCGACTTCTCTGACGCTGACATTAGGGTTATCGTCAAGTGCACGAAGAATTGCCTCGTCCATTGCAGGTGTCCTCGTCGTTCTAGGTCTTCCCCAGTCGCGAGTCATAGGCTGGAATGTTCCGTGCTCCCTAAGACGCCGATCAATTGCTTCGAACGTCTTCCTGTCGTTCTGGAAATCTGTCTCGATGCAAACGTACCACGCCACGGCTATTGCCCCGTGCTAATCCATACATCAAATGGGCATATGCCAACTCCGCATTTGTAAACATTGCAGTGACTGCAAATCACGTTCGTGATTAACACTAACCTGTTGATGCTACGTACTGATGTGCTTGATGCTAGTACTGCAGAACAATGAGTCGCATGTCAACACAAGCACCGAAGTCAGCATTACCTTCCTTTAATTGGGCCAACTGGCGGTGAATCGAGGAAGTACAGTACATACTGACAAAACTAAAATGAGCTCTAACATGGAAATTAAGCGTTTCCGGACACATGTCCACATGACATCTTTTCTTTATTTGTGTGTGAGGAATGTTTCCTGAAAGTTTGGCCTTACCTTTTTGTAATACCCTGTATGTGTGCTTTAATACTGGAAAGCCAATACATTCTACAGATTATGGTGAAGACGAAAATTCCGTATTCCACAACATGTGGACAACTGTATCACGAATAGCCACATTGGAACAAAATTAGCAGGAGACATTCGAAACTATATCGAGTAAATATAAAAAAGCTATGCCTATATCATATACGTATAATGTGGCATTATTCGGTGTTAAAATACATGTTCTAAGGAGTCAAGTACCTGGAGTGTTACATCATCTTTGTGTAGACGATTACCACCTTACGGATGTGGATATAACACAAGACCTTTAAAACGTTTCATTGTCTTTTTGCCTTAATTTTTATTTCATAATTGCTAATGTAATGCTGTGTAAAAAAGAAAAAACAATACTTTAATTGTAACGAAGAACACGATTTTGGTATGTGTTCAAAGACTGCATTTAACAAACCGGAAGTTGTCAAAGTGGCTAATGCAAAGTCACTGAGAACAAAAGAAAGAGCGCTGTTCTTTTATCTTCTCCTTGTGTTATCACTTTGTTGTTGTTGAGAGCTACAGCTGATCAGATGTAACTGTCGTAGTTGTAATAATATTTGTTCGATAGAGGTTGTTTAAATCTATCTGTAGTGTCGGCTCCGTTTTGATTCAAGCCATTACCTTGTCTTTCAATCAATTATATTATGATTTCTGAATGTTACAACATGCAAAATATGTGAGGTTGGAGGCGGATTGTTCGGACACGAACGAGCGGACGTAAGTAGAGTCCTTTCGTCAATTAAGTTTCAACTGAGTGCCCCGAAACCCTTGAGACATTTATTCCGATCGTCGAACTGTACTGATCTTATCGGATTCTGTTTCCGTAAAATGATATCTGCCAATCTACGCAGCGGCCTTATACAACGCAGATCTGCAAGTACACTACAAGAGGATGGATTTTTATAATTTATGTGGATATGGTGTCTGTTCTTTCGGACATGTCCGAAAGAACAGACACCATCGATGACCTGCAGCCGTCTAGAACGAAATCACAATTATATTAATACCTTCAGCTGCCAAAGAGCGATGGTATATATCAACGGGGACAGGTGAAAATGTGTGTCCCGACCGGGACTCGAACGCTGGATCTTTTGTTTACATGGCAGACGTTCTATCCAGATGAGTCACCGAGGGCACAGAGGATGCGCGACTGCAGGGACTATCTCGTGCACGCCTCCCGCGAGACCCACATTCTCGCTTTGTACGTCCACACACTACATTCGTAGTGTCCCACCGCAACAAACTCATTACTCGTTCGGGGAATATGTGTGCATCCGCACAGAAGAAGAAGGTCATGGCAGGTGTTGCCAGAAGTATGTACTTATATGGATATGATATCTGTTCTTTCGGACATGTCCGAAAGAGCAGACACCATTGATGACCTGCAGCCGTCTAGAACGAAATTAGAATTGTATTAATACTTTCAGCTGCAAACGAGCGTTGATATATATCAACGGCGGCAGGTGAAAATGTGTGCCCCGACTGGGACTCGAACCCGGGATCTCCTGCTTACATGGTGTCTGTTCTTTCGGACATGTCAGAAAGAACAGACACCATATCCATATAAGTATATAGTTCTGGCAACACCAGCCATGCCCTTCTTCTTCTGTGCGGATGCACACATATTCCCCGAACTCTTACGGTACTTAGAAAGAATGTCTTCCACGAGTAATGAGTGTGTTCGGGTGGGACACTACGAATGTAGTGTGCGGACGTACAAGGCGAGACTGTGGGTCTCGCGGGAGGCGCGCACGAGATAGTCCCTGCAGTCGCGCTATCCTCTGTGACCTCGCTGGCTCAGATGGATAGAGCGTCTGCCATATAAGCAGGAGATCCCGGGTTCGAGTCCCAGTCAGGGCACACATTTTCACCTGTCCCCGTTGATATATGTCAACGCTCGTTGGCAGCTAAAGGTATTAAAATAATTCGGATTTTTTATAAGGTAAATTGTGGTATAAAAATCGAGAATGTTCTTGTGACGCTCTACGTTGTGCACTTCTTAGCAAGATTATCCATCCTCAATGAGGGTTGCCTCCATATCGCGTCTGTTGTAATGTTCTATATTGCCGCACTGTTAAACTGTTCCCGCACTTCGAGTACGCCTCATCTGGCTCTTATTACAAGGCGTGTAGTAACTTCTCGAATTTCCTATGGTTTTTAAGAAAATGGAGATGTATGACCACCTAACATCAAACCACGACTTCCGTGTGCGAGAAGACTACCAAGGAAGCAGTAATGTTACTGTAAACTACGATAAAACTGTTACATCTTCCTTGGCTAAGGATCGTGGTATTACTATATTATAAGTTACGATTTCTCTTTGTGGAATGGGCTGTTTATTTGACCCCGTGGAAGTCTGTCTACATGTATTAAATGGCAATAAACAGTACTTTTTCTTCCAAATATGCTCGCAGTACTCTGTACAAGTCACCTCCCTCCCTTCCCTAAAGTGGTGGAATGAGTTATAAACCAAACGCTGACAAAGACTCCAATACACTTACAGTGTAGTAGAACAGTGGTGTATCTCTCTGCCTATTTATATGTAATACGTTACACATACCTGTATCAAGATTCATGTAGCACTTAGCCATCCTCTACAATTCGCTAACAGATACAAACTGCAGGAGAACCTTTTTCAAGGTAAAAATTCATTTTTGGACAACATGGTTGTGGAGAGAAGCAGCGATTAGTATGATTAATCAATAATTCAAGAACAGTCTTAATCGCGTTTATTATGGTTACAATACCGCCAACCGGTTTCAACCCGACGTAGGGGTCATCTTCTGGGCGTTTACACCATTGGTCGACTGCTGGTGGTTTCACTCCTGTCTACGTAACGACAGTGGTAGTTTCCTGCCGTTATGTAGACAGGTGTGACACCACCAGCAGAAGATGACCCCTACGTCGGGTTGAAACTGGTTGGCGGTATTGTAACCATAATAAATGCGATTAAGACTGTTCTTGAATTATTATTTATTAAAAATTCATTGATTTCAAAGCAAAACGGAAAAAAATCGATTTGCATTTCTTCTCGACGCCACCAGTTCACCAAATGAAGATGTATGTGAAGTACAGCATTTTCTCGTTAAGGTAAGTTGCTCGAATTTTACTTAAGGCCCCATATCACACTTATATTTCTGAAGAATCAAATACTATAAAGGACACTCAAACATACAGGAATATAGCTTTAGCTGTACTTTCTCATAACCACACCCAGTATATCCTCGAATCACATGCAAACAAAATCATACATTCTTTCTGCTTTACTATTCGCGCACAACTGCTATCGTTCTTGGTATTGGAGCTAGTCTTTCATTGTTTTTGATATAAGGAATCACTTAAGAATCTAATGTCAGTCCGAAAACTAGATCGTTTTTTGCTTATAAGTTGCTCAAGTATCATAACAATACTTCCGGTTGTGACTCCTAAATTTAGAACACATTCGAGACTGCTGATAAAACTGTGTTAGGTAAGTGATTGGTTCGTGATGTTTTCGAGGTGTATTAGATGCTACCTGCACCCGTTTGCCAGACGCCTTAGTGCTCTAACGATACAAACACAAAATAGTGTATGTAGAAATCTGCTGCAATTCCACTATAGTATAGGCAGCAAGCCTCTGGAAATGGTAGCAACTGTGAAATTCCTGGACGTATGTCAGGGTCCTAACTGCTTTAATGTTACAAACACATAACAGTGTACGTCGAAAGGAGCCAAGGATATGTTCTCCACATTTCTAGCTCTTCAGTAGCGTTATTCATCAGGTATGTGGGCGATTCTGAAGGTGTCTGGCCGGTGCGTCATGTCTGCTAGTTAGGACCTGTCATGTCTTCTCGACAGTGCAGCTTCTGACGTGGGTGGTCAGCCTCTGGTGGCAGGGAGCTGTTGCAGCAATAGATCTTCAGCTAGCTATCTGGGGAGCTGCATGTGACCACGGATATGATTAATGGAGGACGCCACATCGTATTCTTTTCAGTTTGTTTCCAACAAACTGCATGCCTATCCCATTACCATCATATGCTGGTTGTGGTGGTGGGTGGGGATTACTTGTTTACAGTGTAAATTTACCTATATCATGTGTGTGTTTGTGTGTGTGTGTGTGTGTGTGTGTGTGTGTGTGTGTTTTATCATCATATGCTGATTGTGGTGGTGGGTGGGGGTAATTATTTACAGTATAAATTTACAGTGTAAATTTTCCTACATTGTGTGTGTGTGTGTGTGTGTGTGTGTGTGTGTATTTGTGCATATTTCCATTTTCTGCCGTTATTGACGAGTCTACCATTATCCTATAGTAGCAGTCTGCTCTAAGGCAGTCTTCTAGTGTTGCCATTGATTGTAACACAACTCTAATGCTAGGATAATTTCCTTGTAGTGAATCGTATACTTGTAGCATTGGCACACAGGAAGAGTTTATTTGTGTAAACAATGCATTGCAGTATTTGTTGAATAACCAAATCTGGAACTTTAATTGACAAACTTGAAAAGTGTGTTTTTGGTTACTGAGGGAAAATTGGTCAAAAATGTAACAAATTAACCCAAAATTGTAAAACAGCAATGGGAGGTGATCTCATGTGAGAGTGCTTGCAGAAAATTCCACTGTTTATAATATACTGGGATTTCATTTTTTAAACACACTAATAATGCAGAGACAAGTTCCTTGCAGTGAAACACACACTTGATATGCAGTGAGAGTTTGTCTGTTTAAATAATGCACTTTATATTGGAGACAGTCATTGTTTTCATTTTTTTGTAATTTCAGATAACATTGTAGGGTAAACATATATGTACAAACACGCTTGTAATTCTTTAGCAACATGTGGTAGTGATGATGCACCATACATAATGTATACATAAGCAAACCACTCACTGAAATTCTTGGCATGAAGTGTCCCGATGAACAAGCTTTGTAAGCACATGCCATACATTTCCTAAAAATCCATTCACATACTTGCAACACTTGAGACATTCATTCACAGCACACTGATGGCTGAGCTAACACACCAAATTTTGAACTCCACTTCTCGGTATTCCCATCCATTGTTATATACTGTCACTGTTCTCGGACAGTCACCTACTCATACTGTCTGGTAATTTCGTAACACAGGAGAACTTAACATTGTAGATATATCTGAAAAATCGACATTATACACATTCATAGCGTGAACGCATTACATTCATACCACTATATTGACGATTTTCGATCCTTAACAGTATGTTGAGCCTACGATCTGAGGACAAACTTACAACAAAACCTATACTACCGCTCACACTCGGACTGTACATAATGGAGGATAACATCACTTTAATGGCCGATTTATACCATGTTAGCTGTCTGATGGGCGGTACCGATGATGGCGATAATAGGTACTCATTGTCTGGGAACAGTTGCTGCATATCAGGTTGCCCATCACTGTGGATCGTCGCTGTGTTGCTGCTGCTGAGGTGCATACGTTGGCTGCGTTTTGTGATCTCATAATTCAAGTATGCGCTACTTCTATGGTGCAGGCAACAGAAACTTCAACAACTATGTGTCATGGCCCAACATTTCAGCTAGTGCTGATTCCCACCCTACTGCACCTGGGAGGCACTACACTTTTTGAAAAGAAAAATCGTACGTATTTGAAAAAGACACGTAGAATATTAATATATGAATAATAATGAGAAATCCAATTATACAGTGTACACAGATCGAATTATGAGATCACTCAATTGAATAATGAGAAGAAGGGAAGGACAGCAGGAGCGGAACTTTATTTTCCCGCCATTTTTATGTTATTCTATTGACCTAACATCAATGTCATACAACTACCCTAGAGGCGCTGGCGGCGGAATGGGTGTTATCTTGATATGTGACAGGTATAAGGTGACATCAAGACCCTGAATTTAACACACGCAATTTCACTAGAGGCGTGGGCGGTGACCTTGACTTAGATCGTTATCTGGGCTCGTAGGTACTTTCGCTGCTACACATACCTTACACTCAATGTTTTATTCGACTTAGTCTGTACCTCCTAAAATAATTACTATTTTTCCTGGAGCAAACAGTGTAGCCGACTCATTACGTGAAGGATCCACCAGTGTTGATAGGCGGGGTTGCAAAGCGAGACGACCGCTGGATTCAAGAGTCCCTGGTTCTCCCAGCGGTGGACGTTTTCAATTCTTCCCACGAAGCAAAAGGAGTGTATCAAAACATATTTACATACTGGTTGTCACTGTCGTGGATTATAGCACGTGAAGACTAACACAGATGCTTTGTTTCTTTGAACAGGATCCACCAAAACTACGGAACATAAACGCATTGTAAATTTTAAGTACATCGTACCACGTATAATAGTGTTAACGATACGGGATGCTTTACACTTTCTAAACTGTGAAGTATTAAAAAAATATGAAAGATTAATCACAGGTGTCACTTACCGTTGCAATGGATCCGTTGTAAATAGCGACTTTTTCACTGTCAATGATTGCGTCTGGAGACATTGCAGCAGTCACGAATCTCCGACGTGATCTGTGAAGCAGACAAAAGAGCGTATGGTTACCGACTACACAAGCTCCATTTTACGATCCACGTCACAGTGAAACATTCTAAATGGTTGTACAAGTTTTCTAACTTTTTCTGCTAATATTGGAAAGATGTTTTGTGTAACGTACATGCAGAGGTTGAACCTAAAGAGGTGGTTAAAGCATAAAATGACAATGTTAAAATTTATCACGAAGTAAAGTTTAAGAGATGTCACCAAAAACAGAAATAGAACATTGAACATCAAGTGTGAGGTGATCCACATGAGTTCCAAAAGAAATCCGTTGGAATTCGATTACTCGATAAATAGTACAATTCTCAAAGCTTTCAATTCAACTAAGTACCTGGGTGTTAAAATTACGAACAACTTCAGTTGGAAAGACCACATAGATAATATTGTGGGGAAGGCGAGCCAAAGGTTGCGTTTCATTGGCAGGACACTTAGAAGATGCAACAAGTCCACTAAAGAGATAGCTTACACTACACTCGTTCGTCCTCTGTTAGAATATTGCTGCGCTGTGTGGGATCCTTACCAGGTGGGATTGACGGAGGACATCGAAAGGGTGCCAAAAATGGCAGCTCGTTTTGTATTATCACGTAGTAGGGGAGAGAGTGTGGCAGATATGATACGCGAATTGGGATGGAAGTCAATACAGCAAAGACGTTTTTCGTCGCGGCGAGATCTATTTACGAAATTTCAGCCACCAACTTTCTCTTCCGAATGCGAAAATATTTTGTTGAGCCCAACCTACATAGGTAGGAATGATCATCAAAATAAAATAAGAGAAATCAGAGCTCGAACAGAAAGGTTTAGGTGTTCGTTTTTCCCGCGCGCTGTTCGGGAGTGGAATGGTAGAGAGATAGTATGATTGTGGTTCGATGAACCCTCTGCCAAGCACTTAAATGTGAATTGCAGAGTAGTCATGTAAATGTAGATGTAGAAATTCAAGATGCGCCTCAAGCAAATGGAAACAGCGCGAGTGAATACAGCACAATCCAGAAAATCGAACAAGCCCAACCTCACATCTGTGAAACTGATGAGAAACCTAGCGCAGGTTTAGTAGTGACCAAGCGAGGACTATTGTCTACCAGTAGGGTAGTCCAAATGATCAACATAAAGAGGAATAGCGAGTAGTCCAGAGTTCCGTGGCTTTCCTCAGCTGGGAGTTAGTTTCAAGACAACCCTTCCGGACTGATGACCAAATCAAGCGCACTTGCACTAGTGGCTAGAAAGTTTATTTATAATTCTAAGGAATAGTATGGTTTATAAGCTGTAAGATTTTTATGAAAAGAAAAAAAAACAGAAGTAATAGCGAAAGCTTTGGACTCATGTACAGCCTACTAGAGTAGCTGCTTTGCTCTGTCTCTGGAGTTTGACCAGACCTGTTTCCTGCTGACTTGCTTGGTGGACGTGTCCACATGTACCGTTCTAAATGCTTTTGAGGCTGATGCAGGACTAACCCTGAGCATCGTGCTATTAAGGGCATAGGTCAGGGTAAAAACGTTTGTAGCCTATTGTTTGTATTGGCTTAAAATGTTCTTTAGAGAGATTTATTCATATAAAATATGTCATAAATATTAACAATATGTTAAAACCGCAATTTACTGCGTGGAGGTCTGGACCATCCGAGCGCCCGAATGCAACCGCTCCAATACTACTCGTATAATAGTTACCGTTGGGACAGAGGTCCTGTTAGTTTCGGGTAGCACCACAGAGGACGTTATTACCAAATAAAATTCTATTCTCAACAAGATTTCTCCTCATAACATGATTCGTTTATGGTAAACACCACGAAAGAGCGTGCTTGTCTCGCGCCTGGTTAACTTTTCATTTCGCTTTTTTTTTACGAAGTAAAATGTGAGTGCTTGAAATTGACAAACAGACGTATTTATACGCCTAGAAAAGGTTCGAAAAGTAAACCCAGCCCCGCAAGAAACGCTTCCATTCTTAAGCGGAAGTCAGTTAATCGATATTATTTCGTCTAAAGCAGTGTGTTTCGACATCGTCGAAAAAATGGCCAATTGTACGGTGCTGGCACTGCCAATTAAAGGTTTTCTTCAATTCAACATTAAAAATACAAGTTGAAATTTTAAACGCTTGTATTTCCAAAACAGCATTTTTGAAACGGCGGGAGCTATAACTCATGAAATATACTTGCGGTTACATCACATCTTTTTGTAACTTGTGAGTAGACTTATTTTTCACTGTAGTACGTAGGATTTCTGAGATATATTTCAATTTCGATTTCTGGTGCATGTTTTTATAACGACCTATTTGTCGAAAAAATTGACTGTTCTTCAGAGTACCACCATTTTTTTTAAAAGCCCTTTTCTCAATATTCTTATTTGCTGCGCTAGACAATATAGTCAGTTTTAAAGCCGTTTTTGAAATTTTGTGCTAGGTTGACAATTGTGAAGTTCACAACTCCCACCAACCGCCCTCGCACTCCTCGAATGCCTTTCGTTGATGTCGTGTAGTGCCCCCGTGGGGCAAGTTTTTTACGTCACAAAAATATGTAGTACAATCTTAAGCGTGTACAACAAAGGCCTAAAGTTAGTTTTATAATTTGTTTGTTATTTTATTGAAAAAATTAAGCTCATGAAAACTCCTATGCTTTTGCTAGCACAGTTACCGTCGTGTGCTACTTAACACAAGCGTTACAGCGCTATTATGTTTGGATTATTGACTGCTCAATTGTATTTTTTATTGATTTACTAATGCTCACGTTTTGTTTTAAAGCCAGTACAGGAGTATCTGTTATCATGTTTCTTTTTCTGTTGTTCTTAAAACATCTTTATGATCAAAGTGTACATGTACCGGGGTCCTTGTAACACCGAGTTCTAAGTAAAAGGCCATTTAATTTCAGTTAGTGCCTCTGAGGCGTTATTCGCTTTTAAAATTGTCTGTACTATTGTAGAAACTATAATTTTAAATTCGGCCTTTGTAATCGTAACACGTGGATGCGCTGTTGCAAAAATGTGTTCTGACAGACTTGTGCCAATAGGTTCAAATTTTGTAAGAAGGTAGACAAACAAAAGTAACTAATGGTCGTCCTGTTGTTTTGTGGAAGCTTTAATAGTTGCACTATATAGCGCTCTAAAGCTTCACGTAAAATATACATGAAATCAGTGTTATGCTAGTCGCACTTGTTGAGATGGTTTAAAGTGATACAGATGATAATAAGAAAATATTCTTATAGTAATTATAATAAACGTTGGCAAAAAGGTTCCATCGTTCGGATTTTATGTGCAAAAAAAATCATGGGTATGCACATGGAACTGCGTTTCGTAGAAATGAATTGCAATTTAAGCGTGGCTTTTGGGTGTAATTGAAGAAACTGACTTTTGCAGTAAATTATTGTTTAGCTGTTTATACGCTAAAGATTTTATTCACTAGTGGCTTCAGATCATCGATAAATCTTCGGACGTCCAAAAAAATGCTGTACCAAACTAGAGTTATGAACAGCCCGGTACAAAATGATACACTATTTGATCGAGTGCTTAAAGCTTTATCAATCACCATGCAGAAAATTAAACCCGAAAATTACTATGGACATAATTGTCAGGAAAAATGTAACTTTATTTCTCACCATTGAAAAATGTTTTACTGCGTTTTTCATCGAGAACTACTATGCTGTCTTGTATAAAAAAATTTTCTGTACAAAACAATCTTAAGTTCGCCAGTTTTCGCACAAGACTGAAATGTTAAGAGTATTTTGTCGTGCATACATTATTTCACAGTTCTTCTGCTTATTTCAGGCAATCATACTTAATTCGGATTGGTTGTTGCAATATTTCACGCCAAAAATTTTCACGTGAGTTTTTTTGAAGGCTGTTCCTTCAGTTTCAATTTTTGATGTTGTATACCTTAAATAAACAGTGACAAGAATTTTAAGATAAGAGATAATAACAATATGTATACTTTTCAGTAGTTTACTATTTGTTGTGTGAGATGTTCAACTTGCGATATAGTAAACATATCTAAGTTAAACTTATCTAAAATTAAAATTAAACTAAATGAAAAAAAACTAAAAATACATACAACAAAACAACAAAATAATTAAATAATATATAGCAAAATTAAAAATATAAAAAGTAAAGAAAACCTCCTACGAGCATGTGACCTTGACGTGGTGGTGAGGCCTGTCGTTATACTGGATAAGTTCGACCATATGAGGCAGGTAATCGTAGAGGAGCCAGACTAACGATGCTCAACTCAAGCAACGTGATTCTAAAAACGATAAAAAAAACCTATACCGGAGCAGTCATCTCACGAGTCAACAAAAATCTACGTCGGTTGCCAAGATATGGCAATCTAACGTAAAACGTATGGTAGAATAAAAGTTGGAATCAGAATGGAACGTGATCCCATCATAGCACAAAAAAGACGAATGTGTCCTGGGCAGAGTTAGGGATGCACGAAAAGGGAATTAGCTTTCGACGCATCTGGTAGCTTCATAAACAAAAATCTTGACATACTCGCGCTTTTTTACGAGCTAACTCTACTTCCCCAGCGCACGGAGCTTTTTTAACTGCAAGGTGTCGGCACACCTGCATCTTGCAATTTATAGGCTAAAGCCCCTGGTCCTGCGTCGAAAATTCTGAAGATTCGCCAGCCATAGGAAACATTATAGCATATCATTTGGCTGAATAGCATACAAGTCACGGCTAAAAGATTTTTTTCTGTGGTGGAGTAGGAATAAAATTTCTGGGGTAGATTTTTTGATTTCTGGGTGAGAAGATTGGGACGGATTGTTCCCCGAGGAGACCAAACCCACCAGGTGTTACATATGTTATGAGGGGCGTAAGAGCAAATAGACACAAATTTATGTACTTCAGAGAGTGGGACGCATGTATAATAGGAAGATCCTAGAGTGGGGATGCATGTATCTTTAATGACATGTTGTGTCAGACATGACAAATGGTATGTTGGATGACATGATGACATGTGTCGTGATATACGACGTGACACCAGGTATCATGTTACATGACTAATGTAATTACGTACATGTTCTAATAGGAGAAAGTAAAAAAAGCGCATATATGTCAAGATGTTTTGACTAAATGTCTTTAAAGGTACCAGATAAGTAGAAAAGCTAGTTCTCTTACATCCCCAACTCTGCTCCTGACAGATTCGCCTCTTTTGCGCTACGGTAGGAGAATTTTTCATTTTAGTAAATAAATGTTTAAAAACCTATCTTTATGTACAGCAACTCACCATTTCCAGATCCTACCTCCCTACCATTTCGCATACACAGAAGAAAGATGTATCATGAGGAGAAAATGAAGGAATGGTAGAAAAACACGAAACGACAAAGAAAGAAGACGAAGTAAAGTTTTTACGGAATCCTAGTTGGCCAATACGAAGATTAAAACATAAAACTAAAAATATCAGATACTTTCATGTTTATATGTACGTCAAGGCGCTAACAACAAAAATGTTTTGCAACAGAATACTACTCACGCCCTCCTCCCCATCCCCTCTCGATTTCACGATTCGCGACTGTCATTAAGGTATAAACAAGTTCTACGCGTGGCTCTCAAGCTGTTATTAGACAAGAGATGAGTATCCCGAGACGATGTGTAGGTCCTCTGAGTTTGTCTTAGTTTCCATAAAATTGATGCATATAGTTTCGCAAATATTTGAGATCAAAATTACACAAGCAGAAGAGGGTCCTAAACTGATAACTTTGAGATAAGGAACTATTGGTCGATACTGGATATTCAGATTTTGTTGATGTAAACAACTTACATCTCGTAGCAGTCATCTAAGCTCGGACTGTCTATTCAAATACGACAGCTAGTCACATGCAATAAAATGGTACTAAAATTTTGTCACACTGTGAAGCATCCATGTTGCCTGTTGTACAATAAGACAATAACCAGGCCCCACCAACCAGTTCATTTCCTGCTGCGGTTTGATGCACAGACGACTGTATATAACTCCAAAGAAATATATCTACAGCACTGGGATCCAGCGATCATTCTGGCCACGGAAAATGTCCTCCAACCCAAGAACGAGGGTATTTGATGCTCGAGTGATCACTGCTATTAAAACGAAATTGTGATGATCTATTATGTTAAAACCATATGTTTCGGCGGACAATAATCTTGAACTACTGTGGTTGCAAACTTTTTAATGGCAGCTAGATAACTTGTCCACAGTTCGATGGTGCCCGTCGTTTTGAAACCATATCTCCTCGGGGGCAGGAGGTTCAGCCAGCAGCAACAGCGTAGAACATCAGCTAATTTGTACCATTCAAATGCGGTGGCAGCAAATAAAATCATATTAGTTGATCTTGATGTGTTGGCAAATGTGCCAACACCTTGTAGACAGAGGAGGCCTAAATGCACGCAATAATCTAACGCAGACGGGTGTGAAGTCTGGAACAGTATACGTTATGAATGCACGAAAGAAAAGTACGTAGCATCTTTAATACTTTTATTCCATCATTGTGGTACATCGCTCGTGACTATACAAATGAGACTCTCTCCAGATATGGTTAATGGCGCCTTGCTAGGTCGTAGCCATGGACTTAGCTGAAGGCTATTCTAACTGTCTCTCGGCAAATGAGAGAAAGGCTTCGTCAGTGTAGTCGCTAGCAAAGTCGTCGTACAACTGGGGCGAGTGCTAGTACGTCTTTCTAGACCTGCCATGTGGTGGCGCTAGGTCTGCAATTACTGCCAGTGGCGACACGCGGGTCCGACATGTACTAATGGACCGCGGCCGATTTAAAGCTACCACCTAGCAAGTGTGGTGTCTGGCGGTGACACCACAGATCTCATACAGTTGTCATGCTTAAAATGGTAAAGAATCGATACCATCGATCTGAAATGGGCATAGAATGTGTGTTTTCATCACTCTAGCCGTGGAACTGCGGTAGTTGAGAATATCATCGAGCAGACAGAGACCTCACTCGTAAAGACTACACGCACTGTAGCTAGTGCGGCGCTGCAGACCCCTTTCGCCAAGAATATTCTTTTCAAGCCTTTATATCCTGATCTCAAAGTACTCTTTGTAGGACGCTCTACCATCTTTATACATTAGACATTAAAGTGTGAGACAGCGTGTACACATAGAAGAAAATTTCTTTGAGATGAATGTTAAGAACAACATTAGAAATAAACTAAATACCAGGTTTCTCTTTTCAAGGAATATTTCGACTAAAATCTTAACGTCTAGCAGGCGATATCTCCGATGCTTCCGTTGGAGTTCACATTCACCTGGGGAACTGGAAGTTTTGTTTTCCTGCAGTCACGGCGAGGAACTGTAAAGTTGAAACATCGCTGTTTCATTTTTACTGCAAAAAATGTAGTCAAACAATTTTTTCGTGGCAGCATAAGTGCTCACATTCCCGCGTATGGTGCAAGGATCTTCTAAGATACTAATGAAAGAGCTAGAATAAATTTTACGACGATGTCGCACTCGAAATATCGCTCTCTAACATGGCAATTGGAAGCTTTTATAAAGAGAAACTCTTTTTGAGAAAATCAGCCAAACAGTTGAAGGTAGAAAGGTTTATTGACACTTGACCATGGTTTGAACAATGCTAAAATTGTCTTCTTTGAGAGTTCAGTACAATGACCTATTGAAGAAATTTTTTACATCAGTCTTAAATAAAATTAACGAGATTTAAAGGATGCACAAAACCACGGGACAAAAATGTAATAAACCAAAATTACTGCCGACGACATACTTCAGCACAGTCAAGTAACATGATATGTGTGACCATCAGTGAAACCAAATAAAATCCATTAAAAAACATTCCCATTGCAGCTAGGCTAAGCGTGAGAGTCTTCACATTAAAATTTATATGTAATTAAAAGGCAGTGAAACGGCCCGTATGTGGCTGGTGCCATGTGGCGACTGATAAAATTGTCGCAGTGCACGAAATAGAAACCATCGGTAGCTGACGTACCTGCGCGAAAATGTACGAGTATGACAGACATATAAAGTGTAAACTATCAATCGCCACGTTGATCGCATTATCATCAAGGAAATGTCTAGAAACTATTCCACGTTACACAGAAATACACCCGACGCCAACAAATTGTGCATTTCTTTCTTTCTTTTTTTTTTTTTTTTTTGAGTCATCAGTCTTCTGATTGATTTGATACGGCCCGCCATGAATTCCTCTCGTGTGCCGACCTCTTCATCTCAGAGTAGTTCGCAACCTACGTTCTCAATTATTCGCTGGATGTATCCAACTCTCCGCTTTCCTCTAGAGTTTTTACCCTGTACACCTCTCTTGGGTACCAAGGTACTCCGTGATGTCTTAACAGATGTCCTATCATCCTGTCCCACCTCCTTGCCAGTGTTTTCCACATAATCCTTCCCTCTCCGATTCTGCGCATAACCTCGTCATTCCTTAGCTCATCAGTCCATCAACTTGCAACATTCTTCTGAAGCACGACATCTCAAATTCTTCGATTGTATTCTGTTCCGGTTTTCCCACAGTCCATGTTTCACTACCATATAATGCTGTGCTCCAAAGGTACACTTTCAGAAACTTCTTTCTCGCCGGCCGAAGTGGCCGAGCGGTTCTAGGCGCTTCAGTCCGGAACCGCGCGACCGCTACGGTAGCAGGTTCGAATCCTGCCTCGGGCATGGATCTGTGTGATGTCCTTAGTTAGTTAGGTTTAAGTAGTTCTAAGTTCTAGGGGACTGATGACCTCAGAAGTTTGAACCCTTTGAACTTCTTCCTCATATTAAGGCCTATGATTGATGCTAGTAGACTTCTCTTGGCCAGGAATGCCCTTTTTCCCAGTGCTAGTCTGCTTTTTATGTCCTTCTCCTAGCACCGTACGTCATGGGTTATTTGGCTGACTAGAAAGCCGAATTCCTTAACTGCATCTACGTCGTGATCGCCAATTCTGATGTTATCTCTACTGTCACTTCTAATTACTTTCGTCTTTCTTCGATTTACTCTCAGACCATATTCTGCGCTCATTAGACTGTTCATTCCATTCAGCAGATCATGTAATTCTTCTTCACTTTCACTGAGGATAGCTATGTCATTGCCGAATCTTATCATTGATATCCTTTCACCTCGAAATTTAATTCCACTCTCGAACCTTTCTTTTATGTCCGTCATTCCTTCTTCGTTGCACATATTGAACAGTAGGGGCGAAAGACTACATCCCTGCCATACAAGCTTTTTAAACTGAGCACTTCGTTCTTCGTCTGCCACTCTTATTGTTCCCTCTTGGTCTTCAACTCTTTTTGTTCCGTCTTGGCTGTTACACACATTGTATATTGCCAGTCTTTCCCTGTAACCTACCCATATTTCTCTCAGAATTTCGAACATCTTGTACAAATTCGTATTGTCGAACGCTTTCTCCAGGTCGACAAATTCTATGCTCGTGTCTTGCTTTTCCTTTAGACTTCCTTCCATTACCAACCGCAACATCAGAATTGCCTCCCTGATGCATTTACCTTTTCTAAAGCCAAACTGATCGTCATCTAACACATGCTAGTTTTCTTTATTGTTATCAGCAACTTGGACGCATGAATTGTTAAGCTGATTGTGCGATAATTCTCGCGCTTGTCGGCTCTTGCAGTCGTCGAATTGTGCGGGGCGATTTTTTTACGCCAAGTCAAATGGTATATACATGAAATGTATCCGTAACTACGAATGTGGACTACTATCCGCTGTAGAACTGAATGACGGCAATAAAAATTGTTTCCGGACCGGCACTCGAACCCGAATATCCCATTTATCGCGTGCGAACGCCCTTCAGTTTGGCTATCCGTGCACGGCCCACGGTCAGACACAAGCCTCCATATGTCATCAACCTTGTGTCAACAACCTGTACTCTTACATACATTATGTATATTCCGTACAGAGGAAACATTTTAGTTGGAAGTCGCTTGCCAAATGTCGGTGGATAATGCTAAAGCGATCGCTCGCTATAAGCGGGAAATCTCGGTTCGAGTCCAGTTCCGGCACAAATTTTCATTGTCATTCCATTCTACAGCTGATAGTAGCCCATATTGACACGCGTGCATGTCCGAAGGAACTTCTCATCGCAATTCGGAATTGCAATATCAGATCGTACATCGCCAGACACACGTATTTTACACACCAACGTGAATGGTCGTTTTTTGACACCTCCTGCCCCCCCCCCCCCCCAATTATTTTAGTAATTCTGATGGGTTGTTAAAAGTCTCTTCTGCCTTACTTGATCTTAAATTATCCAGAGCTCTTTTAAATTCTAGTACTGTATCCCTATCTCCTCTGTATCGACTGCTGTTTCTTCTCCTATCACATCAGACAAGTCGTCCCCCCCCCCCCCCGCCCCCCCTCATACGGGCTTTCAGTTTACTCTTTCCAACTATCCAATCTCTTTTCTGCGTTTAACAGTGGAATTCCGTTGCACTCTTGTCACCACCCTTGCTTTTAATTTCACTGAAGATTGTTTTGGCTTTTCTATACTTCGAGTCATCCCTTCCGACAATGATTTCTTTTTCTATTTCTTTACATTTTTCAAGCAGCCATTTCGCCTTAGCTTCACTGCACTTCCAATTTATTTCTTACTTAAATGACTCGTATTTCTGAATTTCCCTGAACATTTTTGTACTTCCTTCTTTCATCGATCAACCGAAGTATTTCTTCTGATACCCACTGTTTCTTCGCAGTTACTTTCTTTGTACCTATGTTTTTCTGTGACTGCCCTTTTTACAGATGTCTGTCTCTCGTCAGCTGGCCTGTCCACTGAGCTATTATTTATAACAGTATCTATAGCCTCAGAAAACTAGAAACATATCTATGCATTCCTTAGTACTTTAGTACCCCACTTCTTAGCGCCTTGTTTCTTCCTGACTAGTCTCTTAAACTTCAGCTTACTCTTCATCACTACTAAAATGTGATCTGAGTCTATGTCTGCTCCTGGGTACGCTTACGATCCAGTGTCTAATTCTGGGATCTCTGCCTGACCATGATGTACTCTAACTCAAATCTTCCCGTGTCTCAAGGCATTTTCAAGATATATCTGCTTCTGTTGTGATTCTTGAACCGAGTATTGGCTAGTGCTAGCCGAAATTTATTGCAGAACTCAATTAGTCTTTGTCCTCTCTCATTTCTACATCCAATCCATACTCTCCCGTAACCCATTCTTCTACTCCTTCCCCTGTAACCGCATTCCTGTACCCTATGACTATTAGATTCTCATCTACCTGCACATATTGAATTACCCTTTCAATATCCTCATATACTTTGTCCATCCCTTCATCTTCGGCTTGCGACTTCGGTTTGTGTACATGAACTATCGTTGTCGGTGCTGGTTTGCTGCCGATTCTGATGAGAACAATTCTAACATTCAGCTGTTCACAGTAACTCACTCTCTGCCCTACCTTCCTATTTATAACGAATCCTACTCCCCTTATAATATTGTCTTCTGGTGTTGATATTACCCCTATACTCATATAACCAGATATCATTGTCTACTTTCTACTTCACTTCACTGATCCTTACTACAAGAGTTGGAACTTCAATAGTGGCAATTATTTATTTACAGCTCGTACAAAATAGATACGTGTTTCAAAGTTTTATTGACCTTCAAAGTAGTCACCAGCATTGTGTATAACCCGTTGCCAGCGATGTGAAAGTCGTAGGATACTCTTAGCAGTGCCAGTTGTTTTAGACACTTCGAGAGGCGCAGTCTTTTACCCGTCGAATTTGTAGCAGTTCTGAAGCGAATGCCGTGAAGTGTTTCCTTCAGTTTAGAAATCGAGTTGAACTCACGAGGGCTTAAGTCAGGGGAGTAGGTGGTATTGCACTTAGCAGTCCCATCAGTCAAACAAATCAGTATTGTAAAATGATAGTCAGGTCCTGCAGAAAGTGTCATCACTTCTGTCTCTATGCTGTTCATTTTTGGAAACCATTCATTTACATGTTCAAAATGTCAAACAACTTTTATTTAAAATCTAATGATGTTCAGCAAATACGTCTGGAAAACTAAGGCGTTGGAATCAGCGCCTCGGAAGTGGTCTTCACTCATCCAGAAGATGCTAATCCATGCAACATTGCCATTATATCACGTTTCGAGTTTTAAAAATTGATCTAACCGGCCATTTCCATCGTTGCTCATATTAACTGTGAAACTACAAGAAATGCATTTTTTTGGAGAAAAGATTTTAACCAGAACGTTATTTTCCAGATAACAATGAGCTGAGTTATTCAGCACCGTTTTGAAATTGAAAACTTTTCAGACGAGGCTTTCTTTGGTACTCCTGTCGTAGTCATTTCTATGATAATTTTCATAAACGTTGTCGGACACCCTTATCCTCTAAATTGACTCTAAGTTGTTGCGAAAATTCTTATCAACTTATTTGCTTGGAGCGAATGTTTCGGCAGAGGGAATAAAAGCCGTTTCTTTATAAGTGATGCGGGCGCGTGTACGTGCCACCCACACCTGCAAAGGTGAAGTTCGTAGTCAGCACAGCTCGTGTGAGTGTCGTAAGTTGATTCCAGACTTCTTTGCAGTGTCTCATGGAGTGAGGCTTGTGACACAGTTGATGACTGTCCGCTCGGCACACTCGTTGGTGCTATTCGAGAGCGGTAAGCTGAGTTTGGGCATCAGTTTCACCAGTACGTTCCTCTCTTTCTCTCTCATCGTAATCAGAAACACAACACGTCATTACATATTGCACGTTTCGTCACAGGTACACTAAACAGCTGAACTACGGTCAGCCTTTGCGAAAGAAAAATGCCACGTGCGGAAATAATGGAAGCTTTCTAGGTACGAGGGACGTTCAATAAGTAACGCAATAAATTTTTTCTCCGCTAATTTCAGTTTAAAAGATGCAGAGCTTGTTGTGAGACATTGAGGAATATTCCTGCTTCAGTCCCTATAGTTTCATGAAGCTCCTACAGTTGGCGTCGCTAAACGTTGCCTTCAAAATTGCCGCAAAAAACAGTTGCGTTCTAAGCAGAGAGTTGTCGTCGACTTTCTTTTTGCGTAAATGAAGACCTTCGCAGATATTCATAGTCGCTTGCATAATGTCTATGGCTACCTGGCAGTGAACAAAAGCATGGTGGGTAAGCATTGTGGGTCGTTGGAATAAGCGTCTGGCGCACACCTGTGTGATGTTGCGTGTGCCGGCCGGCCGCATACAGCTCTTGCAATGTTGGAAAGTGCGGACACTCTCAATGAACGACAAAAGATGCACTCCGATGGAAGCAGTACATGAATGATGGGGAGGTTATTGATGCTGCAAGACTTTGGTTCAGACGCTGACCAATAGAGTAGTGCCATGTGGGCATATACACCCTCCAAGTAAAGTGGCGTAAGGCCGACGCATTGAACGCAGATTATGTTACAAAGTAGGGGTTTGTAGCCAAAAGTGAGGGGAATAATATGGCATACTGGAATCCGTAATAAAACCAAACTGCTTTCTGAAAAAAAATGTTGCATTACGTATTGAAGACTCTTGCAGTTTGTACCACTGGAGACCCCAGGCCAACAGTTTCATACAACTTGACCTTCATTTGTCTGTGGCAGGGCCTCATAAACAGAAACTGCACTGTTCACGAAACTTCAGTGACAACGGGAAACAGTGTTTACTGTCCTGAATTGTTGTGGAACTTATATCTTTGAAATTAAAGATAAACACAGATTTGTAGTACACGTACAGAAAACTCTTAAAAAGGTTACTTATGTGGTTTACAATTTATGTCTACGACATGACCTTCAAATGATGTCAGTGAGGCGGTTACTAGTTTCAGGTTTCAGAATGTACTCCTATTAGCTTTCTCAGTTTGATAGTTGTGCGATAGAGTAACTAGCGTTAAACGTCGTATCTTTTACTGAATAAATATAAATAAGCTGAATATTATCAACTAGAACTGTAGTGGACTGAAATGAGTTCCTATCTTTAACTTCGTGTGTGCCTGTGTTGTAATCGTGAACCATGTAAATACTGTAATTACGGAAACGCTATCTGATAAGAATGAGTCGCCAAAACTATCTCACACTGTGTAACTACATTTGAACTGAATTAATTAATTAGAACATGTAGAACTGCATGTTAAATAAGCTGTTCTGTCGACTTTCTGTTGTGCAGTGTAGGGAATACTGATACAGTGCGTGGCGTCATAATACGCAACTTGCAGTCACAACGTACAAGACTAACAGAATAAAAAATGCTGGATAAAACGACAAATTTAATTTTGAAGGAATAGATGACCAAACGTTTCTATGAAAATGCCATATGATTATATGTGCGAAAACTGACTAAATAAAATTCCAAACACTAGATGATACACATGCAAATGTAAAATTGCACAGTAAGAATTACTCTGCCTGCAATATCCTTCATAGTCTCCTCAGGAAAACTTTGTTGTCCTGACTGTAATGTAAAACTGACACTAACAAATTTATGTGGCTTTCCTGTGGCAGCGGAAACTCGGTACTGCTCGAAAGCGATAAACATAAAAAATACAGCGCAGCAGCAAACCAACTAAAAGGAAAGAAAATCTCCCGTAGTGCAGTGCAAGGACTTGCAGCTATTCTAAACACATTAAGCTTTGACTGTAGCCACTGTGTTTCACAAGGCACAATGGCGCGACACACAATAACAAAAATTCTAATTTTTCTGAGGAGACGGTGGAGGATATTGCATCTACAATATGACTGTAAAAAGACCAGCATCCAAAAACTACATTGTGAATAATGAAAGTCATTCTTTGACTATTATAAGTATAATCACCTTCAAAACATTACTTGTTATTAAAAATATGACTCTGCCGTGAAATTAATCATTAAAAAGCTAAGGTAGTGGAGAATCTATAACTTCTGAATGCAGTCCACGTGAAATGATGACCTTATCTAAACACGTCTCATTAATCGAACTAACCAACCCGAACCAATAAAGAAAAGATCCCACAACAACTTCCCGTTTTCAGACACATCATAAATTACGCACAGCAAGCAAAACAGCAAAAACATTATTTGAAAATCTTCACACGTCTCAAATAAATCTTTATCAAATCATGTTTCGAAAATTCAACATCCTCTGTATTTTTTCTCTGTGCTCTGTACTCTATTTCCAGACCGTTCAGTAGTGTGACCAACACCTGACTCCCTACTACTTCTCACAGAATGCTACTGGCAACCAAAGATTACACTCCTTCTATTCAGCACCTCTGTGATGTAACATATCGCCTATTGAAAACTACTGGTTGAAAAATATCCAGAGTATAGACATAAAGTATGACACATTGAATGAAAATAGAGCATACACCACTCTCGCTATAAACACACACACACACACACAGATATATATATATCGAGAAAAGTGCATAATAATTTAATACCTCCACTGATATTAGAACAGAAAAGTGTAAATATGTTTTCTATTGGCCCATTACCTAATTTTCACAGTTTGTGAGCTTTTAAGAGAAACATCTAAAATAGTTAAATTAATCGAGGTGGAGGGTTTTCCCTTATTTAATTAGTATATTAACGATATCTAACGCTTATCCAAAAAATGGTGCAGTCTTTTTATTTTACGTATGATATTTCACGATCAGTGGTGAAAGGTTAATTGTGCATTTCTAAACGTAACAGCTGCACGTTCGTAGAGTTTGCTAACTATAAAACTAATGAAGTGCTCACAAACACTGATTTGGCCTCGGTGCGTGTAGCAAACTCCCCATATATCGACTTAACAACATCGAGCGTCCATAGTATTGGATCTAGTGCCGACTCCTGCATTACACAAACGACGACAACATAATCGTGCCATCTGGTTTGTCGTCCCTCAAAGAGAAATACATCTGCGTTTATGGCGAGTCAGTAATACTAATTATATGTCGTAAAGTTTCTCAGTGTGAAAAATGAAGCATGAAACGATGATAACAGACCACGTGTCGCTGAAAATAATGACGAAGCTCTTAATAAAACGATACACTTACTTCTGTCGTATATTCATTAAGGGTAGTGAAATATACGACAATGTACAGGCATCTAATCCTGTCAGTGATAATGGATCTTAAGTGCTGACGACACACAGTAAGCACTATAAAGCAGCACCTTCAGGAGAGTGCCTGAAACTGAAAAAGACAAATATTTAAGCGACGTTACGGCTAAGAATCTGTTTACAGTATCATCATAATTAAGTTCTAATTTATCAGAAGACTTCTGCTTCGGCTGACGAAGCAATTCAGCCGGCCGGAGTGGCCGAGCGGTTCTAGGCGCTTCAGTCTGGAACCGCGCGACCGCTGCGGTCGCAGGTTCGAATCCTGCCTAGGGCATGGATGTGTGTGATGTCCTTAGGTTAGTTAGGTTTAAGTAGTACTAAGTTCTAGGGGACTGATGACCTAAGATGTTAAGTCTCATAAAGCTCAGAGCTATTTGAACCATTTTTTGAAGTAATTCATTCAATGGTAAACGCGGTCATCGGCTTCAGGGAATACATGAACTTTTACGACCTAGTTTACGATCTGCCGAAACTGTTTCGCCCCAGCAGATAGTAATACAGTCCCTCCTTTCGGTCATCGCCCGAAAGTCGAAATGGCAGCTATAGAAAAGCAGTTACAATCGCATAACAGGGAAGATATCTAGTTAGATCAGATGAATTTCCGGGAAGATTCTACAGAGACTGAGCGAAAGAACATGCTCCCCTTCGAGCAGAAGTTTATTGTAGTTCGCTAGAGCAACGAAGAGTACTTAACGGCTGGAAAAAAGCGTAGGACGTTTTCGTTTTGAAAAAGGATCGTAGACAGATGCACACAATTACAGGCCTATTTCGCTCGCATCAGTCTGTTGTAGAATTCTGGAGCATGTTTTATGCTCATGTCTTATGACATTTTTTGAAAACGAAAATCTTCTCTATAAAAATCAACATGGATCCCGCAAACAGAGATTTTCCGTAACTGAGAAACTCTCTTCCTCCATGAGATCGACAGCGCTGTTGGTATAGCCGCTCAGGTTGGTACCGTGTTCCTTGATTTCAGGAGCATATGGTACAGTCCCGAACTATGATTTGATTAAAAAAACTACGAGCTTACCGACTATTGGACTAGATATGTGATTGGATTCAAGACATCCCTGCATAAAGAACTCCACAAGCCACAATTAATAGAACAAAGTCGACATATATAAAGGCACTTTCAGGAGTATCCCAAGATATCCCAAGGAAGTGTGATAGGACCGTTATTGTTTTCAATATATGCAAATGATCTACTGGATAACATCGGAAGCCCCACGTAGCTGTTTTTAGATGATACGCTTGTCTATAAGAAAGTAGGAAAGTTAGAATGTAGCGAACTGCAGGAAGACCTGCGGAAAATTGATGGTCGATACAGGAAATAGAAGCTGAGCCTGATCCTAAATAAATATAACATATTGCGCACACATGGAAGATGAAATTCACTACTGCACCATTAGGCTATTGGTGATAGTTTGCTGGAGACAGCAAGTAGTGCAAAATATCTAGGAGTAACGATCCTGAGCGACGTTAAATGGAACGACCACGCAGAGTATGTAGTAGGAAAACCAAATACCTCAGTGATTCATAGGCAGAATCTTAAGGAAGTGTAATTCATCCACGGAAAAAGTGGCTTGCAAAATCTTGTTGGACCGATTCTGGACTATTAATCACCAGTCTGGGACCCTTACCAGGTTGCATTAACAGAAGTGAGAGATGAGATCCAGTGAAGAGCGGCGCGTTTCGTCAGGGGATTGTTTAGTCGACGCGAGAACCTTACGGAAATGCTCGACAAACTCCAGATGCAGATTCGTTGAGCATCACGGAGATGTTTACTGTTGAGATTCCTAGAGAATACATTCCGGGAGGAGTGGGACAACGTATTACTTCGTTCCAGACACGACTCGCAAAATGCCTTCAACGAGAAAATTCGAGGAATTATTCTTCCGACGCACCTTTAGCGAATGGAAGGGGGAAAAGGGAGGGAAGGGGGTTATCAGATAGTGGTGCAAGTAGAATCCTCCACCACACACAGTCAAATGGCTTTCGAAGTATAGACGTACATGAAGATGTACATGAACTGTCACAGGCCGCGTATCAGATTATTTGTAACTAGTATCGCTCATTAGACGCAAGTATCATCTGATATTTATTGCCCTGAAAGGAAATTCACATCAAACGCCCACCACTCCTTGTTGATGATAATGTCGTAAGAAGTTTATTCATTGTCATGATGGGAAATCTACATCTGGCTCATGCCATTCTGTTTCGATGATAATGTCGAGCAGAGTGTTATCCTTTAACGTTGGAGATTGTGCACTACTAAAACTACGCTTCAGTAATTTAGGTACAGTACATAAATCTCGCTTCCCGAGCACGGGGTCCCGGGTTCGATTCCCGGCGGGGTCAGGGATTTTCACCTGCCTCGAGATGACTGGATGTTGTTGTGTCGTATTCATTATCATCATTCATCCCATTACAGTCGGAGGAAGGCAATGGCAAACCACCTCCACTAGGACCTTGCCTAGTACGGCGATGCGGGTCTTCCGTATTGTCCCCTATGCTCTGTTACGGAGTAAGGGACTTCATCATCATCACATAAATGACATAGTGAAGGGTGGGGTTACTGACAGTATTGGTAGCATTGATGGGGAAAGAAATGTAAATAAATGTGTGAGAGAGGATCTGGGAGCAACGACTTCTCTTTGTTTCTTGTTTCTTTGTTTTCCACATAGACTATTAGAACGGTACATCGTTCAGTGTTTAGTTAGTTCTGTATTTTATATCCTTAGAAAATATAAATTGCAGTTTACAAGTAGAAATAGCTGCTCGCGTAACAACTGCTTTTGCTGCAAGTAAAGTTTACATATACGAACACAAAAAAATCTGGATAATTATTGTTGTTATTTTTTGCTTAAGATACTGTTGTTCATCATGATCAAAAGCAAGAGTTTCCTGTTATAACTGATAAGTGCAAAAGTTGTTTAATAGTAACAGAAGCATGTTTCATACAAGCTTGACGATGTAGTGAAGCGATGTTTAATATGGTTTTGTTTTGCAGTTTTTAACTTTACCTTAGTTTTGACGAGCCTGTGGTTTCTAGCACTATACGCTTAATCTGTATTCTTTCTTAATTTTTTTAAATTTTAACTTCAGCATCCCCCCGTTTCACGTTACAAATCAATAATATTAAAATAAAACCGGAATTAAACATTGACATTTTCAATTTTTCTATAAAAACTGCTTACTTTAAGTAATAGACAGGTGTATAACTATATGGATCAAAATTTTCCGTATGTTGCGTGTCGCTTTATATATCCACATTTAGTTTCTAGTTGGTTCACCGCTTCCGGTTTCTAAGGGACTCTAGTAAGGCACTGATAGCAATTGCAAACAAAGCGATCGAAATGAGGTACCGCCGTATAGGTATGTAACACACCAAACGTACGGGTAACGTGGTTACGATATTAACTGATCAAAGCTGCTAGGAAAACCTTACTTACGAAGGTCGACGGTAGTTTTACGTCTCTGTTTAACGTGTCGAGATTGGGGAAATGAATATCTGCTGACACTCGCACCTGATGAAAGAAATCAGTAACACATAAAATGCAAGCGGGGCAGTTTAACTGATTAATTACGCTAGCAAAATCACAACACTTAACGGTAAACAGTTGGCATTGTCACCTAGGTAACTGAAAATCGCTTTAATTAAGCTGGAAGGTTGACAGACACAGCCCCTGTGATGCTGATACGTAACGGGCATTGTAGACGTCCTCGGCACTCAAATGCACAGCTAGCCTGCACGCGCTGCGCGCCTGGGGACAGCAGGTGGTTCCGGACGGAGAGCGTACTCACGTGTGGCAGCCGGCGCGTCCCGCGGCCTGCTCGCATCTCCCGCGCGGTCGCCGGGCTCGCGGCGAGTGGCCGGCGCGCGCGCCGCCCCCGCTTATCTACTCTCGCACAGTACGGGCACGCGTCCACGCGCGAGCCGCTGCCGCCGCCGACGTTCGAATCGATGTCCGTCCTTTCGACACCAGTTATGACTATCGATAACCCGCTTACACAGCACAGATTGCGGGCAGCTCTCTTTCTGGTCTAAACCGACTGTGAAGGCAAGTCTTCCATTTGTTCAACAAAAACAAAGGTCCAGGAACACAGCCCTGTGGCACACGCTATTACGCACTCTTTTTGCATTGATTCACTAGAAGATTAAACAACTGTCTGTTTCGAAGTTATCATTTGTTTCCTGTTCTTCGCTATTGACTCGAATCTGTGGTCATCATTTGCTACATGTTCATAATGTTCTAGTTTATATGTCTTTGATCAGACAATGAGAAAAATTTCTGATACATTTCAACTGTACGTAAGGAATGCTTGAATCTTAACAGTTGCTACTGCCAATCTCTTCATCTGAAAGTAGAAGAATATATACAGTGAAGCGCCGAAGAAACTGGTATAGGCATGCGTATTCAAATATAGAAATATGTCAACAGGCAGAATACGGCGCTGGGGTCGGCAACGTCTATATAAGGCAACAAGTGTCTGGCGCAGTTGTTACATCAGTTACTGCTGCTACAATAGCAGGTTATCAAGATTTAAGTGAGTTTGAACGTAGTGTTGTAGTCGGCGCACGAGCGATGGGACACAGCATCTCCGAGGCAGCGATGAAGTGGGGATTTTTCCCTACGACATTTCACGAGTGTACCACGAATATCAGGAATCCAGTAAAACAACAAATCTCAGACACTGTTGAGGCCGATAAAAGATCCCAAGAACAGGACCAACGACGACTAAAAAGAATCGTTCAACGTGACAGAAGTGCAACCCTCCCGCAAATTGCTACAGATTTCAATGCTGGGCCATCAGCAAGTGTCAGCGTGCAAACGATTCAACGAAAAATCATCGATATGGGCTTTCGGAGCCGAAGGCCCACTCACGTACCCTTGATGTTTGCGCGGCACAAAGTTTTACGCCTCGCCTGGGCCGGCCAACACCGACGTTGGACCGTTGATGAGTGGAAACGAGTTGCCTGGTCGGACGAGTCTCGTTTCAGATTGTATCGAGCAGATGGAATCTATGGACGCTGCATGCAGCAGGGGATCGTTCAAGGTGGTGGAGGCTCTGTAATGGTGTGGGGTGTGTGGATACGACTCTGACAGGTGATCACCTGTCTGATCACCTGAATTCATTCACGTCCATTGTGCATTCTGACGGACTTGGGCAATTCCAGCAGGACAATGCGACGCCCTACACCTAAGGTATTGCTATACCTCTTCCAATGGCCACCAAACTCCCCAGACATGAGCATTGAGCATATCTGGGATGCTTGTTGTTCCGAAAAGATCTCCACCCCCTCGTATTCTTACAGATTTATGAACAGCCCTGCAGGATGCATGGTGTCTGTTCCCTCCAGCACTACTTCAGATATTAATCGAGTCATGGCACGTCTTGTTGCGGCACTTCCACGTGCTTTCGGGGGCCCCTACAGGATATTAGGTAGGTGTACCAGTTTCTTTGTCTCTTCAGCGTATATTTCGGAATTTTGGAACTAATACCATGTGTTACTGTAACTAAATATTTGTATTAAGAAATGCAAGACGACATACCTATGGACAGGAAACTTGTTGTAGTTCGAAAAACGGGAAAGTACCTGTGTAGTAACTAAAAATGAAGTAGAGAAAGGCAAGAAAAATGGAAGCGCGGTAGCCGTGTGCATGTTAACCCAAAACACAGTAGGGCATGTTCGTAGAGAAGTCATCCTGCTCGTGAGGAGTAACCTGCGTGATAAAAGTTATTGGATGAAATATCGTCGGAAGATATTTCGTGTTAAACTATCGAAGATCGTCAAGTCTAGTTCTAAGCCAAGATTATAGCCGGTTTATGAGCAAGACATGTCATATACCAAACTAACATGTTGTGTCTGAACCATTGCGAAAAGGATGTTGCATGTACAGGGCAGACAACGTTCTGTCACTCAACATGGCAGCTTACCGCCTTCAGGCACAGCAAGCTGCAGTTATGCAAACGCGTAGTTGCTGTTATTGACAGCACATACAGTATGTGTCGTACTATATAATGTCAGAGTTCGACAGCAAAATTTCTTGAGAACGAGGGAGATATTTCAGTGCAAAACTATTAATGTCGTCATATGCTTGTCGCAGAAAGGAAATACTACGTAATGATTTACTAGGAAATCAATACACAAGTTGCTAAATATGAAATGAAAATCATACTAAGGTCATTGTACGGGAAACAGACTTCTCTCCATTTCCCGTTTCTTTCACGACTGGTGCGCAGGAAGGACGACTGTCTGCAAGGACAATCGTGACTCGAGCTGCTGGTAAAATTCTTCAGTTAACAAACAGGTTCAGCTGACAGACCACTATCAGGTTCTTGAAAGCATTTACAACATCACATTAGGCGAATACAAAATCATTGACATCAAACAACAAAACTATGAAACTGTCGCTGTTGTCACATCTAAATGTAAATTACGTTGTCAAGACCCTGAGGTTACAAAACTCATGAGATACCTCCTAACATCGTGTTGGACCTCCTTTTTCCCGACGTAGTACAGCTATTCAACAAGTCCCCTGCAGACGTATTGAGTGTTGCCGGTGCAAGAATTCTCGATTGTATCCCATGAATGTTCGATGGGTGACCAAATCAGTCGCTCGAACTGTCTCGAATGTTTTTTCAAACCTATCACGAATAACTTAGCCTGGTGATACGGTGCATTTTCATACATACAAATGTCATAGTTTTTGGGATCAAGAAGTCGATGAATGGCTGTAAATCTCGAAGTAGCCGAAAATAACCATTTCCAGTCAACGATCGGTTCAGCTGAGCCAGCGGGTTCAGTCCATTCCATGTAAACACGTCCCACCTCATTATGAAGCCACCGCCAGCTTGCGCAGTGGCTTGTTGACAACTTGGGTCCATGGCTACGTAGAGTCTGCACCACACTCTAACACTACCGTCAGCTCTTACCAATTGAAACCGGGGCTCATCTACCCAGACCACGGTTTTACAGTCGTCTAGGATCCAACCGATATGGTCACGAGCCCAGGAGAGGCGCTGCAGGCGATGTCGTGCTATTAGCAAAGGCTCTCGCTTCGGTCATATAGCCCTAGCCCATTAACGTCAAATTGGGGCGGAAATCATGAAAACAAAGGCGTTTTTCGTTGGGGCAGGATCTGCTCATGAAATTTCAGTCGCCAACTTTCTCCACAGAGTGTGAAAATATTTTCTTGGCGCCAACGTGTATAGGAAGAAATGATCATGAAAATAAAATAAGAGAAATTAGAGTTGCAAGAAAAGATTAAAGTGTTCGTGTTTCCCGCGCGGTGTTCGAGAGTGTAACGGCACAAAAATAGCTTGAAGGTGGTTCGATGAACCCTCTGCCAGTCAACTGTGAACTGCAGAGTAATCATGTAGATGTAGATGTATATGTAGATGCTTCACAAGCAGTCGAGGTTTATGTCCCGCAATTACAACTTTTTCAAATATGAATCTGAAAGCGAGGCATCTATTTTGGACATTTTGAAGAGTGGAGAACTGCAGAAGCAAGGGTCGGTAAGAGAACTGCACAGAGAATAGGAAACAAAAGTGTCGGAGCTAGAGATACCTCGGGAAAGTTTGTTTTTGTCTCGCCTGGAAAGCATCGAAATCACAAGAAACCTGTAACACAAATAGCGGTTTTGACAACGATGTTTTAAAAGCCCTTCGTGTATATAATGTATATAAGAAGAGAATACTCGACATCACAAAAACTCGTTACAATGATGCCTGACAAACTGGCTTCATAGATAGCTTTTCGTCAATGCAAAGAATTTTAAATGACATTGGTTTCAAGGCATTTATTCCTTCATTTCTCACGGTGCGTCTGGAATTTTATAAACTCTTATAACGACATTCCGGCTGACAGTGTTTCAGCCATTCTCAATATGAGTCGTTTGCAAGATTTTGTAAAGCGCTATACACTGTAGATTAAACGTGGATGCGTCAAAGGTAAAACTCTTGTGGCCGAGCGGTTCTAGGCGCTACAGTCTGGAACCACGCGACCGCTACGATCGCTGGTTCGAATCTTGCCTTGGGCATGGATGTGTGTGCTGTCCTTAGGTTAGTTAGGTTTACGTAGTTTTAAGTTCTGGGGGACTGATGACCTCAGATGTTAAGTCCCATAGTGCTCAGGGACATTTGAACCGTTTGAACCATACAACGCTATCTATGTAAATTAGCGATTAGAGTTCCCTGTACGATTTCATTTCAGTTCTGGTGAAGAGCACATCATGATAATAGCGGATGATTCTCTTTTCGAGGAAGCAAACACATGCACAACGTGTAAATGATCACACTAACCTCAACACACCACACTCTGTACATGGTCCTGCTGTGTTGTAATAAAACTGATTATGGTGAGATAAAATGCATTAACCGACACTGAATAATATTGGATGACCGATTAGCAAGTCAAAACCTCAAAACCCAGAAATCCGCTACCAAGTAAACTTAACTAAAAGTAAACTAACATCCATCCAAACAGGCCTCGGAAAGGCCGAGCGATACTGACCAAACACCATGTCATCCTCCACCCATTGACGTCACTGGATGAGGTTATGGAGGGGCATGTGGTCATCCAACCGCCCTCCCGGCCGTTGCTAGTTTTCGCGAAGCGACGGCAGTCAAGCAGCTTCTCAATTTGCCTCATAAGGGCAGAGGTCACCCCGCTTGCCAACAGCGCTCGGCAGTCTGGACTGTCACCAATCCAAGTGTTAGCCAAGCCCAACAGCGCTTAACTTCGGTGATCTGACGGAAACCGATTTTACCACAGAGACAACGCCGTTGGCCCACTACCAAATAGCTACACGAAAATGGATAAACGTCAACACATACACTGAAGTGCCAAAGAAACTGCTATGGGCATGCGTATACAAATACAGAATATGTAAAGAGGCAGAATACGCCGCTGCGGTTGGCAGCGCCTATATAACACAACACGTGTCTGGCGCAGTTGTTAGATCGGTTACAGATGCTACAACTGCAGATAATCAAGATTTAAGTGAGTCTGAAAGTGGTGTTATACTCGGCTCACGAGCTATGGGACACAGCATCTCCGAGGTAGAGATGAAGTGGGGATTTTCCAGTATGACATTTCACGAGTGTACCGTGAATATCAGGAATCCGGTAAAACATCAAATCTCCGACATCGCTGCGGCCGGGAAAAGATCCTGCAAAAACAGAACCAACGACGACTGAAGAGAATCGTTCAACGTTACAGAATTGCAACCCTTACGCAAATTGCTGCAGATTTCAATGCTGGGCCATCAAAAAGTGTCAGCGTTGGAACCATTCAACGAAACATCACCGATATGGGCTTTCGGAGTCGAAGGCCCACTCGTGTACCCTTGATGACTGCACGACACAACGCTTTACGCCTCACCTGGGCCCGTCAACACCGACATTGGACGGTTGATGTGTGGAAACATGTTGCCTGGTCAGACAAGTATCGTTTCAAATTGTATTGAGCGGTTCGACGCGTGCCGGTAATGAGACAACCTCAAGAATCCATGGATCCTGCATTTCAGCAGGGAACTGTTGAAGCTCGTGGAGGCTCTTCAATGGTGTAGAGCGTGGTCACTTGGAGTGATACGGGACTCCTGATACATCTAGATACGACTCTGACTTATCATACGTACAGTCACACTCAAAAGTATCCGAACGACCTGAACTACATTTCGCCTGATTCGCATGCAACCGGCATAACGCGGCTGTCTAGCAGGTCCTCTAATCGCTCCTTGGTACAGTCGTTTGACTATTGAAGATGGTTCCAACAAGTCACCACTAGAAAACACCACTCTGTATTGCAGTAACTCAAGATGTAAAGTAATACCACGATGCTACTAATATCAGGGAAAACCTTATCACAGATAAGACTGTCCTTAAGGCCTGTAAGCTCACAATTATTACAATAAATTACATACCTGAAATGTTACCACACTCATTATTACGTCAGATAGGTAATGCACGTAGTAAGTTCGTCGTATTCATGATTTCCTCTTCAAAGTAACATACAGTACTTATTATGTAACACTAAATGACATTAAAAATTTAAGTTATCCACGAGCTGCTAATTGAGAATATGTATGAACTTCAAATGACACGACGAACCGTCTCGTTATGCATATGGATTCAAACCCAGGTCAGGCAGACTAAGCAAAGATTTCGTGACTGACGCAAACTAACAGTCATTCCTGATTAGGCATACAGAGAGTGATATACCTCGATTTTAGACAGTATCACTTAGCAAATATCAACTTTAAATTACATAACGCAAACATTTTTAACGGACGCGAATACCTCCCCAGCATCTCTTGTCCTTGTTAACGAACTATGAGAGATGTTAAATATTGCTTCTTCACAAGTAACTTACCTGAAATGCCGTGAGGTAAAGCTTTGTGTTGGACAGGGATTCAAACCCAGAACCTAATCGGATTGATATCGAAGCACAACCAACTGACATATCGGATTTTCTCGGCAGTAGCTAGATGTTTTAACTGAAAAGACGAGGCGAAACATTAATTTTTTCCTTCCCAGGACTCCAACCCGGCACCTGTCGCTGTTATATTCTAGAGCAAACGAACGTTAAATATGGGTTTGTTGCACCAGCAACGACTTGTGAGCATGTTTGAACTAGAAGTAATATGACGCAGAGTTCAGTTCATTGGGAATAGAGCCCCGCACATATCGTTGTTGACTACAAGCAAAGAGACGTCAGCTACAAAATTTTTCTCCACCAGCAGCTCGGAATAACATCTTGAACTTACAGTGATCTCGCAAATAGTTGTGTGTCCCACTGGGAGTCAAAAACGTCAGATATCGTTAGTGTTGACAACGAATGAAAAAACATTAAAAATCAAAATTATTTTCCACCAGCAAATAGGTGTTCTCATGCTAGAGCTTGATAATACATAACGAAATCATTAGTGCCCGGTCAATATTCGAACCCATTCACGCGTAATATGTGGAGATGTTGAGGAATCTGCAGTTTTGAACAAACAACAAATTGTACCCGAGCTGTAGTGTCACGAAGGGATCAAATTCCGCATTAAGGGCGGTATGAGTTGCATTCTCAGTTCAGAACCAATTTTATCGCCACACAGAAGCTCAGATAAAAGATGGAATAAGTGTCCTGTGACCCTACATAGCGTTTGTTTCGTCACTAGAAATAAATAACTAGTATAAGAAAGGTTACTGGTGATAGAGTTTCTACATGTCGCCACTCCAGACTTTATTGTGGTTCAACCTAACGTCTACTTGGCAGAGAAGGAATATCATCTTTATTGTGAACTTGAGACCACACTGCCATTATATCTTCTTCACTTGGTGTAGTCAGAAGAGAATGGAATCTCTCTCTCTCTATCTAAAATCATTGACAAAAGTGGGAATCGAACCCAGACCATAGGTATAAGAACATACCATCAGTCCAACAGACCACCAAACCCTCTTTTCTGTGACTCATTTGTCTATCGTAACGTAGTTGCGCCACACTGGATGAGAATTCTGACACACAGGCTCCCTGTAGTAAATTGCAGCATGTTCAGTAAATTCATTTACTTGGTTGACCGAATCACCATGAACTAGCTGCCTCGGCTACGCAGTGCATACATTCGACTATTTTGTAATCACCGAAATAAAATCACGTAACTGTCATCTACTCAGAACTGCCAACAGTGTAGGATGCAAAAATTTAAATAGGAAGTGTTCCTTTCCACTTGAGCTATTCTATTGCGGTATCTGTTTGTAAAAAAACGTCGTGCAGTGCAAAAGAAAAGCTGTAACTGTTTCTCTCAGAAGTCTAGACCTGGCCATTTGCATTATCTCGCAGCGCTGTGATATGCAGAAGCTCTGGAGTAGTTGTGGTTATGTGTCAGCTAGTAGCGTAAGGGCAAGTGCCGTGCACCATCGATAAGATGTCGCGAGTTCGAATACATTTACTGTTTAATTTTTTTAAAGCGCAATTCTGCTGTCTGCTGAAGTTACCAATATATTGTAACTTTGAACATAATTTCCTACCGAGCGAGGTGGCGCAGTGGTTAGACACTGGACTCGCATTGGGGAGGACGACGGTTCAATCCCGCGTCCGGCCATCCTGATTTCGGTTTTCCGTGATTTCCCTAAATCACTCCAGGCAAATGCCGGGATGGTTCCTCTGAAAGGGCACGGCCGACTTCCTTCCCCATCCTTCCCTAATTCGATGAGACCGATGACCACGCTGTCTGGTCTCCTTCCCCAAAACAACCAACCAACCATAATTTCCTTCATTTCTCAACCCAAAATAGACGCATGTGGAAAAAGGGCTAACTTCTGTGACATTATGTTCTCTTCAGGTTTAATAGACAGCCACGCAGCAGATGCATCTCGAAGCTTTTGTATTATGTATGGGGAGAGCGCATCGTTCCCAAATTCGTCAGAAAAGAATTTTCTACATTAGCTGTCGTGTGGTAGCGGCATTTTATTCTTCTTCAAACATTGTTTGACAGCTTTAACTCAGAACAAGTTTTCTACATGCATGTAATCAATAAACTGCATGTGCATCGTCAGACTGTTATAGATAACATCAGAGAATTCGCATATATCGTTGATGATTAATTTCGCTCTCATGTTTACTATTGTTTCAACAACACTAAAGGAAACCTTACGAAAATTGTGCACTGCATTATAAGAAATGAAATAAAACTACCTTGATAACCTTACGACGAAAGTCTGTTTTAATAAAACTGAGTTTCTGTACACAAGCATGCCTCTATCGACACGAATTAGTAAAATACTACTCACTTAGATTTTGATTGGGTCTGTGTTTAACTGGCATGCTGTGTCATACTCAAGAGGTATGCATATATTTCATAAATATAGTTATGTATTTCTAGAAACCCAAAATTTGCTTGTCATCAGCGAAAAGAGACGTTACCTGTTGTGCAGCATTGTACGTTTTTCAGCCATTGCATTATGAGCCGAAAGTATTTTCTTGCGATTTCCGTATTGATGTTTGATCTGACTGCTTGTAGCTCTTTCACAGAAGGGCTAGGTTTTCCCTGATATTAGTAGCATCGTGGTATTACTTTACATCTTGAGTTACTGCGATACAGAGCGGTGTTTTCTAGTGGTGACTTGTTGGAACCATTTTCAATAGTCAACCGACTGTACCAAGGAGCGATTATAGGACCTGCTAGACAGCCATGTTATGCCGGTTGCATGCGAATCAGGCGAAATGCAGTTCAGGGCGTTCGGATACTTTTGAGCACGACTGTACGTAAGCATCCTGTCTGACCACCTGCATCCATTCATGTCCATTGCGCAGTCCGATGGACTTGGGCAATTCCAGCAGGACACTGTGTCAGCTCACACGTCCAGAATTGCTTCAGAGTGGCTCCAGGAACGCTCTTCTGAGTTTAAACACTTCCAGTGGCCACCAGAATGCCAAGACATGAACATTATTGATGGGATGCATTGAACGAGTTGTTGAGAAGAGATCTCTACCCGCTCGTACACTTACAGATTTATGGACAGCCCTGCAGGATTCGTGGCATCAATTTCCTCCAACAGTACTTCATACATTAGTCGAGTCCATGCGACGTCATGTAGCAGCCCTTCTGCGTGCTCGCGGAGGCGCTACACGATATTGGGCGGGTGCACCAATTTCTTTGGCCGTTCAGTATATAAACACTTTATGTAATCATTATAATTGTTAGGGTCTTCTCAAAATAGCAACAGACAATGATAAAGAATTATTCTTACTTTATTTTTGCAATGTATATTCCAAAGATGATTTTGCATGAATAGATCGACATATGATGGTATTTCCTATGTTACATTTTGTTGAAGGTAAATCTTTGTTCTTTTTCAGTACGAGTATGGAAAACGAGTTATGTATATGTTGTGTTGTGAAGCCAAATAACTAAAAATATATCTGTTCGATACCAGAAACTTAACCAGTGCTCATATCTTTTAATAACATGAAGCCAATCACACCTTAGAATGAAATGAAATGTCTTGTGGCTAGGGCTTTCCGTCGGGTCGACCGGTCACCTGGTGCAAGTCTTTTTAGTTGACGTCACTTCGGCGACTTGCGTGTCTGTGGGGATGATGAGATAATGATGAAGACAAAACGACACCCAGACCCTGAGCGGAGAACACCTCCAACGCAGTCGGGAATCGAACCCGGGCCCCTTTGCATTGCCTACAACTTTCGACAACAAGTAAGAAAAAGAACACACGAGTATTCTGCAAACTCTTTATTCAAATTCTACCGATGCTACCTCTCTCTGCAATGTGTCAATATCTCTGAGTGCCAAGTGCTGTGAAATTGAGACCAGCCGCCCAAATTTAAATTTGCTTCAAAATTAATTAATCGACTTTGGGCTATAAGAGGATGGTCACTGTTAGAGTGTAGAATATGATAGATAAATTGTTCCTCTATGCACACCATTTGTGCACTTTACTGTTCACGAAGCATAGCCTGAATCAGCTCAACCAACCAACATACCAATGTTAGCCAGTAAAGCACACTTTCAGTACTCCTCTTGTGACACAGAAGCTCCTGTCAGAATATCCTCTGGAATCTAAGTCCTCTCGCCTGGACAAGACACCAGCCGCGCTCCTCGGCTGTTCGTGCCCGCTCTCTGCTGCCGTTAATGAAGCCCCAAATCCGGCCCCTAGGTACACCATCTGTGCAGTAGGCGCCGTAGTTGACTGTCCACCAACTGACCAACCGACCACACTGACACTTTCGGTACTTCCCAGCTGCAACTATGGTCACTGCAATGCATGCGGCCTGCTACTCTGATTCAGGCAAGTCGGTCAATGCCTAATTCTGGCCCGGTGTCATGCCATGACTCATCAGCATGGCTTACAGTGGAGACCCTCCAAGACGCCACGGCAAGTCCCACTTCACGATTCACCTTAAAGCGCAACCGCCTTACATTACCGTGGCCGCCACTTGCTTGGTCACGTCCCGCGTTAACCACCGGCTACGCTGCAGGCTTCCGAACAGCTCCACTATGGTCATGACTTTTACCATTCAGAGCATGGCAGGTAACTAGACTGACTCCATCTCGCGCCGCTCCAGGTCGGCCCCGCAGCGGTGCAAGCTGCGGCACACAAGCCGACGTGCCGCAAGTTTTGAATTCACAGCAAAGTATATAATGGATGTCCCAAGCTTAATGTTCAATATTGATGCATATAACTCGAACGTTCATTGGAGTACACCAGATAGTAAACATGGAATCCAAAATGCACATCTTAAGAGCTGTGAACAGTTTATCATCTTCGACATTTTGAAAAAAAAATGATTTAATGCAAGCGCTTTGTTTTCCATATTTTGAGAGGTGATGGTATAGACCAAAACAAGAAAAATTTCCGGAATACGTGGACTCTAAAAAGCATACCCTAAGATCTATGCATGTTACTGTGAAACACATCTCTTCTACTTTTATCATTTAGCTACAAAATAGCAGGTCAGCAACTGGAAGCAGTTAATACCATAAATTATCTGGGAGTACGCATTAGGAGTGATTTAAAATGGAATGATCATATAATGTTGATTGTCGGTAAAGCAGATGCCAGACTGAGATTCATTGGAAGAATCCTAAGGAAATGCAATCCGAAAACAAAGGAAGTAGGTTACAGTACGCTTGTTCGCCCACTGCTTGAATACTGCTCAGCAGTGTGGGATCCGTACCAGATAGGGTTGATACAAGACATAGAGAAGATCCAACGGAGAGCAGCGCGCTTCGTTACAGGATCATTTAGTAATCGCGAAAGCGTTACGGAGGTGATAGATAAACTCCAGTGGAAGACTCTGCAGGAGAGACGCTCAGTAGCTCGGTACGGGCTTTTGTCAAAGTTTCGAGAACATACCTTCACCGAAGAGTCAAGCAGTATATTGCTCCCTCCTACGTATATCTCGCGAAGAGACAATGAGGATAAAATCAGAGAGATTAGAGCCCACACAGAGGCATACCGACAATCCTTCTTTCCACGAACAATACGAGACTGGAATAGAAGGGAGAACCGATAGAGGTACTGAAGGTACCCTCCGCCACACACCGTCAGGTGGCTTGCGGAGTATGGAAACAAAGAAAAAAAAAGAACAAAGAAAAACAAGTTCTCATAGCTCTTAAGAATGCGTTTTATAGAGTCCACATTTACTAGACAAAGTTTTCTTGTTTTGGTCTGTACTGTCTCCTCCCAAAATATGGACAGCAAACAGCTTGCTTTAGAGGAGATATATTTCACTGTACAGAAGATGAACAAGTGCTCATAGGGCTAGGTCTTAAGGCATGCATTTTAAATCTCATATTTACTACACGTTTTTGATTCAAATGATCATTCCTGTCGTATCACTAAATACTGACTACTCCTCCTGGAATACCGTATATATATATATATATATATATATTAGGAGCAGTAAATATTTAGGTTGGCTATTACCTGGAAATATGCAAGAGACAAGTAAGCCATTAACGTTTATTTCCTACTCGGCAGCGGGTCAGATATTGAAGTGTGGACTCTGGGACGCAAAACGGGGAGTCTATACTGAGAGGTGTAGTCCACTTCGTGGTGCAGCTTCGACCATGCAGAAAATTTAGGTAGTAAAATACCTCAGGTAACTACGGGAAGAAAAAATTTGGAAATTTTTGGTAAAGTCTTATGGGACCAAACTGCTGAGGTCATCGGTCCCTAAGCTTAGGCATTACTTAATCTAACTTAAACTAACTTACGCTAAGGACAACATACATACCCATTCCCGAGGGAGTATTCGAACCTGCGACCGTAGCAGCAGCGCGGACCCTGACAAGACACCCCTGACCGCGCGGCTACCCGTGCGGTCGCGGGAAGACTTTACGACAAGTTATTACATTAGAAGCTCCTAAAATAACAGCCATATATATGTGATGTATTTGCAGCTACCTTGAGAATGGGCTCTGAGCACTGTGGGACTTAACATCTGAGGTCATCAGTCCCCTAGAACTTAGAATTACTTAAACCTGATTAACCTAAGGACATCACACACATCCATGCCCGAGGCAGGATTCGAACCTGCGACCGTAGCGGTCGCGCGGTTCCAGACTGTAGCGCCTAGAACCACTCGGCCACATCGGCCGGCTCTTCCCAGAAGCTTGTGCGTCTTCACTGTTCCCAGCTGATGGAAACAGGAAATGAATTTTTCATCTCCTTCACGAACGCACTTGGGCCTATGCGTACGTCTCCAAAATCCTAGCAAACATATTTCTTTTTGTTCGGAATTTCGTGTTGTTGCGCTCATGGAATCCAAAAGCTTCTATGTTATTTATATTCTCTTATTAGCAACATTACATCCCGTTCTGACCTCTCCTTCGCTCGCACAACTCACGTTCAGTACCAAAAGCTGTTCACGCCCGAAAAGAGCAGAGTTTCAAAACGGATGTATTCTGTTCTGTTCACACTGAAACGAGCACCAAAGTACTGAAAGACCAACAGCTAGCGATATACGAGCGGGCACCTGTGAATGGCAACCGAATGCGAGCGACTGCTTATCGCTCGCGTTCGCCTGTCATTTACACTAGAAAGGATTCTTGTGTTCGCTCCTGTGCAAACGAGCGCTGACGAGGAGGATTGTCATTGACATTATTCCCAAATTACGTTTCGAAATCACCAGTAAAGCCTACCTAGCTTGCTGTCTCCCTGCTACTGTGAATCATTGCACGGGTCTATTGCTTATAGACCCGTGCAATGATATATATATATATATATATATATATATATATATATATATATATATATATATATATATGTGTGTGTGTGTGTGTGTGTGTGTGTGTGTGTGTGTGTGTGTGTGTGTGTGTGTGTGCGAGTGTTTCTGTGGATTATGGGCGCTCAGCGTCGAGGTTATTAGCGCCTGACGCTGTGGGGAGCGATGTTGTAGTGTGGTCTTGTTCCTTATTTTTCCTGTGTGGGTGGTTTACAGGCTGAGATCGCCAGTATTGTGAACGATCAGCTTCCCCCACACTGTGAATTGTGTTCCCTGGTGATCAGCATGTGTACCTGTGTACCTAGGTGATAATGATCTCATTCTTTCGCTGTTTTGGAATTGTCAGAGACTTTTTCACTGAATACAATGATGATGCAAGTATTCATGAGGCCCCCTCAGTTACCTGACTTGAATGTAAGTGAATCTGTGTTTGGTATTTTTGAAGGACAAGCTATGCGATCTATCTTTGAAAGTCACTTTTTGAATTAGAACTTTTTATACAGGATGAGATATGCGTATCCCTCTGCCTATTGTGTACGACATACTGTTGTTCGACCAACGTCAGAAATAGGCCGCACTTCACCGTAAATGAGAGGTAACAGACTACTAATAAAGATTTTGTTTTCACTGAAGTTCATATTACTTATCTAACCCCGGTACTTTGTAGATTATATAACTACTGGATTCTTGCAATGAATCTCACTCTGGCATCTGCCGAACTTGTAAATGGTTATATGTGCCTGTCTCACTTTAAGTCATTCGCGGCATATACTCTCTGAACTTAAGGGGAGCCGGAACGATGAAAATGACAAAATTAACGTTTTGTTTTTGTTTTTCCTTATAAAATTATTTGGAGTTTTCTGAATAAAACAAATCAAGGTTCACCCTTGTAAGTGAATTCTAAGTGTGTTTTTTATTGCTGCAAAGTTGACGCGCCGCGTAAACGATTGTAGCGACTTGGTGAGGTCACCTCTGACGGCGCCGCTCGCTGGCTGCAACTGGGGTATCTTTGCGGAATTAGACAGTGTTTCGTTTTCCAACGTTGTACGGCTTTAGCTCTGTTCATATCGGTAAACATAAACGCTATACCGCGTGTGTTGACTTGTGGAGTTTGCTTTGTGTTGTTTAGCTGTTCAATTTTGCGTATTTGACGAATTTTGTTCGTACTTGTTTTACGTATTTCGTTTGTGGCTATCAATATGCCCCGTTTCAGCGAACGAGTGTTTGAGAAAAGGCACAATGAGTGGAAGAAGAAATCTTCTGTTGTTTCCAAGGGAGATGCTGCTCAGACTGACTCCAAATGAATGTGATAGAACTTATTCCAGCAAGAAACTTTGTGACAGCAAAGATTTGAAAACCATGAAAGTGACAGTAATGATGTGAATGAAATAATTAACATTTCCTTGCTCTCTAATATTTTGAAACTTTACGTATTATGCCAAGTTTGCAAAGAAAGAGAACTGGAATTGAAAATAACTTCACACATTGGTTTGTCATGTAAAATGTTATTGAAGTGTAACAAATGTGCTGCAGAAGTTTCGTTTTCTAATTCTAACAGTATTCCTCGTAGTGGTAATAGTGGAAAGAAGGTATATGATATAAATGTTAGGCTAGTGTATGGCTTGCGTTGCATTGGCAAGGGCAGTGCTGCAGTGACAATGTTATGTGGAATTATGAACTTGCCAAGACCACCAACCAAGTTTGGATTTTATAATTAACTTTTGCTGAGGAAATTGCTCAGGCAACAATGAAGAAAGGAGTTGAAGAAGCTGTGACAGATAATGGGAATCGTAGAGATTTAACTGTTGCTTTAGATGGATCATGGCAACGTAGAGATCATAAATCTCTAAATGTGGTTGACAGCTACCAGTGGAGACAGTTGCAAAGTAATTGATGTTGCTGTTCTCTCAAAACATTGTAGATGTAAGGGCAATACCAAGGACGAACTTAGTGAAAAGCTGTGAAGCAAAATTTCACGGCACGAGTGGAGCGAAGGAAGTAGTGGGATTGAAAGCAATTTTTTCCAGATCACAGGAGTGGTATAATGGACGATACACTAACTATTAGGAGATGGTGATTGTAAGGGATATAAAGCTGTAAAGGAACTCAAACATTATGACAATGAAATTCACATTAAAAAAACAGGAGTGCACTGGACATGTGCAGAAACGCATGGGGGCTCGCTTGCGCAAACTAAAGCAGACATTAGGATCCCAGAAACTTAGTGATGGTAAGACCCTTGGAGGAAAAGGAAGATTGACAGATGAAGCAATTGATGGGTTGCAGAAGTATTATCTGTGTGCAATTAGGCAAAATACAAGAATCATTGAGCATATGAGAAGAGCAGTATGGGCATTATTTTTTCATACTGCATCAACAAATGAGCACCCACAAAATGCACTATGCCCCACAGGTGATGACTCATGGTGTAGGTACCAATCGGGAAAGGAGTATGCCAATAAAAACAGTTTGCCAAATGCTGTAACTGATGTAATTAAGCCCATATTCAGAGATTTATCACAGCCAAGTTTATTGGAAAAGTGTTGACATGGGAAAACAAAAAATCCAAATGAAAGTGTAAATAATTTAATTTGGATTAGGTTCCCCAAAAGAGTGTTTGTACAGATAACAACATTGCATTTTTAAGTGTATGATGCAGTGGCAACATACAATGAAGAAAACATTATCAAATATGATGTGCTGAAACGTTTAGGTTTCAACCAGGACACAACACCATTTCCACAATGCGCCTAATTGATGAAGAAAGACTACGAGGTGCAGGAAGAAGAGACAAAAGCCTACAACATGCAGCAAAAGGGAAGAAAAGACCAGTGAAAAGGAAACAAGCACTGGAAAAAGAAGAAGATGCTGATAATCCATCACATGGGGCACGAATGTATTAAAAAACTTTGCAAGCCATTTCCTGAAACTTTAAAATTTTCATCTATGAGGAAATTTTCTCAAAAACTGAGTGCAGTGTATCAACGAAATTAATACACAATATTGTTTACTTCTTTTCCCTCATTTTTATAACAAATTGTAAAAAAATATTGTATAATTCAAGAGTTGTAGAAGAAAAAGTGCAACATTTTAGAGAAAAAAATAAGCATCTGCTTAAAAAATTGTTAAACAAAAACCAATAAATATTTCTTAACATGGCATTATAACTTTGTAGAGAAATATTCACTGAACATGTAGTCCAAATTTCAGAGCAATATGTTTAATGGTTTTAGAAAAAATGTTCCTTCTATTTGCTAAAATTAACGTGGAGGAGATGGATCGTTCCACTATCCTTAAGGGGTCATAACTGTCCCCAGTGAGTAAATCAAGAAGCGCATTCGCAATTGCGAATAAGATCGGACGCCAGCTACATAATGTATTGGCGACAATGAAAGTTTGTGCCGGACCGGCACTCGAACACGGATTTCCCGCTTTGCGCTAGCGGTCGCCGTAACCGCCTCGTCCATCCGAACACGTCCCCAAGACCGACCCAGACTTCCATACGTCACCGAGTGACTACGTCTAGTAGTCGCACAACTGCTGTGATTCCCGCACAGGGAACACTGTACAGTATTGCAGTCCAGAGTACATCGTAGAAACGTGGGCACTGCAGTATTGTATTTCATAAATCAGCTGAGTCAAAGTCCGGGACGGTTCCTTTCAGAAAAAAGACACGGCCAGTTTCCTTCGCCCCACCCTTACCCAAATTTAGATTCTGTCCAGGTACATGATGGCTTCGTCGGCGGGACGTAAAACCCAAATCTTTCTTGCTCCTAGTGACCAATGAGTAATCAGGCAATCCAAAAACAATAAGTATTTGTGTACAGTTGTACGCTACTTTGTTTGTCGTGAGGATCAACTCCCAGCCGCTGCGTTAAACGGCCCTCCTCTGTAAGATCTCCCGCATTTCGATACAACTTTCTTGGGCTCCGAACTCCCTGTATACAACACCGTCACCTGCTAATTCCTTATTGGAGTCATCTACATGCATATACGTATTTCCGCTACGCTAATGGTTTTCTTGCACAATTTCTTGTTTCGAGAGTAAGCTCTCGTTCAGTCTTCAGTTATTCAGTGAAGATCTGCTACAGTTTATCTGGTATTTTGTCAGATTTTGTATTTGTGGGAATCCACAGCCTCCAGATGCTTAATAAACATAGATATGGTGCGTAGTAGGCCGTAACGTAATTTTTATTTAATCGTGCGATTAGCTAATTTCGAATACTTGTCATTGTCAAGTAGTAGAAATTAGCTAATCGCACAGTTAATTAAAAATCACATTACAACCTACTACGGACTGTGTTTAAATTTTGTCAGATGATACACTGACGGAAAAAACACCAAAAAATTATGAAGAGTGCTGAAATTTGAGGAATACATTTGTCTAGGAAAATCTTTAAGTGTTTAAAATAGCAAGATCGCAGGTTAATGTAAACGCGGAATAAGCCATTGCAAATGTGAAATTCTGGTTCATTAATAACCGGTGTAACTGCGAGACTATTGCATGCAAGCATGCGTAAGTGCAAGTACTCTCTTGCACAGGTGCCAGATGTCAGTTTGTAGCATGGAGTTCCATCCTGTTGCACTTGATTGCTCAGAACAGGGACGGTTATTGCTGGTTGTGGATGACGCTGGAATTGTCGTCCGATGATATCCCGTATGTTCTCGACAGGAGACAGACCTGGTGATCGAGTGGGCCAAGGCAATATGTCGACACTCTGTAGGGATGTTGGGTTAAAACAGCGGTATGTGAGCGAGCTTTATCCTTTTGGAAAATACTCCCTGGGACGCTGTTCATGAATGGAAACACAGCAGGTCGAATCACCTGGTTAGCCGGCCGGTGTGGCTGTGCGGTTAAAGGCGCTTCAGTCTGGAACCGCGTGACCGCTACGGTCCCAGGTTCGAATCCTGCCTCGGGCATGGATGTGTGTGATGTCCTTAGGTTAGTTAGGTTTAATTAGTTCTAAGTTCTAGGCGACTGATGACCTCAGCAGTTGAGTCGCATAGTGCTCAGAGCCATTTGAATCACCCGGTTGACGTAAAAATTTGCAGTCAGGTTGCATGGGATAACCTGCGGTCATACAAAATCTCACTCCAGACCATAACTACAGGTTGGTTGCTGGCCCTCAACTGGCCCCCTAACTAACCACCGCCATCACTGACACCGAGGCAGAACCAAATTTCATCAGAAAACACAACAGACCTTCAATCTCCCCTCCAATGAGCTCTCGCTTGACACTACTGAAGACGCATATGGAGGTGATTTGGGGTCAGAGGAATGCACGCTACACGGCACCTGGCTCGGAACTATGCATAAAGTATCCGGCTTGTAACAGCTCGTTGTGTCACTGTGGTGCCAACTGCTGCTCATATTGCTGTAGCAGATGCAGTACAATTCAACAGATCCATATGTCGAACACGATGGTCTTCCCTCACGGTAGTGTCACGTGGTCGTCCGGAACTCTGTTTTCTTGCGACCATACATTCTAGTGACCACCGTTGCCAGCAGTCATAAACATTGGCTATGTTCCTGGCTAGTCTGCAGTATCGCAGAAAGGAACATGCAGCTTCTGGTAGCCCTACAGCTCTACCTCATTCAAACCCAGTGAGGAGTAGATAATGGTGTCTTGGTTGTCTCAAAGGCATTCTTGACTAACATCAGTTCACCACGTCCAGTCTCAAAAAGTAACTAACGCTCACCACCATTACAGCGTGTATTTAAAGCAAACCTGATTTGCATTCTCACAGTGGTGCGACTACCGACACTCTTGCACGACTCGCGCGAAATCTGAAGAGACATGATCTTTCAGATGTAGAAACACAAAATAAAGTTACACGTAAGGAACCTGACGGACGGGCCACCATCAGATCAACAGCGGTCTGCATGAGACAGTAGGTGCAGCGCTACGCTAGACGATTACGTGATATTATGGCGACCGTCAGATGCTTTATTCCAGGAACCATCTTGCGGCTTGCCAACCTAATAGCGCTGGATTCGTGGTTGCGTCTCGGTACACGATAGTCTTCCCTCTCGGTAGTGCCATGTGGTCGTCTGGAACCATGTCTACTTGCGACCGTATATTCTCATGACCACCGCTGCCAGCAATCAAGTACAATGGCCACATTCCTGCCAAGTTTCTCTGCAGTATCGCGGACGGAACGTCCAACTTCTCTTAGCCCTATTACGCGAGCATGTTCAAATTTAGTGAGTTGTTCATAATGGCGTCTTTGTCGCCTTAAAGGCTTTCTTGACTAACATCGGCTCAATATGTCCAATCTCAAAGGTAACTAACGGTCACAACAGTTACAGTGTGTATTTAAAGCAAACCTGATTTATATCCTCAGAGTCTTATACGACTGACGTGAAATTTGAAGAGACATCTTGTTTCAGATCTAGAAACACGCCTGCCAACTTTCGTTTATGTTGTGGTTTTTTTTCAGTCAGTGTTGATTGAAGTTTTGGATTTTTTGTTGTGATATTTGACTTTTTATTCCTGTTATTTAGTTGTCTTTCTCTAACACTACAAATCTGGCTTTTATTGTGATCACTTGTTTTAAATACAGCTCTCTCAAAACTACGATATAGACTTGCTATGCCCGTGTAACAGTCTTCCACAATTTATTAAATTTTCTCAGATTCCATTGGCTAATCTGGATCATTCTCTCTTTCTCTTCTCTGTCTGACCCACCCTTCCGATGTGGGGTACTCCTCTACTGCCACATCCCTTTCACATTCTACCAGTAAGGTAAATTACCACTGTTTTTGCACCACATGCCTTGTTAAACAGGATGTCTTTTAGTATCAAAATAGCTGTTCCATTACATTCCTCATTAGCTGTTTTTAGTATTGTTGGTGTCTAACATCTTGTCGACAACAAGTGCATTATGGACGGAGCAGAAGCCCGTATTTGACTAGAATGTAGCTGGAAAGCGACAGTTTAAAGCAACCGCCCAGTCATTTAGCTTAATTGATACAGGGAAACCACGAAACCCCTACATTTGGAAAGCCAGACGTGGGTTTGACCCGGTTTCTCCTGAAATCAAGTCCAGTACGTTAAAAATCGTACCACATCGCTCAGTTTTCTTAGGAACTTCCTCTATGAATGCACAATGGACTAGTAACTCAAGAATAAATTGAAGCTGTTACTTTGTCTAAAAGCGCCGGTTTATTATCGTGCACTGTCGGCAAAAACTAGAATGCTGCAAATTATAACCTTCTAGCTTCTTCCTGCTTATCTTGTGACCTCCCTACGATCTTGGAGCAGTATGCAGCAATACCGTTTCGTCAGAAAAACACACACAGTAACATGGGTGTCTATAAAAACGTCGTGAGAACGTCGTCGGACACCAGATTGACTTCCATTGAATATGCTAGATTTTGGCGATAATGAACGCTTTACAATTCCAAGCTTGTTAAGACTGTATATTTATTTTCTGTGGAACATTACTCTTGAACTATAATTTCAGTGAATACAATAATTGTTAATTTAACCATTGTAGCTCCTAATAACTTGGTGATTTACGAATTAGAAATGCATTTATTTTTTATTTTTAGGCGATTAGTAGGAAAAGAGGGACTGCAGAAAGAACTGAGTGACACTAAGCGAGTTATAATGCCTCTACGGTTAGCACATAGTTTAGCTACAAAAAGGCTGACAGTTCTCGAATTCCGTTCTCACTTTTCTAATAAAAATTTAGATACATTTATTAGAAGAAATCAATCAGCTACATAAGTAAACAGAAAATAGCAAATAGGAAAATACTGTTTTCTGTCAAAGATTCAGCACGTTGAGTAATGTGATTTATATTTCAGTAGGACGCCGTCAGATGATGGGAGGATCTGATGTGCCCTGTAACAGACGAAAACATATGTGTGTGAGCATGGGCTCTCAGGGCTCGTGTAAACGGTAAAAAACTCTTTATAATTATCCCAGGAAGCAGAGTTGAAGAGTTTCATCGCATCGGCAAGGATAATTCTCAGAAGACAATGGATATAATGTTAGTCAAAGCATCATGATTAATCAGCACTGCTGCTCTATTATAATCTGTAGAATTATTTCACTATAATCTAGAAGTTAATATTCATTTTCGAATTAAATACTTTTTCCACATAATGGATAATGCATTCTGAAAGAAGGCCGATCTCATTTGTATGTAAAATACGAATGTTAGATAAACTACAGTGAAATTCTGGAACCTATACTTTAAAAAAATGCGTTTGGAGTTACTAAACTTAGCGCTTAGTCTAAAAAACAAAAATCGTTCCTGGATGTGTACCCACCTTCTGGATTAAGAGATCGTTGATTCTATCGGATAAGCGTTACAAGCGGCCAGACATTCCAGCATTGTTGTGAATCTGCAAAGATAGTCGTTTGTGAAAAATTGTGACTATGCTGCTTTCATCAAATCAGTTTGTGTGTTAGTTTTTAGGCGGACACACATATGTATAATACTTTGCAATCGTTTTCACGGTGCAGGTGCTGTTTCTATAAAATCATCTTAAAAAGTAGCATTCTATCGTTCAAGAGAAACAATTGGCGTCCATTAAATTCTTCACAAATCGTCGTAGGTAAAGTACAAAGAAAGGACAACGAACGCCGAATGTTGTATACAAACTGAGTACTGACTAAGAATTTAATTTTTGCTCTCCAAGTAGTTGGTACGTCAGAGTCAGTGTGCTGGCGACATCGATACGTTTTTTTCCATGATAATAACGAACATGTGATTTTGCGTTAATTCTCCTGTTCTGAGAAGTATGAATGTTGTTGGAATTCCTCATACATCCCTTACTTGAAATAGACGGAAGAGTTTCATTCTTTCAACTGTCGTATTGTTACAGGCAGAGTGTATCATTGCTACTGAGCTCAATTAATTTTCTTAGGCTGTTCTGCCCCGACTGCTGTAAAAACTAACCTCTGAAATTAAATGTAAGGCTTTGTTGATACACAGGGTATGTAATATTTGTAGATGATCCGACCGATGATTTAGAGCTATAGAGCATGAAAAATTCAAATGACGATCGAAGTAATCCACTAAAGATATCGTTCAACGGGAACAGTTTGTGTACACAACAAATCTCTGTTGATAGCCAGTCGCACAGATAACTTCTACGCCTCATGATTAAACAGGAAACAAATGTATTGCTGATAAGATAAATGCAATGTAACATTAGAACATCAATGAATAAAATTTCGCATGTCGCAAACCGCTGCGATTAGATGTTTGTAGTTCATTAGCGTGTAAAATCTCAATACCCCTCTTGAAAAATTTGGTAGAGCCTCCAAATTATATGGATACAGTGATGTAGTGGACGGTGTTGTGAATAACTGCAACAAATCATGGCGTACATGCTGGGAATTACACAGAGAGATTATTAACAATTTAGGTGCGCTTGTAATTGACCTGGCATTTCAATGGGACCGTGTTGTCAGATTTTTCTGCAGAGCAGCAATTTATCCAATTCGTTTAACACTTATAATGTAGTGTACTCGTATTTAGCTATCTTCTAAACAGCTGGTAGTAAAAATACGTAACTTTTAAAGGCGATCTACCGTTAAAGTCAAAATGCACGCTGTTATTGGTCTTTGTACTTATTTCATCTCCCCTAAGTTCTACGTTTATACTGTATCGTGTAATAATGATTTAATCCAATAACAAAACACCTGTGTCCCCATCATTTTCCTTATTTGTATTTGACATTAAGGAATATACTCTTGCAGCTGAGAATAAAAACTGCGATTATTGAACCTTAATAGTGACGAAATAAAACGAAAGACGAAACTTAGAACAGGAAAGGATGATTTGGGATACTAACGACCTGCAGGTACCCCCGGTATCAGTGTTATTCCATTTCTGCACAGCACGTACGACGATGAAACACATTAACAAACGCTGGCATACGTCAGGCAGATCCGAATCGTTGAGGTATTTGGGTACATTAATTCTGATTCTGTGCTGTTAGTATAAGAGGCCGAAATACATGGCGCAGTGATAATACCCTAAGACACCGGACTAGCATTCCAGAAAGTGGCGGCTCAAATCCACATTAGGCCATCCACATTTAGGTTTCACCGTGTTTTTCATAAATTACTTAAAGTCAATGCTGGGGTGGTGCCTTTGAAAGAGCACGCTGACAGCCTTCCTCATCTCTGACTAATCCGAGTTTGCAATACGTCTCATTGTGACGACACATAAACTGTAATCTTTCTTCCTTCTAGCTGTAAGAGCTTATTCATCAATAGTTACACAATTCTTCGGATTTATTTTCTTCTACTTGCACCGACTATATAAATTTGTGAGGACCTGTTGAATGTGAGCTGAGGATGTTGAGAAGAAACATAATGAAAAAGTTGTTCCGTTTATGACATTAATTGCATGATTTTTTATTTTGTTCCTTCTTTAAGCAGAGTACGTTCATAATAGTAGTAGTGAATTAATGCTTACTACCAACTTGTCATATTATGCCTATGGTGCACTGGTGTTATAGTCTAGCGATTCCTGTATCACTTCTCATTAAGGTAACGAAATATCCGAAGATGGGACGAAGTTGATTCAAATCGTTAGTTTCTTTGGATACAACGAGGCGGTGAAGTCATCACGATCCTGTGTCTATCTGAACGTGGTTCAGACAGTGTTCCTGTAACACCATCATCCGATGGTGAGCCTCCAGTGGCCTAGAAACTAGTTAACGGTACAGAAAGTAAATCGTATCCTACATTTTTAAGAAAAAGACTAGTTACATATTACACCCAAATATTCGCATTTGCCGTATTTAGTGGAGGGATACCATCCACTGGGACATTTTGGCTGGCAGCCCACAGCAGTGTGCAACAAATTAAGAAGAAAACTGCTGTCCTCTGGGCAAGTTGTCTCCGGTTAGGAAAATTTATAGTACGATCGAGAAGGCTGGCACGACAGATTAGTCCGGGGGCGGGCAAACGTTGCACGCGGCTCGTGAGCGCACAGCGCTGCACGTGTGCTGCTCGCGTGCAATCGTCGAATGGGGCAGTGGCGACAGCCGGCAGGTTGCGGCAGTGTAGTACAAGGCCGGAAGTTTAGTATTGAAGGCCATTATAATAAATTTCACAAGGACGAGTACAATTTATTGTCGGATTCTGAGCGGATGGGGAAATTGACTGAGCTTAAGAAGAGCGACCTGACGATATTAGATGCATCTGTCCTAGTTGCCGTTGTCACGAGAGATCTGCGACTTTTTCTCGTCATGTCTCTCATCTAACTGATTCAACATTTTATGGAGCACTGTTTTCAATTTTTCAGGACGACAACAATAATAGCCCAGCGGTACGTGCAAGCTATAAAATTGCGCTTAATACAGTGAGAGCTGGAAAACCATTTGCTGAATTAATAAGCCTCGGTTAAGAGCAAACATACGTGATGAAACTTCCTGGCAGATTAAAACTGTGTGCCCGACCGAGACTCGAACTCGGGACCTTTGCCTTTCGTGGGCAAGTGCTCTACCTCTGAGCTACCGAAGCACGACTCACGCCCGGTACTCACAGCTTTACTTCTGCCAGTATCTCGTCTCCTACCTTCCAAACTTTACAGAAGCTCTCCTGCGAACCTGCAGGCGTGAGTCGTGCTTCGGTAGCTCAGAGGTAGAGCACTTGCCCGCGAAAGGCAAAGGTCCCAAGTTCGAGTCTCGGTCGGGCACACAGTTTTAATCTGCCAGGAAGTTTCATATCAGCGCACACTCCGCTGCAGAGTGAAAATCTCATTCTGATAAGTGATGAAAATTTACGTAACTGTTTGCGTTTGTCTGTATGCAGAAATTTTGCTCCAGATATTAAACGTATTGTAAACTCCACCAGTGATAATTAAATAAAACGTATCGTAGTTAATAGGTACTCTTTCAAACCATGATTTATTTCAAGCACTCCTGCTAACCTTATTCCATCATTCAATAAAGCAAGCTAGAAAAACAAAACGCATTACAGAGGAAGGAGTGGACAGAAGGTATGGTGGGGAGGGGAGGTAAGCGGGTGGTCAGGTTGCCCCTGTGTGCACGCAGAACACCTGTTAACTGCATGCGTGCAAGTGCACTGCACACGTGCAGGATTCCTGCCCCCCCCTGGATTAGTCCCTTCTCCGCGAGATTCGAGAGCTCTGCCTATTTAAGCGCCGAGACATGGTGTCTCCCTCTTGTTTCCCTAACTGTCATACTGAAGTTTTATAGTGGCGCACTTGTAGCTGGGTTTCGTGATGTATTAGTTAAAAGCGGTTTTGTCTGACGCACCTTGATACTAGCGTGGTTACAGAGACGCAAGCACGAATGCAGCGCTGTGAAGTCAGCGACCGCCACGACGCGTCCTGCAATGATGCATCTGGCGGTCGTCACTACATCACGTAATCATCTAGCGCAGGTGCGCAAAGACTGCGTCATGCGGCCCAACATTGATCTGATGATGGCAAGTCCCTCAGTTTTCCTTCTTTCAACCATTCCCAGAAAGGAGAGCACGAAGCCTTGAAGAACTTAGTTCTTTGGTTGTAACTACGCTGATGGAAAAAATCACAGTACCAAGAAGTAGCTGTGCGACATGAAAGAAAGCTGGTATGCGTGTTTCTTCATCCGAAAGACCGCATTTCACGCTGTTTATGTGGATGACTTTGCAAACCGTGGCTGGAACAGACAGCCGCTAACGGATTGTAGAACAACACACACGGGACATCCCGGTCCGTGTTGACAGTAGCAAGCTCTTCCGTAGCACAGCACAGTCTACTGTGTTCGAGGCACCGCCTTCCTACGGAAAGAGACGGGCGAAGCTAATGTACAAGAAGAAATATGCCGCGTTCGCTCGACGTCATTCGCTAAGTATCCAAGTGTCGACGTTTCCACTTGCTTCATTACTGAAACTTCTCGTGCACTTTGCGACTAACGTGCTTCATTTAGAAGAAGGTACTCCATGAAATTTTTGTTACGTATTTTATGTATGAAGTCGTTAGTTTCATATCCGTCCGACTTGTCGAAAAGTATCGATAGCTGTGCAATACATATTGTAACTGTCGCATGACATTGCTGGCTAGGATACCCCCACGGGTTCAGCCGTCTGTCGGAAAGGCTGTTCTTCCTTCTCGCACACAGACCCCTTCCCTTGCAGATGTGTGAGTCTTGCGTAGTAACTGCATTTGTAGAGCATCGGCAAGTATCATGTACGGCTATACAGTGTGGCCTTGTGTTTGTGTTGTATGATGGCGTTGATGAGAGAAGGGAGAGGGTGAAACTCGGAGCTGGCACTTGGCCTACTCATGTCGAACTGCACCAACGAGTCGCCAAGCTGGAGTGGGCTTGCGACGTACCGATCACCAGTAGCATTTTCGCATGCCCTCACTTTATAAGACACTGCTGAGAGGTTTGGAACTAACGCCAGAACATTTGCACAAAGAATGGTGATCAGGAACTTTACGCCAACACCTCGACTCTCCTTGCCAACTAAAACGAGCAATGAAAATTTCACCCACCACCAGGATTCGAATCAGAGCTGTGTAAACATTTGATTGTATGATAAATGGAACGTAGCTTTTCTAGAATAAATTATAATTAATTGAAACCTTCAGCTGCCGACAAGTTTTGTTGATATACCTCGATGGGGACAGCTGAAAATGTGTGCCCCGACTTGACGTAATGTACCTAATAAATATGTAGATTGTGGACATTTGGGAATGTGGGTCTCACGGGAAGCGTGTAAGGGATAAGTCCCTGCAGCCGCGCTGTTTATCTGTGTCCTCTGTGGATAGAGCGTCTGCCATGTAAGCAGGAGATCCCGGGTTCGAGTCCCGGTCGGAGCACACATTTCCAACTGTCCCTATCGAGGTACATCAACAACACCTGTCGGCAGGTGAGGGTTTCAATTAATTATCATTTATTCTAGAGAAACTGCACTGTCATCAATGGTATCTTTCTTTCGAGAACAGTTACTATTTTCATATATGTAACTTTTCTATTCCTTTCAACAGTAATGTAAGCCATTTAATTTTCCATACATACTAAAGTCACCCTCTTGTAAGGAACACTCAATAAACTCACTATAGAATAAAATGACGACTATTTCTACTTCTTTCATTTGTAATGGTTGTCTTAATGTTACATAGTATGTATGTTTGCAAAATAATTGTGGCTACCATAAGAAAAGCAGTGGGATGACTTATAAAATGGCTCTGAGCACTATGGGACTTAACATCCATGGTCATCAGTCCCCTAGAACTTAGAACTACTTAAACCTAACTAACCTAAGGACATCACACAACACGAGGCAGAGAAAATCCCTGACCCCGCCGGGAATCGAACCCGGGAACCCGGGCGTGGGAAGCGAGAACGCTACCGCACGACCACGATGACTTATATGTTAGGATTCTACAGACAAGAATTAATTCTCTGTAGCAGATAGCTTAACTAGATACTAGTATAACCCACAGAGTTAACTTATCAAAAGTAGCTCTATATCTTAGCCGGCAATATCAACAAGACGTACCTGTTGTCGTTGCCACCGCAACCGCCCCACGTGAAGGGCAAACACGTGCCCTTATCGGAGTCGTAGTAGTAGCGCAGGAAGCGCGCGTTGCACAGGCCACGGACCGCTGGGAGCTGGCAAGGTTCCGGCGCATCCGCAGCTGAAACTGGAAAAAAATTCGTTTCAACGAAACTGTACTGTTTTAATGAATTACGGACAACTCAGTTTCGGTACAGGTGCTATGTATCACTGGTCTACTGGCTGGGAACAGGTTCGTGAATCGTCGCAAGGCTGATTCGGTTAGTTGTCACGTTCTTTTGTTTTCAGTCATCGTCTTTGATAAAAGTTAATTCAAGCAAACTAGAGCAGAAATACATTGGAAGCAGGAAGGAAGGAAAGCTGTTGTTTAACATCCTATCGACAACGAACTCATTAGAAATGAAAACTACTGATGGGACAGAAAGTTAGGTGTGACCTAGTCAAAAAAACTTTAACAGAAATCTTCCAAAGCAGCGGAAACCCTAAGAACAGCTCTCCTGGAATAATCTGATAACTACGGCTATGAAGCTAAATCATTGCAGTTCTGCTTCTTCTTTGAGGTTGGTTTGCAGCAGAGCGCCGTTGCTCTCTTCTGTCTGCCTTCCTCTTCATTTCCACGTATGTGTTACAGCCAACGACAATCATCATCTTTTGCATGTATGACACCCTTGGTCGTTCCCGCCGATTACTTCCCTCAATAGCTCCATCTGCTATTGTTCCATTGATGTTGTTGTGTCGTAGGATGTCCCTACAATCTTCTCTCTTCTTGTTTGGATGTGCCTCCACAGAGTTCTAGTTTCCTGTACTCTTCTAAGCACCTCTTCATTTGTTACTTTCTCTCTCCAGCTGATCTTCGTCATCCTTCTATAGCAGCACATCTCCAGGGCCTCTAGCCGTCTTCTCTTTTCTCTTCTCATTGTCCAAGTTTCACATCCGTATAGGGCCACACTCCAAACGAAAGCTTTCATGATATGTTTCATTATTTTCAGACTGATGTTCTTGCTGGTGAGCAAGTTCTTCCTCCGATTAAATGCAATTTTGGCCTGTTGTATTCTGCAAGCAGTTTCTTTCCGGCTTCTACCATCCCTTGTGATTTTGCTTCCCAGGTAAGTAAATCCCTCTATCACTTCCAGCTCCTCTCTTCCAATTCTCGTTCTCAGAGGTTCATATTCTGCTCATGTACTGCATACCATCACATTAGTCTTTTCCTTGTTTATTCTCATTCCATACTGATTGCATAGAATCATTTCCACTGTTCTGGGGACTTCCTCTAGATCTTTTGTCTCCGTGACTATAGCAATATTCTCTGCATAACGTAGCACGTCCATTTTCTGCCCATTAATTTTGATCCCCACCTCAGTAGTTTCTCGAGCTTGGTCTATAGCTTCCTGGATGTAAGCGTCGATTGTAAGAGGAGAGAGAGCACATTCTTGTCTTACCCCTTTTCTAAAGTTTGCTTCTTATTCTTGGTGACAGTTCCTGATCACTGCCACCTCATTCTTATAGAAACTGAGTTTCACACGGATGTCTTTGTACTTCATTCTACTTTTCCTCAGCCCTCTGAACATCTCTTGCCAGACAACGCTATCAAATGCATTTTCCAGGTCTGCAAATATAAGTTGGTTTATTTTTCTATAATTGCTTTTCGATAAGAAGTGTCAGGGCCAGAATCACTTCTCTTAATGCCAATCCCCTTCTGAATGACCGAGCGAGGTGGCGCAGTGGTTAGCACACTGGACTCGCATTCGGGAGGACGACGGTTCAATCCCGTCTCCGGCCATCCTGATTTAGGTTTTCCGTGATTTCCCTAAATCGCTTCAGGCAAATGCCAGGATGGTTCCTTTGAAAGGGCACGGCCGATTTCCTTCCCCATCCTTCCCTCACCCGAGCTTGCGCTCCGTCTCTAATGACCCCGTTGTCGACGGGACGTTAAACACTAATCTCCTCCTCCTCCTCCTCCCCTTCTGAAAACAAACCCATCTTCACTCAGCATATCCTCATTGTTCCTATACCAAAGAAGCCAGCAGCTACAAAATATGAACACTACCGAACTTTATGTCTAATATCACATGCATCAAAAATGATTGTAGTTGCCAGGTCGGAAAAGAAAACCGCAAGCCATCTGATCTGGAACCAGGCGCGTGTAGAGCGGCAAAACGAATCTAAGATCATTGCTGAACGTATGTTGTACCAAGAAGGAAGACTGGTTGCTTTAACTGCATGTAACCTTGCCATGAAGTAATCATAGCCGTGCTAGTTGCTGAGATAAGATCTAGAATTTAATTATTGCTATTAGCAATATATGCACCATATATTTATCTCTACTTTTATATAAAAATAACGATAATAATGAAGGCAGTCAGTACTTCTCCCGAATCGCAAGTAATCATTCAAGAGATCATGATGACAATATTACGTAGTCTGGGATGCTGTATTATCTGGAATACAGTTATTTGATGTGATCTTTTATTGCTCTGTGTCTGTAAATAACGAAGTTTGCAAGTGTTCTCTACTTAAGAATTTTAAAACGACCATGTTTCTTTTTCTTTTGCAGCTTATTGAGTAGTCGACAATGAGAACATTAGGACATCAACAGAGGGAGAAAAACTAACTCGTAGTCTTGTTTAAGGAGCCATCCATAATCAGCCTGTATGAATTTTGAACTTGAATTATTTTTTAAACTTGATACAGTCTTATAATTGGTACCCGACTCTGCAGCAATTAAATACTTTTCCGTATCGTTCAGCTCCAGAGCAACATTTGCTCCTCCTGACGAATAACTTCCTGATGTAGAAATGAACACGTGACAACTACGTTATTTTTATATCTAAAGACGTTATAAACGTTAATGACAATATAAATGACACATTTCTAACTGTCAAATGTTTTTCGTTGTTGGTACATAAATGGAGACAAGGCCTTCGAATTTATTTGGTGTTCAGTGGATATTCTTTACGAAGACAAATACAGTGATGAGAACAGGGCACCTTTGTTGCCATTATCCTCCGTATAATTGTTTCTAGCAAGGGGTGTGGTGTTATTAAGAAACCTTAATCGTATTCGAAGGCGTGTAATTCAAAACCTCCCTTCTCAGCTCGCTCATCAATATCCTGCATCGCATCAGCCGAACGGCGGTGTGTTTCCTAAACGGGCTCCCTTTCCTCATCCTTCGGCGATTGAGAAGTGGCGGGCAACGGGCAGCTGTCTAGTAACCAGCTTGTGTGACTGCTACTTATATGGTATTACGCATTCTCACAAGCTGGTTACTGCAACTGTCAACTTCATCTGTAATATAATTTGCTCATAATGCAAGGTTTATCTTCGAGTTTTAATTTTCGTTATGTTATGTCTATTCTTTAAAAACAGTCATATTGTGAAATCAAAGCAATCTGTAAATTGTAATATCTCTGAGAGAGAACATCTCTGGCACTGTAGTATTTGTGAAACTGCAACCTTTGTGTCAACTTCACATGTGGCAAATACTTTTTCGTGTGTGTGTGTGTGTGTGTGTGTGTGTGTGTGTGTGTGTGTGTGGTGTCTTGCAAAATATGGTGATGTGCAAATCATATATCTACTGCATATATTTTGGAATATTTGAAAAATACAATCCTGCAACTTTGCAACGAAATCGTGCGGAATTTTCGATGTAAGTACCATAACCACTTAACCTCACAAATTTGTTTACTCTGTATTTCATCGTTTGGAGGTTATTCATGTTCGCATAGGGCGCTTCGAACACTGCTTTCTACCGTAGGTCACCAACACACCAAGAATATTTCGCCACAGTGGAAGAATAAAAATCGAAAACTGACGATTATGTAAAGTGTATCTTGAAAATCTTGTGAACAGCCGTCTGATGATGAACTTGTCAGTTCGAAACCGGTTACGTCGCTATTTACTTAAATAAATAGTAGTATTAATAGTGGCTGGTCGCTGTCTTGTTCTTTGTAAGAATCAACCTACATTAACCAGTACTATTTCGCGAAATTCACAATGTTTTTCTTCCAAAGATTCCAAAATACTGTCGCTGAGAATATATCCGACCTTTTACAAATCTTCTTGCACACCTAGGAATTTCTTCGATGTTCACCTATACTCCGACCATTTGGGAAACACAAACACGGCAGGACAGTTGAAGAATATGACCCGCACTTGTCTTGTAATCGATCTCGTGCACTGCTAATTGCACCTTGCCACATAGCATTTCCAGTCGCCCATCTACCTTCCGTGGAGCTGAATTATCTATTCGTCCTGTTCTATACCTCCTTTCGTAATGAACCACCATGATGTAACCACTACAGTAATTTACAATCACCAAGTAAAGGTACATGAAATATATTCGCTATCTCGAATACGAACAACCATCAGCTGTATAAAGGAATGACGACAATGAAAATCAGTTCCAGACCGGGACTCGAGCCCTCATTTCCCCGCTTTACGTGAGCAGTCGCCTCCGCTTTGGCTATCCGTGCACGACTCACGACCAGAACCAAAATACAGTATGTCGTCGTTCCTGCCTACTCATATTGTGTAACGACATTTTAACTGAAAGCGTGCATTTTCGAAGGAACATTGCTCCATTCTTCTTAATAACACAGGCACTGCAATATCGTAAAAAATTAAAAAGCTACGTGTGAGAGGGTCTTAGAAGTAGCACCGGTCCTTGCTGATAATCTATCATAGAAACTAAAGAAATTAGAATTTATGGTGGAAATTATTCACTGTTACACGAAAATAAAGTATTTTTGAGAATTTGAAATTATTGGGAGTAATCTAGAGCTATAAGGAAAAGGCAGGAAGTAAGCTTAAAAGTCGCTCCTTACTTTCCATTCTAACGCTAAATTTTCTGCAAAGCTTCGGACTATGATCTTACCAACAGACACTACGGCAGCGAATAAGCAGAGGATTAACCCAAAGGATGCCATCTCGACTCGAACTTCTGCGACGAACGTACCTAACACGACGCCGCAGCTGAGTTTAAATACCTTCTCGGCCAACCCGCCGAGAAGATAAGAAATTCGACCATTAATGGAAACTGCTCCCAGATACCGGCTTCCGGCTCAAGCGCAGTCAACGATTCGCGGACACTTTCGCCAAGTCTCGGCGGGCGGGCGGTTTGCATATCTGTCCGCTGCTCGCTCCCAATAATGTTTCCACAGCCGATAAGATATTATTGAACAAGTACCGGACTTTCCTTTATTACGTCCATCATGACTATCGGCTTAACACAGGCGAGAGTTCTGCGATGACCTAAATGGTTAAAGCACCAGTTCACGACGTCATTTACACTTTTTCAGCCAAAGCCTTGACAAAACTGTTTTACCTACTATCTAGTTCTAGCATTTTTTTTTTCTTCATGTTCTCTCACTCTACACAACAGACACTAAGCGCTAACCATTTAGTCTCTCGTAATCGACTGCATTTATGTTGTTATTGCTTCTAACATTGTTGGTCTTATAGAAATTTTTAATGCACATGTGCTCTGCACTCTTATTTCTGTACACAGACGAGGGCACTCATTATTATTAGAAGATAAGCCAGATACTATCAGATCAATCACGGTGGCGTTTACAGCGATTACGCAAAATAATATGAACATGTATCTAGTATGATGAACGACCCAATTCTCCGAAGTGTATAAAGCTTGAATCATGTCAACTTGATTTTACACCACTTGTCATATTTTGCAAATAATTAAGAGAGGTCGTAATAGGGAAGCAGCCCGTTAAGTATTGATCAAAATGTTCAAATGTGTGTGAAATCTTATGGGGCTTAACTGCTAAAGTCATCAGTCCCTAAGCTTAAACACTACTTAACCTAAATTATCGAAAGGACAAACACACACACCCATGCCCGAGGGAGGACTCGAACCTCCGCCGGGACCAGCCGCACAGTCCATGACTGCAGCCCCTTAGACCGCTCTGCTAATCCCGCGCGGCGTTAAGTATTTTTCCGGTGCATATAACAAAAGCTCTGAACATAATCGTAGTGGATAGGCTTGCTCCATGGCTCTTGATGAATGTTTGTGTACAAATAAAACAAAGTAAACAATCACTGTGAGTTCAGGAGTGAATGACTATGCAGGGTGATTCAGCTATCCCACCGACGTCGTTTTATGTAACCCACAATATACCACGCGCAAGATGTTCATATTCTCTCGCCCTCTACGCGTAAACTATTATCCTACAGAAAAAATGAAAAAGACCTTTTTGTACGAAATTTAATGTAATTATATTTTCTACTGGAATTCGTTTTCACTGGAGGCCACGGTTTCCGATTTTTTTTTAAGAAAAACGTACATAAGTGACCTTCAAACGCTCCTCCACCGCCGCACTCATTCCTCACCAACCAAGGTTTCTAGTATGTTCTTCGTGGCACTCAGTCTCACCACTGTACAAAAATTTTCTAATACACTAACTATTCCCGCTATCCGACCTTTCTGTTCTCCGTCAATAGGGATATTACTCCACCAACATAGTCAGCTATCTCGTTAACATTATTTATTTAAACATACCCGTGAGGGTAAAGAAGGAAAAACAACTTTCGTAAAGCTTACGCTAAAAGTTATTGCGTTGACAATTCTATGCAAACTTAAACCTTACAACCACAGTAGTTTCGCAGCCAGATGGTCTGACAAACACAACGATGTGATTGTTTATTTTATGCTGTTATAATTCACAAAATTGCTGAGTACAATTTACAGAAACATCATTTACAATTTATAGGCGCTCGAATAAACCAGTGGCGTAATAAGGCCAGTCAGTGAGGACCAAATAAGAACAACTGTGGTAATTAATTTGTACAGTCGCAAATTTTTGTACAGTGGCAGGAGGGAGTGCCATGAACAACATTCTAGAAATCTTGACCGGTTGGGGGCTGAGTGTGTGAGTGCCGGTGTGGTTGAAGTTCACTTTTGTACGTTTTTCATGAGTAACTAAGACTACGACCTCTAGCGGAAACGTATTCGTCTACAAAATTTAACAATATTAAATTTACTACCAAAAAGCTCTGTTTATTTTATCTGTAGGACTAAAGGTTTGCGAGTAGAGCGCGAGAGAATGCGAAAACCTCGCGCGTGGTTTTTGAAGGCCAGGTACAATATTGTGGATTGCATTAAACGACAGCAGAGGCTAGGAAATAAGCTTTTGTTTTCTCATTCTCATTCAGAACGAACGAATAACGCAAAATTCCTTGCAGTGCAACGGGAAACATTGAAACGCACTGCTTCAGGAAGCAGCGTCAAATTAAATAACACTGTCTCTTTTTACTTCCACTTAGATCTACATCTATATCCACATCCGCACTCTGCAAACCACGGTGAAGTGTACGGCAGATGTTACTTCCCATTCCATTCACTTATGGAGCGCGGGAAGAATGATTGCTTATATTTTTCTGTACGCGCTACATTTAATCAAACCTTGTTTTCGCGCTCCACACGGAGGCGAAACGTAGTATATTCCAGGACTCATCATTTAAAGTCGATTCTTGGAAGTTTAACAGTAAGCCATCACGGGATAGATTCCTTCTGTCTTCTAGCTTTTGCCGCTTCATTTTCTTCAGCATCTCCGTGACACTCTTCTTTCAGTACGTTCAGTATGCGCTGATAGTGCTGTATGGCTTAAATCGAGCTGTCAATCTTCGCACTGTTTCCAAATTCATCAAGATCCGAGGTAATATTTGTTCTGCTTTTTTTCCCAACAATACTTTATTGTTAACAGCTGCACTATCTTCCGAACGTCTTCTAGGTCGTTAATAAACAACATGAACAGCAATGATCGCATGGCACTTCCATGGGGCACACTTGAAGTTATTTCTACGTCTGTCTATGACTCTCCACACAATAGATCGTGCTGTATCCTTCCTATCCAGAAACCGTGAATCCGGTCACAAATTTAGCTTGATAACTCATACACTCGTACCTTCGATAATGATCGTTTGTGTCAAATACTTTAGAAATCATGAAACACCGCTTCCATCTGTCTTTCTTGATCCATAACCTTCTGGATGTCATGCGAGAAAAGCGCGAGACGGTTTTTGCATCATCGATATTTTCAGAAGACACGTTAGTTGGAATGGAAGAGGTAATCGCTTCAAGATATCTTGTTACATTTAAGCTCAGAATTTGTTCCAAGAATACATAACAAAAGGATATCAAAGGTATAGGACGGTAGTTTTGTGAATTGCTTCTGCCCTTCTTGCAGACCAGTCTGAGCTGTGTTTCTTCCATTATAGGGGCACTGTTTTTTGTTCGAGCTATCTACGGGGACTTAAGGGTAAAAGAGGGGCTAACTCAGCTACGAATTCGGTACAGAAGCTGATAGGGATAGGGCCCCGTCAAAATGGAGTGGGGTGGGTTAAAAACCAGGGAAAGGAAAAAAGCACTTTTATAACATAACGGAACTGCAGTGCGATGGCGATTTTTTGGACGATCGCGGTGATAGCAATTAAAGAAAATAAAATCATGCAGTGTTCTGTGGAACATAGTGTATATTTAAAATGACTTTCAGTTAGAAACAAGTCTAGGAAGCGTTTCCGCTGTTCCGAAAACAACCGTCTTGTGAAACATAGCTCACTCTGTTCGACCAAGAGACCCAGAAAGCAGTATATACAGGTAGGTGGCGCGTTCCTTTACTTTGATGGCATTCGATACAGTTCCGAGTTGTCGCCTAATTAACGAAATACGAGCGAATGGAATATCAGACCAACTTTGTGGTTGGATGGGAGAGTTTCTAGCAAACAGAAAACTGCGCGTCGTTCTGTTAGGAGACAAGTATTCTACGCAAAAATAATGTCGGTCGTGCCTCAGCGTAGTGTTACAGGATTATTATTTTTCACAATATGTATATAAATGACGTAGTAGATAATGTGGGACATTCCATGAGGCTTTTCGCGGATGGTGTAGGGACTGACTGGCAATTGGCCCTCAACGTAAACAAATTTATTGTGAATGTATTTGTATGATTACAAAATTGCAGAACAGTCCCTTCAAGTAGTTACTTCCACAAAATAAACAGCAGCAATTTGGAATGGAATGAAAACATAAAATTAATCGTGAGTAAGGCAGATACCAGACTGCGATTCATTGGAAGAATCCCCAGAAAACGTAGTCCATCGTTTGACCATTACTTCAATATTGCTCGTCAGTATGGGGTCCGTACCAGAGGAAGAAGAGAAGATCCATGGTAGAGCGGCGCGTTTCTTTACAGGGTCATTTCGTAAGCACGAAAGCGTCGCAGAGATATCAACCAACTCCAGTGGCAGTTGCTCCAAAGGAAGCGTTCTGTATCGCAATATGGTTTGTTGTTAAAGTTCCGAGAGCGTACGTTCCTAGAAGAGCCAACAAATATGTTACTTTCTCCTACGTATATCTCGCGATAAGATCATGAAGATAAAATCAGAGAGATATTCGAGTCCGCACGGAGTCTTACCGTCAATCGTTCTTTCCGTGAACCATAGGTGACAGGAACAAGAAAGGGAGGGTGGTGGGTGACAGCGGTTTCACAAAGTAACCTCCGCCATACGCTGTAAGGTGGCTTGCGGAGTACAAAAGTTGATGTAGATGTAGTTTGCTAATATCATGCAGCAGCAAAGCTTCGGTATAGTTCAACTGACTAAACTAAGGATGCGTAGTATTTTAAATTATTTTCGTTAAATTGCTTCTATCTGGTATACGACCCATACTGTCGTTATATGGAAACCCTCTACTGTAAACAGTGCAGAATACATAAAATATCGGTTATGAAGAGGTGATGACTGTTCAAACGTTTATTGAGTGAGCGTCTGATGTTTCGTGGCATGTATTGACAAACAGCACTTCCAATAAGATATTTATTTTTGACTTCGGTATCTTACAACGAGATCAATCAACGCTGAATTTCGGGATGACAGAGTACAGCTCATATTGGGATAACAGAGCAGAAGACCACATACAATAGAGAATTAATCATACATGTTGCATTTGATTTACTCACATGGGAGGATGAGGTTACCGCAATTTTGAAAAATGAAATACAGTGTGTTATATCGATTAAAGCAGTTAAGTCTAGCAATTTTATATGAAACTGTAAACATACGTGACTGAGAGCTTTGGAAGATCTCTTATTCTTGATCCAGGACGTGTGAATGAGAATTTTTAAAGTACCACCAGTTTGAAATACATGTTGTTTCTGTTAAATGGCATTATTTGAATTACCCCTATAAAGTTTAATTTACTCTACAACTTGATTTTTGGAAGGCCTGTAAGTAGGCTATGAAGCTAGAATTTCGATCGAAGAAGTCCAACTGTTGCTTGAGAGAGAGAGTTGTATTTAGGAATCACACAGTACTTAGGAGCTAGTGTCAGGAAGTAACTGAAGCTTGTACGCTGGAATGGTCCACTTCTTCCACTTTTATCAACTGGACGTCACCGTTGCATGGTCAACTTCCGTAGTCGAGATCGCTAATGCACGTGTGTGCGGAGGCACTCGACTCGGAATTACACCGAAATTTTCAGTACCAGTGTTTGGTAGGCAAGGGGAGTAGTGATAACGTGAAGTTTCTGGTTACCAGTCATCGTGCCAACATCCGCGATTATATACCAGACCTCTCCACAGCGTCTCATGAATCGAGGGCATGTGATACTGGTGGTGATCTATCCGTCGCATGAGGACGTTAACCTCTGTGGCCCGCTTCATCACCATAATCGTACAACAAAGACATAATGCTACACTATTCACTCTTCCATTACACTCACTAATTCTCAGCACTTAGTCGTGACACAGACCTTTCACATTTTCGGAATGAAATGGGTCCGATGTGGGAAGAGGAGGTCACACCAATTCCCACAAGTGTCTGAACCCACGCTGTTGGATATCCCAGCCAACAATGCAGTACTACATTTATATTTACTACCGTATACATTAGGCTGCCTTTTGCTCCTATTTTACGCTCTAAACTGAATACACTACTAAAAAAAATCCAAAAGAAACTGAACTTGCCATTCACATCCTGCTCAGTCTTTTGACGATCATTGAGACTGGCTGCGACATAATCCAGAACAACATAAAATGCCGTTTGTTTGAGTTTCTCTTCGGGGGGAGAGCATGGTGTTGTCATTCCTGACAATTTTCTAAGAAACAGATGGTGTTCTTCTCGCTATTAATTCCATTTAAGTGAAAATACTCTTTCCTGAATTTCGAAAAGTGTCAGATCGATCCCTTAGTATGTTGAGGCGCCATGGAGAAGTCCGGGTCTTCGGACGTAAAATCCTGGCTATGTCAACCACCTCCTCTCCTTTACCTCCCATCGTCCGCACCATTAGTGCGTTCCATCAAACAGTCTTTGACCTCTTCTACACAACACCTTGGTAGTTTAGTGATTATCTTCAGTTAGTACAGAGCTGTTAATGCTATGACGTGGTGTTCTTTGCTTCCTACTCAGTATGCGAGATGTTCTGTTTTTGTCTTTCATCTTACCATAGCGGTCCATAACCTTTTTAGTGATACGCATGCCTTGACGTAGCACGCCTCTTCTTCTTTTCTTTTCTTTTTTTTTTTTCGAGTTTAGATTCTCCGCACAGTGAAGATACGGGAAAGTGTGATTCTTGAGTTTCTCCCGGCGTATTTGATAATCAAAATATCCACGGGTATGCTGCCGGTCTATAGTGTCCAACGGGCACAATATTTCGGCGATCAAACATGTCGCCATCATCAGGTGAACTGACGGACTGAGCTCCTGTGAACGTGCCGGCACGGAGATCCGTACGCTATGGCTGCTCAGAGGGAACTGGGTTTGGTCGCGGCGGCGGCCGATTTAAATACCCTCCGCCCGCGGCGCGCTCCCTCCGCCGTCCGCGCCCAGCGCCACGGCTGATGTATCCGAGCAAGTCGGCGGTCGCTGAACATTGTTTGTCGGAAAATCACGCCATGGAATATGACCGCACGAGGATTCTGGTACAGACGTCGAGATACTGGGACAGCGTTGTTAGAGAGGCCATCGAAATTCGCACCAATGACGACCTCATAAACCGGGACTGTGGCTATAATCTTAGCAAGGCTTGGGAACCAGCGATCGGGTTAATCAAGAGTAAATCGAGCAGACGTATAGTTGTGACGACCACGGCGGACAGAGCCATCACACCGACGTCATCTCAGACGCCGTCGCAATCTGTTCCACCGCGCGACCGTGGCGCTGGGCGCGGACGGCGGAGGGAGCGCGCCGCGGGCGGAGGGTATTTAAATCGGCCGCCGCCGCGACCAAACCCAGTTCCCTCTGAGCAGCCATAGCGTACGGATCTCCGTGCCGGCACGTTCACAGGAGCTCAGTCCGTCAGTTCACGTGATGATGGCGACATGTTTGATCGCCGAAATATTGTGCCCGTTGGACACTATAGACCGGCAGCATACCCGTGGATATTTTGATGATACGGGAAAGTGTTTATTCAGAACAAAACTGTCCATCTAGTTACAATGAAAACATCAATTCTTTTGACTGATTACATTTACTTGGCGGAGCGCTTGAAGTCGACCAAAATTTACATGCAGTATTCACAATCGCCGAAAAGAAGGTGCCTTCTATGCCTCAGACGTTGAGCAGAATTCAGTACCAAAACAGGCACTAAACAACATGAGCTGAAGTAAAGAACTGAAACACCGTAAAAGTAAGGCAAGTTTACATGTGCTGCTGACAAAAGTGAGATAGTGAACTTGGTGTGAGTTAGTATGGTTTGTTTAGTGCAAGTTGAACGACATCCGCTTTATTCGAATTGGCAAATACACACGACGGTTTGACCACCACAGAATTAAGCACATGGTGGTAAACGCCTGTTACAGATTTCGAGTGCGTTTGTAACGGGAATGGCCTTTACAGTTATGCATTGTTATTCAAATAAATATTTTGTTCTAGTTGTCAGATGGTTCAAATGGCTTTGAGCACTATGGGACTTAACATCTGAGGTCATCAGTCCCCCTAGAACTTAGAACTACTTAAACCTAACTAACCTAAGGACAACACACACATCCATGCCCGATGCAGGATTCGAACCTGCGACCGCAGCGGTCGCACGGTTCCAGACTGTAGCGCCTAGAAACGCTCGGTCACCCTGGTCGGCTGGTGTAATTATCCCCTGAGGAGTAAAAAGAAATTTTCTGGGTGGTGAAAAGGAAGGTGTTCAATTCTTTGAAACAAAGAAATTATTACATAAGTTATGGTTAGTTAATTTTTTTTTTTTAAATATTAGCATTAAGATGTGACACAATGTGGTACAAGCTACAGCTCGTGATACGAATGTATGACCATCATCTTTCTCACGTAGTGAGCATCTGCTACACACCATGTATCTATGATAGTAAAATTGAGACATATGTATCACATTACTTAAATATATCGTGCAAATTCCCGCAGTAGACTAGATATTTCTTCATATTCACTTTACAACTATTAATTACATAGCTGACAATTCAACTCGACAACAATTACGTATTGGCTGCTATACTGACGTATGCCGTACACAGTTTTATTATTGTTATTATTATTATTATTATTACTATTATTATTATTATCATTGTTTAAGTGGCACCTGCTTAAATACTAAGTATTGGCTGGGTGATATCCTTCAATTTCTGCCAGTTCAGAAGTAAAAAGTCAAGCATCCAAGTAATTTACAAACAATAAGTATAGTGCACGGATTTTAACTTGCTTGATTTTAAAAAGGGGGTGCAGGATGTCAGTGAAGCAAGTGTCGCTAGGGGGTGGAGCGGTGTAGAGAAAACACGTTTTGTAAGTACAGTCTACCCTCAATGTGGATAGTTAGCTTCCTTCTCTGAAAAATGTGTTGTAGATACCAATACCAATGTTCTGAGAAATGCTACATCATTCTATAAAAAAAGGTTGTTAGAAATAAGCATCACCAATTCTGTCACTGACTCATTAATTCGTGGTTTAGTAAAATGCCTACAAAAACAAAATATCATTTACATTTCGTCATTTCGAAAATAAAAGTATTCAAAGGACCAACGTTTGGTTAATCGCTGATGTTGTTGATTGAGGGGGGCAGGGAGATTACTAGCTCATATCTGATTGCCTTCAGGGGTAATTGTCTCTGAAAGGTGGGGAAACGCTGTCGTAGGCTAACCTGGCGAGTACACTTCTTTCTTTTGGAACCTCAGTGCACTGGTTGCGTGTTTTTCGATGGCTATATAGCCCAATTCTATAGCCGCAAACTCTTCCGCGTTGTTGACAGCGTCACTACATGCTGAAAACTGTTACTCCTTTCGGTAATTCGTTGCTGTCGTGCCTACCGCTTATCGACGTTACCGTTCAGAGTGTTGTGGCTTTTCATGAACAAGCAGACGCATTGCTTGCCGATTAGATGGTACAGACTCCCAGCTTTCAATAGTGATGAAGCATATCTGGATGTTGCATTTTATTTCATCTTGGCATCTTTTGTGCTGTCGTACCCGTATATGTTGGCCATGGTTTAACTGATTATATATGATTTGCTTGAGGGTATGAGTGTCTGTTATACGGACATCATAAGTAGTTCGCCAAAACTGATGTTTGATTTTTGTCCCCTTGATGTTGTTGCTAATAACTTCTCGTAGGATGTTGGTGTGGCACGCCAGTCTTGTTATTTTATTCTAAGGGTTATTTTCAGACAGCGCTGCTGTTATTTCCCCAGGACAATTATGTGCCTATTGTCGTCAGGCTTACTACAATAGCAGTGTGCGTTCACAGTGTATTTTAAGTATCGAAAAACCTTTCCCGTATGCGGTCCAAATCTGTGCAGACACATTTGAGGCGACGTTGGATTTCAGCATCAATATTTGCATTTAACAGAAGGTGCCTGCAGAGATTGTTACAATGTTCAGTGATCTGCCGGAATTCACCTTTGATTGTGATTGTAGGAGGCACTGTTTGAGCAATATACATAGGTCGATATAGGGTGTCGGTCTTCTCAATTTTGAGATCACGTCTAATGTGTTTATAAGGTGTTTTAAAAGCACTTATAAAGGTCAGAAAAGCATCTTCTGGGCTCACCAAAATGAGATTTTCATAATCAACAATCCCATCTACTGCGGAGGGAACCATTCAGCTCACATCTGAGTGCAAGAAAAACTTTCATCAACTAGAAGGGTGATTTCAATACGCAGAGCTTTACTAGGTTTTGTGCGTTGGGGATGGTATCCCTTTTTGTAATTGACTTACCCAACTAGTTATAGGTGGACCTGTCCAAAATGTAGACTACGCACCATGTTATAATTTGTCATTTTTTACATTAATAAATCATTTCCAGAGGTGAAAGAAGCGATAGGTGACAGAAATAAATTTCCAGAATCAACTGAGGATCGACTCATGGACTTTTGTATTTGTAGTCAGGTCTTTTACCACTGAATCACCGAGACTCAGAAAAAGGATTTGACGAATAGAAATATGTGTACTCAAGTGGTTACATAGCGTACGCTATACTGTGAAATCGTTTCATGTATGTAAAATGTATAATGCCTAATTAAAATACATTCTGTGCATACTTCGACTATTTGTAAATTTTTCAGTGCGTATGGGCCACTGTGTCTACGGAACTTTTATCACTGATTGTTGGTGTGTGTAACAGGCAGTCGTTACTGAGTCACGATCTAAAACACACGGAAATGGGAAGAAGTTGGAATTGTAAGACGGAACTGGTATTAAAATGAATATACATTAGGAAGATGGCTAACAAACTGGCAAAAGCAATTGTTCTTTCAGATAATCTGTAGCTGAAGAAGTTAGGGTGAACGTTGTTAGCTGGGGGCCTACATTCTGGCGAGGGAAAAGTTATTATGTGGACTGTAAGAAAGTGTATGTTACTCTAGGCCGAATACACACGTTCATAAAGGACTGCACTGTTGATTTTTTAGGTGAACTTGCCCCAAGGTCTTCAAGAAATAAAACTGCCTGACAAGTTGTAATATGTGTTAACACCTCTCCTCCCTTACTTATTCTCGGTTAGTCCGAGTAACAATTAGCAGTATATGTGTATTTATTGACGTGGTTAACTGTCGCATACTTTTCCCATAAGATATTACATTAATTTATATCGCCACCTCGTATGAGGGCAGTGCTCCCTGGTAGTAGACGAATCTCATGCTTCACGCACAAGCTAAATCGCCACAGACTGTAAGAACAGGAATGAAGCAGACACTGAAGCTGTAAATGTAGTAACTGCTAAATTTAGTAAATTTACGCTCTGTATGAGGTTCTCAGCAAGGCGTTTGTGGAGAACTTACCAGTCAATGGGCCAAATACACCCAGTATGAGATTTAATTATCACCTTTGCAAATTCGAAGTAATACGACGCCTGCCACTTTCTCGTAACTACATTCATTGTTAACATGCAGCTTTGGACTAACATGCATTCGAACATTTCGTTAGAATTAAAACTTCGTCAGAAAACAACTAACCTTCAGACATACGACCAGCCTAAGGTTTACATTTAAACCATCAAAACAGTTTGTTAACACGTATGCCAATGAATTAAGGTAATTTGTGAACACTTAAAAAATCGTAGTGCACTCAACGTCTGTCAAATATCTCTGAATATGTAGACTGTTTGTTGTGTGCCTGTGAGGTGGAACATCCACCTTGTATAGAATCTCTGAAACCAACACAATTAACGTTCTCGTGACCATAAAACACGGTCTTTCATGGATAAACGAGGAACTGTAAATAAAATTTCAAGTTTTCTTTTTTGTTCTGTTCAAAAGTTATAAGATAAAACCGCCGAAAAAAAATGGATTCAAGTGAGAACTTATCGAGGCTTATGCGGACGGCATCTTTGCGCTTTTGGATCAGAGTATTTGGGATGATATTACAAGCAGCAGATACTTACGAGAACGGACTTCAAACCACATGTAAAAAGTTGCTTGTATAGTCATAGGATAAAGCAGTAGTAAGATATAAATGTTTGAGTGCGGAGATGTTATGCCAGATGATGGTTCGTTATTTATAACACAAGGTATGATGTCATAGAACCATTTGAACGAGGCGTCTTTAGAATATATGTTGGTTGGTTGGTTGGTTGGTTTGGGGAAGAAGACCAGACAGCGTGGTCATCGGTCTCATCGGAGTAGGGAAGGGTGGGGAAGGAAGTCGGCCGTGCCCTTTCAGAGGAACCATCCCGGCATTTGCCTAGAGCGATTTAGGGAAATCACGGAAAACCTAAATCAGGATAGGCGGACGCGGGATTGAACCGTCGTCCTCCCGAATGCGAGAATATATGTGACCAAAACAGAATATTTAGTAGTGGGAGGAGATGGAAGGCATTTAGTGCTGCCGCAAGAAACTATTAAAGCTGCAAAACAGCTTAAATACTTAGGATCGATTATCCGTTCCTCGGGAAGCTCTGAAGCTGATGTGGAACGGAGGTCCAGCAGGCAATAGGAGGAATTAAAATGATAAATGGAGACCTGTGGAGACGGGAAATATCAGAAGAACGAAGAAGATTCTGCAGACAATAGTAGAAAGTATACCAACGTACGGTGCAGAAAAATGGATCCTGAGGGAGAAGCTGAGTACAGGCAGTGAAGATGGATGGAATGAGGAGGGCAGCCAGGATATGAAGAAACGAGAGGACAAGAAATTAGGAAATTAGGGAGATATGGACATGGAACAACCAGTTGTGCAAAGAACTGAGAACAGAGCTCTCCAATCGTATGGCCATGTACGGCGAATGGAAAAAGGACGATGACAAGAAACAATCCTGGAATGGTCGTCACCAGGAAGGAGGAAGGATAGACAACAGAGATTAATGTGGTGAGCGGGTTTAATTGGAATAATGAGAGAGATCTGAAAGAGGGAGACTGACGCAATCGTGAAAGCTAGCGAACGGGAATACAGGGCAACCGCCGACGAATGGAGAATCCCTTAAAAGTAAGTAAGGTACAATGTATCTTACGATCGTGAAAGACAGTAAACTCGAGTTTTTTGGGTAATCTAGGGAATAACCATAACTCGAAATGAGGTCTCTGTCCTCCGTAGGCAATACTCTGCAAGCAGTGTATAGGATGACGCCTCACATTTCTGTTCGTTGCTTTAGTGCACAGCTTGCCTTCTTCTTGTCGGTTAAAACAAGGGTGAATTTCGAGCCCTCGCAGTTTCGCGGTAACACACCCTCCGCTATCGAGTGAAGAATTTATTTCAGGCCTTATCTCCCTCTTTGGTCGTGAATTTTTGGCACCAGACGTCCAGTAAACCAGCGGTCCAAATAGGGGCTTGATCCGCAGTGTGTGGAGAACGTAGTTCAGGTCAGAAATTGATCTGCGTGTTGTTTCTCGTATTATGACTTAAGGCCACTCATTCAGATTTCCGTTAGCATCTGAACTGGAATATTTATTTCATCATCATCTACGACTAACTGCTGCCCTTTCTGCTACATTTTCATGATGAGTATGCTGTGGACACCCCCGTCTTTCAAGATTACAACAGTCATGTTTGCTGGGCTCCAGGTCCACATTCCTGATATGACGAAACTCAGGCGTCCTATCGCACTTCAACTGCCCGGCTAAATCTCCCGATCTTTATCCTACACAAAATTTTTGAGACTATTTGGAACAACAGGTGAAACTTGGCAATTAACATCGTCGCAATTTGGTTGTCCTCCGGACTCTAATTATAAATGAATGGCTTCAGGTGGACGTAGCATACCTGAAGAAACTTGAGGTCATTATCGAGGTTAAAGGCGGTGTTATACGTTTTTAGTGAGCTTATCTAAGCTCACGATTCTATTCGCAACTGCATAGTAATCGTAAAAAGAGGAACGGTAATTTGTTGAAATTAGATATGAAATTAAACTTGCCAAGGAACAACGAAAGTTATCATCAAGCCCTCGGTTGTAAAGCCACTTCCGATGTAAATGATCAGACAGTTCTTATTTCTGTAAGTAAGATTCCGGTGATGTAAGGCAAGTTGGCATCTAAGTACAAAATTACGTCATTAGTCGTCACAGCACATCAAATATATGCCAAAAACTGTACGCGTTTCGAACGAAATTTGTGGAATAAAACATGATCAGTTGAGTCTCTGTTATGGTCCATCATGTAGTTATAAAATTAGTTTGGCCAACTCCCGTATCTTTTATCCCACTGCTGGCATCCCCCAGGGCTCTGTCCTCTCCGCTCCCCTTTATCTCTTGTATACGGCTGATATGCCCAAGCCATCCCCACCTGTCCACCTTCTCCAGTATGCTGATGACACTGCCTCCTGGCTCTCTAACCTACACTTCAATGGTCCCAACGTACCCTCCAAACCCACCTTAATCAGTTCACCACTTGGTGTAGCCTGTGGTTCCTCCGTCTCAACCCCTCCAAAACCCAGGCAATCATCTTAGGCCACACCACCCGCTCCTTTTGTCTCCATGATTTCTACCTCACCCTTCATGGTCATCCCACCCAGCTCACCCCCACCCTGAATACCTTGGCCTCACCCTCGACCGTCACCTCACCTGGACCCCTCACCTCCAGACCATCCAGCAGAAAGCCCATTCCCACCTCTGCCTTCTGAAAATCCTGTCTGGCCGGACATGGGGATTGCATCCTTCTACCATCCTCCACACCTACAAATCCCTCATCCATCCTATCCTCTGTTATGCCAGCGTTGCCTGGATCTTCGCACCCACCCGCTTTTACAAGGCCCTTCAAATCCTCGAATGCCATGTGCTCCGCCTTGCCTTCCGTATCCGCCTTCCTTCCCCCAAACGGCTCTTGTATGCAATCATCCCCTTCCCCCACCTCCCCCTGTTCCTCCAACATCTCTGCATCCTTAACATTGTCCACAGGGTTGACCCCCATCCCCCACCCTCTGGTTTCCTCCTTCCTCTCCACCCCCCCCCCCCCGCCCATTGCCGCGCCTCTGTCACTGTATCCCTCCCTGTCTCCACCTCCATACCCTCCATCTCCTTCATCAGGCCAATTTACAGCACCTCCCCCTCCCAGATGATGAACTTCCCCTTGACATCTACCCTTCCTTCCAACTATAGCCTGGCCTTGTTACCCCCCCCCCCTCTCCACAGGGCCCCCTTTTTCCTCTCCCCTCTTTCTCCCAGAGCGGATTTTCCTCCTTCCCCCCTGAGACCCTGCACCCCATCCTTGCCTCTTTCCTTCCCACATCCCTCCCTATCTGGCCCTCTTCGGCGCGCCCCCCGCCCATCTGCCCCCCTCTCTTCCCCTCCCTCCCTCCCTTCTTCCGGTCTCCCTCATCTCCTTGCGCCTGGCAGATCCTCCGTTTTGATCATCGTCAGTGTGCAACGTCAGTGTTGTGTTTAGTCCTGTTTCTCCTGTGTGTCGAGAGGTGTGATTTTAATTGTGTCCTGGCCTTGTACTTAGTGTCACTGTCAGTGTTTGTTATGTGCTACGCCATCCGTTGATACTTTTATGCTCTGGTCATACTGTGCCTTGTGTACTTTTAACTGTCCCAGTGTGTGGTTTTTTGTGTGGGCTACTTTTTCTTGTCTATTGTCTTCCATGATGTTCCCCGTTTTTATTTTTTGTTCACCATGTTTTCTCCTTTGTATATTTTTAAATGTCTTCTATTGTTTGTTCTATGTCTTTCGGCTGAAGAGCAGCTCATATGCTGCTGCCAGCCCGCCCCGATGGGGAACTGAAATACAATAAAGGGAAAAAAAATCTGTTTACTGAATGCGTACTCGAAGTTGTTGAGCTATTATGCAAAAAATATCTTGGTTTCCCCAATTGTATGTACGAATATTCTGCAGATGTGTTGAGGCAAGGGAAATCTGCTAACCGTCGCAGACTGAGTGAGAACATTGTACAGAATGCGAGACAGTATCAATGGCATACGAGAACTGCAAAGAAATGGTAGGATTTTTGACGTGAGGATACTCTTGAAACAACACCGCTCTTGATAGCTTTTAAAGCTATGGAAAAATTCTGCTTGTGTTACACCCAATGGACTTGTCAAGCGGTCTCCGATACTGCTGGAACTTATAGCTGGCTGTGATCGGAAGGCATCCTGAACGGTTGCCATTATTGCTGTTGTTATTGGTCGATACGGAGCTCATTACGGCGGTACAAGACCGCGGCTAGTGGAGCGAGGTGAACGCCATCTGGCGTTGTCACGGGCAGTCTCTACGTCACTGCATGTTATCAGGACGGAGCAGCTGCACAAGAGGGCGTGCGCCATATCTGACCCGCTGCGCGCTCCGCCGGAACGACTCACAGAGTCGGGGAGATACCCAACCGCCGTTATCTGCTTTATTGCTCCATTCACCGAGCGCTGGAACGTAACGGATCGCTCAGTGTATCTCTGCACATTAAATTGGCTACCACGCAGCAGTCGTCCTCTGTGTTTCTCGTAGCATACTGTTTAAAATTGTCCTCCTCGTTAATGATAAATCATGTTAGTTTTTACTGGACTGTATAAACACTGAGATTTACGCCGTCACTTCTTGATGTATTGTCATTCTGTTTCGGTTTTAACAGCTGAAGGTTGTGAGATGTATTGCCAGTACGAATGGCAGCCATTTCCAAAGTATTATCTTTTGTTGATTTTCTTAATGGTAACCATACAGTTAACCGAAACTTCAAATTACCAACGCAAACAACCTTCGGCCAGAGATCCCAAAAACGATATAATCATGCAGTATGTATTACTGAACTGATACATTTACCGCCGAATTCCGCTACTGAGGCACGCAATTAAGGGCTTCTAAACGATGCTTCACAAAAGAACTGGGATTTTCTCTGCCTCGTGATGACTGGGTGTTGTATGATGTCCTTAGGTTAGTTAGGTTTAAGTAGTTCTAAGTTCTAGGGGACTGATGACCATAGATGTTAAGTCCCATAGTGCTCGGAGCCATTTGAACCATTTTGAACAAAAGAACTGGGCGATAGCTAAGCACTGTGAAAACCATCCTCGAAAATGTAGAAAATTGTGGGGAAAATGATGCAACGCATGCCGCATTATTGTTAGTAAGGAAATATGGCACTGTGTGCAGCTTTCGTGGACTTCAAGCAAGCTTCTGTTCAGGTACCTTATGACTTGAGAGCACTTCGTCAGAGGGGTACACTGCTACACGTTCTAGATACAGACAATTAAGCCATGTTCGATCGGCTACCCAGTGAGTATTGTCTCACATTTCGTGTCCATATAGGCTCTGTTTTGTCATCAAATGGTTCAGATGGCTTTGAGCACCATTGGACTTAACATCTGAGGTCATCTGACCCCTAGAACTTAGAACTAACCTCAGGACATCACACACATCCATGTCCATGGCAGGATTCGAACCTGCGACCGTAGCGGTCGCGCGGTTCCAGACTGAAGTTCCTAGAACCGCTCGGTCACACCGGTCAGCTTTTGTCTTCAGCAGCATGACTAAGCTAAACTTGTCGGCACTACTATCCCGATACTGTCGCGATACTTAAAGATGTCGTTGTCATCACGTGACATACCATGCCCCCCTTATCTCTGTTACTCACATTCCTATTAGTTATGTCTCATTTCTTGGAATGGTGGCAGCCATTAGAATGAAACAACTGTGTCCCAATAACTTATTGGCTCTTAAAATGACACAGCCAATAACAATGTACTCTCAGAGCAGCCATCTTGGCTATGATCAGAAATATCTGAAGAATCAGAATTATTTTGCATTATGTTCAAAATTATTTGTCCAAAAACAAATGTAAATTTTGTGGTATTTCCATATCCAGATTACATCAGTAAAACACACACACACACACAAATACTTGTCAACTGTCATGATGTTCTTTTCAAGTCTAAAACCTCTACAAAAATACATCAGCAACACAAAGGTGGAATGTTTATGTCAAATGTCACATTCACAAACACACACACACACACACACACACACACACAGATATATATATATATATATATATATATATATATATATATATATATATATATATATATATATACACTCCTGGAAATTGAAATAAGAACACCGTGAATTCATTGTCTCAGGAAGGGGAAACTTTATTGACACATTCCTGGGGTCAGATACATCACATGATCACACTGACAGAACCACAGGCACATAGACACAGGCAACAGAGCATGCACAATGTCGGCACTAGTACAGTGGATATCCACCTTTCGCAGCAATGCAGGCTGCTATTCTCCCATGGAGACGATCGTAGAGATGCTGGATGTAGTCCTGTGGAACGGCTTGCCATGCCATTTCCACCTGGCGCCTCAGTTGGACCAGCGTTCGTGCTGGACGTGCAGACCGCGTGAGACGACGCTTCATCCAGTCCCAAACATGCTCAATGGGGGACAGATCCGGAGATCTTGCTGGCCAGGGTAGTTGACTTACACCTTCTAGAGCACATTGGGTGGCACGGGATACATGCGGACGTGCATTGTCCTGTTGGAACAGCAAGTTCCCTTGCCGGTCTAGGAATGGTAGAACGATGGGTTCGATGACGGTTTGGATGTACCGTGCACTATTCAGTGTCCCCTCGACGATCACCAGTTGTGTACGGCCAGTGTAGGAGATTGCTCCCCACACCATGATGCCGGGTGTTGGCCCTGTGTGCCTCGGTCGTATGCAGTCCTGATTGTGTCGCTCACCTGCACGGCGCCAAACACGCATACGACCATCATTGGCACCAAGGCAGAAGCGACTCTCATCGCTGAAGACGACACGTCTCCATTCGTCCCTCCATTCACGCCTGTCGCGACACCACTGGAGGCGGGCTGCACGATGTTGGGGCGTGAGCGGAAGACGGCCTAACGGTGTGCGGGACCGTAGCCCAGCTTCATGGAGACGGTTGCGAATGGTCCTCGCCGATACCCCAGGAGTAACAGTGTCCCTAATTTGCTGGGAAGTGGCGGTGCGGTCCCCTACGGCACTGCGTAGGATCCTACGGTCTTGGCGTGCATCCGTGCGTCGCTGCGGTCCGGTCCCAGGTCGACGGGCACGTGCACCTTCCGCCGACCACTGGCGACAACATCAACGGTTCACGTCCACGCTGTCGCGGCATGCTACCAGTGTTAAAGACTGCGATGGAGCTCCGTATGTCACGGCAAACTGGCTGACACTGACGGCGGCGGTGCACGAATGCTGCGCAGCTAGCGCCATTCGACGGCCAACACCGCGGTTCCTGGTGTGTCCGCTGTGCCGTGCGTGTGATAATTGCTTGTACAGCCCTCTCGCAGTGTCCGGAGCAAGTATGGTGGGTCTGACACACCGGTGTCAATGTGTTCTTTTTTCCATTTCCAGGAGTGTATATGTGTGTGTGTGTGTGTGTGTGTGTGTGTGTGTGAATGTGACATTTGACATACACATTCCATTTTTGTGTTGCTGATGTATTTTTGTAGAGGTTTTAGACTTGGAAAGAACATCATGACAGTTGACAACAGTGTATTTTTGTGCAAACATACACTTTTTTAAATGGAACAACGTCTATTGACATAAACAGACTAAAACTAGGGTGAATTACAGTGTCAGTGGTGTTTGCGTCAGAGTATTAGTGCAAGTATTTTGCGCCATTCAATTTGCATAGTTGCAAGGTACGATATTGTTATGTTTGCTTACAATGTGCTTGTGTGTTTCTTGAGTGCGTTGCTACTTGCTAGTCAGTTGGTGTGTGACAGTCCGAGCAATAGGTAGTGAGTGGACGATGGGATTTACTATTGCAGAAAAAGCCAACATGCTCATTGTGTGTGGAGAGTGTAGGAAGAATGGAGTGTGTTCTTGTACAGTACATGCGGCAAGTTATCCCAACAGACATCAACAATCTTGACAACTATTTATCAACTTCTGCAACCACCTTCTTGAAAGTGTTAGTGTAACACCTAGACAGAAGGAAATAAGTGGCGTTGGAAGCAGGGGAAAGTAATGTTCTTGGTGTTGTTGCATCAAGACAGGGTACTACACATGCATAATGTATCTTGTTTAGAGATAAACTCAAATTTACCAATCATGGCCAGGTAAACCATCAAAACATGCACTATTGCTCTGTTGAAAATCCTCGTTGGCCTCATCAGATGGAACGCCAGTGTCCATGGAGTGTAACATGTGTGGTGTGGGATAGCGAATCATCAATTTTTAGGCTCATTTTCCTAGTCAGAACACCGAATGTGCCCAAGTATTGCACCTCCTAACAAACCATCCTCGGCAAATGCTGGAAGACTTCCTTTGCAGGCTATGAAGAACCAGTGGTACCAACATGGTGGCTGTCCAGACCGTAGTGCACGAAGTACTGCAGCATGTTTTCATGAATTATTTCCGAATCGTTCGATTGGACGAAACACGTGTACCTTGGCCGGTTCATTCGCCAGATTTGACGCCTGTAGACCTTTTCCTGTGCAGAAAGCTGAAAGACGCTGTCTACAAAGACATACCAACTACATCCGATGATATACATCGAAATATTACTGCAGCCTGATCGAACATCTCTGCTGAAGTGCTAGCACGTGTGAAGCCGTCGTTTCACACAAGACTGGCAGGATATATTGCCACAACCAATAGTCATTTTGAACACAACCTGTGATGGTCAATTGTCTCATTACTGATCAGAATCCAGATAAATAGTGAATGCACTTGAGGTGGTCTTTGTGCATGCTACCACAGGTATTGTAAAAGTGTTGATGTACGAACTTTCAAAATATATCTCCTAAAGGACTCGCACTAAAATCCTGGAAATTTACCTCCTTTTAGTTTTTTAATCTCAACAGGCATTGTTCCATTTAGAAGAGTGTGTGTTTACACAAAAAACGCACCTTGTAATTATTGTTACAATCTGTTGATTGGCTAACAAAATGAGCCCCTGCCTACCAATCTATACTGTGAAAACTGCACATCACTAGCACTCTTTATTTCCACAATGTTGGTGGTTCAAGTTTCAGATGAATCACCCTGTGTACACAGAGTGTTTCAGATTTCATATTACACACATCTAGAGATTGTAGAGGGAAATTGATAAATTAGTTTTACATAGGAATCCATGTCTGCAAACATCATCCAATGACCCCACAGTTCGTGAAAGTTATAAGCGCTGTCGCATGTAAATTTATGTATTTACAGGATGAGTTCATAATGGTCGTTCAAATGGCTCTGAGCACTGTGGGACTTGACTGCTGAGGTCATCAGTCCCCTAGAACTTAGAAGAACTAGTTAAACCTAACTAACCTAAGGACATCACACACATCCATGCCCGAGGTAGGATTCGAACCTGCGACCATAGCGGTCGCGCGGTTCCGGACTGTAGCGCCTAGAACCGCTCGGCCACTCCGGCCGGAAATTCATGATGATGCTTAAAATTTTCATTGACGATGGTGAGGGATAAACGCATCACTCTGCGGTAAGGGGCCCTGTACTGGAAACGAATGAGTCGAAAGTTACAAGTCAAAATATTTCTGATACGTCTGACAGTGGAATAAGTGTACCAATACTGTTGATGCTAATGTAGGGTACGTAACACTCAGAGGTGGTCGTATGGACCAAGAGAGAGAAAAATGTTCAATCAACATGGGCTCTAAAATGCATACCTAAGGAGCTATGAGCACTTTTCGTCTTCGCTAGTGCGATGCACGTATCCTGTATTGAACAATTGTTCGTAGTCCTTAAGGTATGCATCTTAGGGCCCATGTTTACTACACATTTTTTCTTTTTTGGTACATACTATCACCTCTGAAAGTTGCCGACTCTATAGTCTTAACTTCAGTACTGATATATTTACGCCACTATCAGCGTTATCAGAAATGTTTTCGCTGATACCTTCAGACTCGTTTGTTTCTGGTACAGGGACTTTTACCTTATATTAATACATTTATCCTTCTCTGTATCTTTGAAAGCTTGTAACATCTGAGCATATCACTTTGTGTATACATCCAATTACAAGCACTGACACAAGTAACTTTAATGCTCTGTAGTGTCATTGGATGATGTTTCCGGAAGTGGGTTCCTGTGTAAAAAAACTTGATGTACTAAGTCGTGTCTCCAACCTCTAGAAGGGTTTAATACGAATTAGGAAACGCCCTATATATAGACAGTCAAAATTTCCATCTAAAACATTATTGTGAAACCTCAGATTAAGTATCTGGTACTATTTTCATGCCTAAATAGTTACACAACACATGTTGTTATAAAAAGCCAAATAGACAGTCAAGCTAAACGAGATAATGTAGGAAAAGTAGCCTGACCAAGCTTATAACTGCAAAAATATATGTTGGCTCAAGTACTATACTTTTCAGGCAAGTACACAAACAGGCATCTGAATTTCTGCCAGCTACTAGCAGAATCTGATTAATTCCGTTTTAAGGCCTAAACTAGGTACACTGGGTACAATAAACCTTGACGTTAAATATTTTCACATATAAACATTTCTGTGATGCTTTCCGATTGTTACAATGGTTTCTCCGTTTACAGAATATATAAATGGGGGTGACATTTGAATCAGAGGCCATTTTATTGGTGTTCATAGAAAGATGTGTCACTTCCTGACGTTTTCACAAGATTTTAATAACGTTTCACATCAGTAAGCATCATTTTATGAGGGCAGAGATAATGCATCATGTTCTACACTAGAAAAGTGTAATTGATGTGACTAGCGATACTGATGGTCAGGTATGGTTTTTATTACAAATTATTCAGGTCTACTAACGTTTGTGTACAAAACCAACTTTTGAGGAAGGCTGCAATATTTATCAATCTGAAATACGGTGCCTAGGCTCTCTAAATCGCTTACATACTGTATTTGATATAATTAACTAAATAATACCAAAACTATTGTCATACTGCTCCAAATGATGATATATGAAAAAAAAAACATAGAGCACAATCAGACAAACAAACTGGCCAAACATTATTTTAGAAAGAAGTAAAAAGGTGCTTTGGTGCGACCTTTATTGTGATGAAACACTTAATCTATATATTTTTAGAGTGCTCAAGGAGATCTTCATTGTATGAAATATCTACATACAGTACAACATGACCAAATATGGTGATGGAAAAAGAGATGAAACATAGCCAAGCAAGACAGCTATGAAATCTCTGTATCTCAAAGCCCAATTTTAGCTCCGAAAACAAAATTATCTATCATAATAATAACGATTTTGATCACAAAATGAAATTGCACCAAAATGAAATTGTATTATTTCTCAGAGTTTGTAAAATTTCGAGCACAAAATATATGTGATGCTCTTGTTGTAACTTAAGAAGTTCGGTAAGATTTAAAAAATAATATACATGCCTTGCATAATGGTTATGCAGCACATCTTAATGATCAAAGTTTGATTATTTTACACTTTGCAAGCACAATAGACCATCAGTTCTCTGTATTGCTTATTAAAATAGTCACAGCTCACTAATTGGCACTGTTGTTGTTGTTGGGGTCGTCAGTCCTGAGACTGATTTGATGCAGCTCTCTATGCTACCCTATCTTCATCTCCCAGTACTTACTGCAACCCACATCCTTCTGAACCTGCTTAGTGTATTCATCTCTTGGTCTCCCTCTACGATTTTTACCCTCCACGCTGCCCTCCAATGCTAAATTTGTGATCCCTTGATGCCTCAGAACATGTCCTACTAACCGGTCCCTTCTTTTTGTCAAGTTGTGCCACATACTCCTCTTCCCCCAATTTTATTCAATACTTCATCATTAGTTATGTGATCTACCCATCTAATCTTCAGCATTCCTCTGTAGCACCACATTTCGAAAGCTTCTATTCTCTTCATGTCCAAACTATTTATCGTCCATGTTTCACTTCCATACATGGCTACACTCCATACAAATACTTTCAGAAACGACTTCCTGATACTTAAATCTATACTCGATGTTAACAAATTTCTCTTCTTCAGAACGCTTTCCTTGCCATTGCCAGTCTACATTTTATATCTTCTCTACTTCGACCATCATCAACTATTTTGCTCCCCAAATAGTAAAACTCCTTTACTACTTTAATTGTCTCATTTCCTAATGTAATTCCCTCAGCATCACCCGACTTAATTCGACAACATTCCACTATCCTCGTTTTGCTTTTGTTGATGTTCATCTTATATCCTCCTTTAAAGAGACTGCCCATTCCGTTGAACTGCTCTTCCAAGCCCTTTGCTCTCTCTGACAGATTTACAATGTCATCGGCGAACATCAGAGTTTTTATTTCTTCTCCATGGATTTTAATACCAACTCCGAATTTTTCTTTTGTTTCCTTTACTGCTTGCTCAATATACAGATTGAATAGCACCGGGGAGAGGCTACAACCCTGTCTCACTCCCTTCCCAACCACTGCTCCCCTTTCATGCCCCTCGACTCTCATAACTGACATCTGGTTTCTGTACAAATTGTAAATTTCCTTTCGCTCCCTGTATTTTACCCCTGCCACCTTTAGAATTTGAAAGAGAGTATTCCAGTCAACATTATCAAAAGCTTTCTCTAAGTCTACAAATGCTAGAAACGTAGGTTTGCCTTTCCTTAATCTTTCTTCTAAGATAAGTCGTAAGGTCAGTATTGCCTCACGTATTCCAATATTTCTACAGAATCCAAACTGATCTTCCCCGAGGTCGGCTCTACTAGTTTTTCCATTCATCTGTAAAGAATTCGCGTTAGTATTCTGCAGCTGTGAGTTATTAAACTGGTAGTTCGGTAATTTTCACATCTGTCAACACCTGCTTTCTTTGGGATTGGAATTATTATATTGTTCTTGAAGTCTGAGGGTATTACGTCTATCTCATACATCTTGTTCACCAGATGGCAGAGTTTTGTCAGGACAGGCTCTCCCAAGGCCGTCAGTAGTTCTAATGGAATGTTGTCTACTCCTGGGGCCTTGTTTCGACTCAGGTCTTTCAGTGCTCTGTCGAACTCTTCACGCAGCATCGTATCTCCTATTTCATCTTCATCTACATCCTCTTCCATTTCCGTAATATTGTCCTCAAGTACGTCGCCCTTGTATAGACCCTCTACATACTCCTTCCACCATTCTGCTTTCCCTTCTTTGCTTAGAACTGGGTTTCCATCTGAGCTCTTGATATTCATACAAGTGGTTCTCTTTTCTCCAAAGGTCTCTTTAATTTTCCTGTACGCAGTATCTATCATACCCCTAGTGAGATATTCCTTTACATCCTTACATTTGTCCTCTAGCCATCCCTGCTTAGCAATTTTGCACTTCCTTTTTGCCTGCTTCATTTACTGCATTTTTATATTTTCTCCTTTCGTCAATTATGTTCAATATTTCTGTTACCCAAGGAGTTCTACTAGCCCTCGTCTTTTTACCTACTTGATCCTCTGCTGCCTTCACTACTTCATCCCTCAGAGCTTCTTCTACTGTACTTCTTTCCCCCATTCCTGTCAATTGTTCCCTTATGCTGTCCCTGAAACTCTCTACAACCTCTGGTTATTTCAGTTTATCCAGTTCCCATCTACTTAAATTCCCACCTATTTGCAGTTTCTTCAGTTTTAATCTACAGTTCATAACCAATAGATTGTGGTCAGAGTCCACATCTGCCCCTGGAAATGTCTTACAATTTAAAACCTGGTTTCTAAATCTCTGTCTTACCATTATGTAATCTATCTGATACCTTCTAGTATCTCCAGGATTCTTCCATGTATACAACGTTCTTTCATGATTCTTGAACCAAGTGTTAGCTATGATTAATTTATGCTCTGTGCAAAACTCTACCAGGCAGCTTCCTCTTTCATTTCTTAGCCCCAATCCATATTCAACTACTATGTTTCCTTTTCTCCCTTTTACTACTCACGATTTCCAGTCACCCATGACTATTAAATTTTCGTCTCCCTTCACTTTCTGACTAATTACTTTTATCTCATCATATATTTCTTCACTTTCTTCATCATCTGCAGAGCTAGTTGGCATATAAACTTGTACTACTGTAGTAGGCGTGGGTTTCGTGTCTATCTTGGCCACAATAATGCGTTCACTATGCTGTTTGTAGTAGCTTACCCGCACTGCTATTTTTTATTCATTATTAAACCTACTCCTGCATTACCCCTGTTTGATTTTGTTGTTATAACCCTGTATTCACCTGACCAAAAGTCTTGTTCCTCCTGCCAGCGAACTTCACTGATTCCCACTATATCTAACTTTAACCTAACCATTTCCCCTTTTAAATTTTCTAATCTGCCTGCCCAGTTAAGGGATCTGACATTCCACACTTCGATCCGTAGAACGCCATTTGTACTACTGAAATAAATTATAGGTAAGCAGACAAGCATATTCGATCTTTGTACATACATTAAATTTATCAAAATACTTAACAATTGGTTCTAATAACATTGCAAAACGCACATGATCACTACTGCTGATCTTACAGCACTTGTAGACAGGAATTACTAACATTATTCCCATTCCCAAATTCGTGAAATCCATGTCTCTAAAATCAATATCAAAGTCAGCCAAACGTTATATTGAACCCATGCTACAATATTAACTTCAAATTTAGTTCAAAACGTTGTCATCTTTTGCTGTCACACAATGGAAACTGCAAGCCACTTTGATGAAATAGCACACTGAACAGAGGTAACACACATTTGTATACATAACAAATAGAGGTTGCAATGCTTCTAAAGTCACTTGAATGCTATAGCAGGTTATGCTACGATATTTACTTTTCTCACAATACAAAATGTTTACCATCTTTTGCTGATAATGCCAAAGAGAACAGTAAAACCAAAGATTACAGTAATCCTCATGCTAGAGTTTTAACTGTACATTACAGTAAGAAACTTTCTCATTTCCTGTTGTTCTGTAACATAATCAAGTTGATGATAAGCCCTCTATGTGTGTTATAAGTGATGGATTCTTATAAATAATCCTAAATTAGTCAAGATTTCCAAAATTATTTATAATTGTTGATAATTAGTTTTAGTTCAAGCTTGCTTTCGTCATTTTCTGCTAGTTATGCTAATATATGCTGCCACACAGTGGGATTACACGGCATTTAAATGAAATAGCATACGGAATAATAGTAACGTTCTGCTAGGTAGCAAATGAGGGTTTCATGCTTTCAACTGCTTCTTTCAAGTCACCAAAGCATTATAGTGATTCCATGATTTATTAATTTTACCTTGCACTGCAAAATATTTGTTATTTTTTTGCTGATAAGGCTAAGGAGGCAAGGGAGTGATAGTTTACACACAAAAAATAAGGATTCATTAATGTAACAATATTATGGAATCAGAAGCTAACAGTTTATGTGTCTTGACAGTTTGTATACCATAACTTGACAACAGGGGTCAGCTACTGAATCCTTAATCTATATTGTAACACCTGCAGCTGACAGTGCATATGTGTAAAGCATGTCATCTGCATGACATGTCAGCTACTGGAGGTGGAGGGAGGAAGGAGGCATCTACTAGGGCTGCCCTTCATGTTACAACAAAACTGTAGCAAGTTACCCCATGTTACACTGAAAGTAAAACAATTTGCCCTCCACATTACAGTGAAACTTCAACAATTTGAATTTTGTGTTACAAAAATAGCAAAAATTTGCGCTTCATGTTACAGCGAAACTGTAACACATTGTCCCGCATTACAGTTAAACTGTAATGAGTTGCCCTCCATCTTTTTCCTCTATATTACACGAAAACTTCGGAGGATTTCACTGGCAAAGTGCAATTTGTTGCAACAAACGAATGCTATGATGAAAAACTTGTAAAAATATCATTGATGAAAACTGGTTTTATAACAGCAAATAACATAACCTCAGAGTTAAATGACAAAGCCTTTTATGTAATTAGATGCAGAGATACCAATGTAACACTAGGTAAGCATCATATAACAATGTAGATATGAAAATATTTAATTTGAGTTTCATTGTACCTTGTACCTAGTGTAGGCCTACAAATTGAATTGATACAATTCTGCCAGTAGCTGTTAGTCATTCATACTGCCTATTTGTTTGTGTACTTTCCTGCTTAATGTAATATTAAAGCCAACATGGTTTTTTTTTTTCAGTTGTATGCTTGGTGAGGTTAGTTTTGCTTCATTACTTCATGTAGGCCTAGCTGTCTATTCAGCGTATTATAGCTGCATGTGGTTTGTAACTATTTAGGCAGCAAAATATCGCTGGTGCATTTAATTTTAGAGTTCACAACCATGTTTTAAGAAGCAGTTTTGATGAACATGGACGTGTGTGTGTGTTTACAGAAGTAGCATTGCGACACATAACATAAATTTTTCATTTTCGGCTTATAAAACATCTTTGATGCTATTTTACTCATAGATAGGACATAATGGCACACAACAAGCTTGTGTATGTGTGTGTTTGTGTGTTGTTGATTAATCTTAGATGTGGAATTACTTAAAGATACATTTCATATGTAGTGCTTTGCATAAACAGTTCTGAACGTAGCGCAAAAAAAAAATCAAGCTATATCATACTTTTGAGCACAGCCAAGATTGCTGCTCGGGGACTACATTGCAATTGGTTGTTTCATATGGCCTGTAAAGTACTGGGATGTGATCAGCTGTTTCTTTTTAATGACACCTCTGTTATAAGTAATGAAGTGTGCCTTCTTGGAATGTGGATAACGTCATGGAGTGTGGGGGCATGGCTCATGGCTTATTACGAGATATTGATGACATCATAGATAAGGGGCATGGTTTTTCGCATTATATATCAGAGGGCTTGCTGCCCTCTTAGATTTTTTAATATCCTGCCACTGCCACTGCCTCAAACTATGTGCCAGGTTTGACATTGACATACCACTGCCATCACTTGCAGTCACTCTACCAAAGGAAGTTTTTCCATCAACCACCACCAGCTCCTATCAGTGCTGGTCTTACGTTGGCCACAGAGATTGAGACTGATACATAACAACAAATTAATGTGTGGAATGACTAATGCAACATGGCTCCCACATCAATAATGACACTTGATCCTCATGAATAAACAGTAGAAAGTGTAAATCAGTCATATGTAGCCAAATGCAAATATGCTGGGTCAGCAGTCATCAACATCTTCTAACTTAATGGCGAGGTAAATGCAAGGATGAATATACCCTTAATGTAGCAACCAATGGCAACTGATGTGACCTGTTAGCTTCGAGTAACAGTGGTCAACAAAATTTAAGTTTTTAATTTAAACAGATGTATAATGTGTGATTCTTATTGTGTCTTTTGTGCTGATTTAATATCTTTTTACAGAACTGTTACACCACCCACAGTTTGCGAGTAATCATGTTAATAACGTTTCTGGCAAAAACATGTATGAGTAAAAGTAAAACGTCAACTAGAATATATTTTATCAATCTAAAATGTATATGTAGTAGATTTTGGACTGTACTTTGTTTGGGGAACATCTAAAACAGTAGTCTGCCAACATATTTGGAGTCCAGTGTCCTTTCCATTTTAGCGATGCCCTGGTCGCCAAGTTTGTCGCTAGCAGTGCCGAAGATGTCAGGGAAGGAATCGAGATGGGAGTCCAGCGTGTGTACTTTCAACGACTTATTACATCTCAAGACCTTATTATTCTCAGTCAACATACTGACAAGTTATGTGTAATGTTTAGACCTGCAGTTTCGTAAAAAGTTTGACAACGTTTTTTGAAAGAGAACCATGCAGCTGATTTTTGAGCATTTAATACGCTTTCAAACTGTGAATCTTCCGTAACTTCCCTAATCCGATGGCCGAATGCCTCGTTTCACTTCATTGATCTTTGGGAGCTTAGTTTTTAGGATCCATTGGTTTCAAGCAATACTTAATATAACCTGATTTGATATATAATGGAGGCAATAAGATTTTTTAGGATTTTTTTTGGTCGATGAACAACATCTTTCTATCGTGGATTGAATGCTTCTGACTTTAGCCAGTTTTTCTTAACATTGCTTCTATGAGCGACATTTCATTAATAATGCACGGGTTGGTATTACTGTGGACTGTTTGATGCAACAACAATAAAAATTACGCCAGATGTAGCCATGAGCTTGAGGAAGAAACGTGTGTTTTTTTGTGTGTACTCTAACATAAAATTGGCGAGAGGTAGAAACGGGAGGTAAATCTCGGGTACCGTGATTATTGAAGCCCATAGGTCTTACGTCAAATCGAAACTTTAAGCGGTAAAAACCCGACAGAAATCCACAGTGCGTTAAGTGAAGCTTGTGGTGAGTATAGAGTGGTCCGTAGCACAGTTTCACAATGGGTTAATCGTTTTAATGGTTGTCGTATGAGCATAGACGATAGTCCAAGACATGGAAGACCAAAAACGTCAACAGATGAACGAAGTGTGAAACTTGTGAGAGATGCATTGAAGGAGATCGCAGTGCGACTTGTGAGGAACTCTCTGAAGCCACTGGAACTCCCCCAACATCAGTATTCCGTATTCTGGCAAAAGATATGAAAAGCGGAAGTTTTCTGCAAGATGTGTTCCACACTGACTGCTGAAGAGAAGCAGAAACGACTGGACATTGCAACCTTGCTCAAACAACGAATCGACGGCGACAGTCAAGGATTCTTGTGTCGATGATGATGATGATGTTTGGTTTGTGGGGCGCTCAACTGCGTGGTTATCAGCGCCCGTACAATTTCCCAACCTTTGCTCAGTCCAATTTCGCCACTTTCCTGGATGATGATGAAATGATGAGGACAACACAAACACCCAGTCATCTCGAGGCAGGTGAAAATCCCTGACCCCGCCGGGAATCGAACCCGGGACCCCGGGCTCGGGAAGCGAGAACGCTACCGCGAGACCACGAGCGGCGGACGTCTTGTGTCGAATTGTTACTATTGATGAATCGGGGATTTAAAACTTTGAACTGGAGTTGAAATCACAGTCCAGTGAGTGGAGAGTTTAACATCCTCCATGTCCAAACGAAAATTCGACGCGCTCATTCAAAGCTAAAGCAAATGATGATTTTTGCTCACGACCGGCAAGGAATCATCATGTCAGATAGAGGCCCAATTGAAACAAGTATCAGAGCAGAATATTGTCGTAACTTCATGCAGAACTTGCGCAGAAAGATGCACAAGACCCGACCTCAGTTGCTCGAGGCTGGGCCACTCATTCTCCACAGTGCCCTCCCGCATATCGGCGATGTTGTAGCCCCAAAACGGCGCGAATACGCATGGAAAGTGTTGTCGCGTCTCTCCTAAGCCCGGACATGAGTCAATCAGACTTCGACTTGTTCCCGACGTTGAAAAAACTATGCATAGACATCGTTACTTTCGCAGGAAGAGCTTTCCCACCGTTACCCGAGCCATTCGACAGATGAACAAAAGTACTGTTCTGGATAAAACAATACAGTTTCCGAGATTTTGGGATTCATAGACAGGCAGGAAGACTATAGCAAAGGACTGTAAAGAGATACTGGAAAGAATAAACGTGTAGATAAAAAATATTAAGTGCCGCATTTATGAAATGTCCATCGTAGCTCAGCTATCACACATGCACAAGGAGTAGCAAAATTTTGTATAGCAAACACGGGACCATGAGAACCGTTAATCGAGGATTTTTATGAGCCTTAGGTATATTTTTGAGGGATCTATTCTGAATGTCTGGCTAGTGGCTGTTTATCTGACAGCCCCAGGTCTCTGAAAAAAATCGATGCTGAAGTTTGTTGTGTACCACCTAAGACCGTAACGTTAGTCATGTTTCGACTAAGCGAACGTATCGCAGTGGCGCTGGCGGCAAGGGTTGGATTTCTGTACACAACTATAAAATTTACCGTGACATATGATGTCTTTGTCTGTTTCATCAATGTCTATTAAATCATTCAAATGTTAGGCAAAAGATCTTGTACTCCTTTGGATATCACATATCCAATTGCACTGAAATTAGAAAAAATCGTGCTCGGAGATATATCTGAAAGAAGGTTCATTTTGTGAGGCAATTTTTCTATGTATTTTATGTAGTTAGTGAGTTCGTGCTTCGATTGCTCATCACACTCTGTTACTTCTGTTGGATCTTTTGGTGACTGTCCTTCTGTAGAAATACGTGCTTCCTCCATTTCAGTGTACTCCTTTGATACACTGGCACACTGCAATGAAAATGAGTTGCGACCAACTGATGCTGCTGACAAACGCCAGCTGGCGGTTTACAGGGCCTGTAAATTCCGTGACGGAGAAGGGACATCTAAAGACGAGGTTGCATCTAGGAAACGCAGGAAGCGAACGTTGCCCAAATGTCTGGAATTTTAACTACGTGCAACAAATGAAACACATTCGAAGAAAGTTTGTTGCATTGATTGAGTTATTAATGAAATTAATACAGCGAAAATAACTACTTTTCAGTAATTATGCATGATGATTTTGAAAACAAGATGGCAGAAATTGAACACGTACCACTAGCGTAACAGCCGTAAACCTGAGCCACTGCGCTATGCTCACTTAGTCAAAAGATAACTAGCGTTACAGTTATAGATGGTACGCGTAAAACTTCAACACCGATTTTCTCAGATATTAGGCGTCGTCATAGGAAAAACTACTAGCTGGGCACTCAAGACAGGTCTATTTACAACATTCCTAAAGCTCATCAATATTCGTAATTAATAGGTCTAATGGATCCCTTGTAACTTTTAATCCAAATACACAGACGGGAAAAAAATCGTAACATGAAGAAGGAGCTGTGAGGCATAAACGATAATTGATAGGCATGTTTCTACATCCGAAAGATGATGTCTGTCCGAATTTCGCGCCAGTGGCATAAGACTGGCGCCAGTAGTGCCTCTATGAGGATGCAAATCAGGCTTGCTTAAAATACACGCTGAGCTGATGTTAGTCAGAAACACCTTTAAGGCGACAAAATCGTCACTGTCAACAGCACACTAAGACTGAACGGGGTCGTGTAATAGAGTTACGATAAGGGGATTTTCCTTCGGCGATACTGCAGAAAGACTTGGCAGGAAAGTAGCCACTGTACATGATGGCTAGCAGTGGTGGTCAAGAGAATGTACGGTCACACGAAGACCGGATTCCAGACGGCGACATGGCACTATCAAGAGGGAAGACCATCGCGTTCGGTGCATGGTTCTGGCCCATCGTACTGCATCTGCAGCAGCTATCTGGCTAGCAGCTGACAGCACACTGACACAATGAACTGTTACAAGTCGCTTACTTCAAGGACAGCTCCGAGCCAGACGCCACCTAGCGTGCATGTCACTGACTGCAAACCACCGTCGTTTTCGACTTCAGTCGTGTCAAGGGAGGGCTCATTAGAGGGCAGGGTGCAGGTCTGTTGCGTTTTCTGATGAAAATTGGTTGTTCGTCGGTGCCAGTGACGACCGTGTGTTAATTAGGACGAGGCCGATTGAGGAACTACACCCAACCTGCCTGCATGCTAGACACGCTGGACCTAGACCTCGAGTTCGAGTTCGAATTAATGACACCAGGAGCACTCTCGTGGTATTCCCACGCATCCTGACTACGAGATTGTACGTCAGTCTGGTAATTCGACCTGTTGATCTGCCATTCATGAACAGCATTCCAGGGATTGTCTTCCAGCAGGATAACGCTCGCCCACGTACCTCTGTTGTAACTCAACATGCTCTACAGAATGTCGACATGTTTCCTTGGCCTGCACGGTCGCCACATCTGTCTCCAATCGAGCACATATGGGACATCATCGGACGACAAATCCAGCGTCTTCTACAACCAGTATTTATGTCTCTGTATTGAACGACCAAGTGCAGCATACATGGAACTCCATCCCACAAACTGACATCCGACATCTATACAACACAATGCATGTTTGCATTCAACATTGTGGCGGTTACACCGGTTATTAACGTACCACCATTTCACATTTGCAATGGTTTATCTCGCATTTACATTAAACTGCCATCTTGCAACGTTAATCACTTAAATATGTTACCTAGACAAATGTATTCGCGAAATTTCATTAGTCCACATTAATTATTTTTTTAATATTGCCGTTTCTTCCGCCAGTGAAGAATAGCTATCACTTTAAAAACTTTACATATCTGCTATGAATAGTCAGTATATAGGATACAGGGTAACAATACAAGCATCTTCACGTAAGTTTCCCTCGTATCACTTCATGAGCTATAGGAATCGATGGAAACATATCACTTTGGAAGCAAGGCACCTTTCAAGCTGGTTTTCGGCGAGTCAATGAATCTTTAGGTTTATGTTCAACACCCGGTGACTCCACCGAAGAATCAAAAATATTCCAGAAAACTAGGTCCTCCTATTTATAAAATAAATGCTCAAATTCTTTTAGGCGTTGACGAAAAGAAATTACTTTGGTCCCATTCTGCAGGAGATGCCAGTTTTTCATTTTTGAAGAATGTAACTCAGCTCTACCATTACGTAGCCCGAGATCACGACGCAAGTAATTTAAATCCTCCTCTGTTAGAAAGTTGGATCGTATGTAGTAACTACTTCCAAAAAAATTGGATATTTGTTTTTGTAATTCAGTAGTGTCATTGACACTATGAAAATCTCCGGTCACATTTCTGTCGTTTGTTATATTTGGTATGGGAAGATCTGGTCCATAAGGCACTGATAGAATTGCTGGTTCTAAAGACGGACATTTGACAGTAGGTTTGCACTTTGAACTAATTGGAGATACATTTGTCAAGTAGCCGTAGAAGATCCTTAGGTTCCCTCCATATCGTAAGAACTACAAAAGGCATATGACAGAACTCTTTTTAACGAACAGGTTACAATGTTCCACATTTGGCACGACAGATTTCTGCAGTCGAATATTCATTCTGGTCTATTTATTGTCAAAACAACACTCGAACCCTTTTAAATCAAGGAGTCAAATTTCGCCTCGCTACAAACGTATCGAAAACTGATTTTATCGTTTAGATGTGTGCGACACAGATTTCTCCTGACACTACTCTTGTCGTTTCACAGCTGAAGAACACATAGGCTTATCCTCTTTCCTTAAATAACATCCTCTTAGTCCTTTGGCAACTGAGCAGGACATTCTGTATCTGTAAAAGATCTTCTTCCTGATCTGTCGTTGGAGCAGAATTTGGACTGGTCGGGCGAGCTGTCAATGTGAGGGGAAGTTCATTGTTGAACATTGTCAGTAGTGTATCACCGCAGGTTCTGGACCAAATCACAGATGTTAATATTAGCATTCCTGGAACTGCCATGTCTTTACCGGAATCCCCTCACCCCTATTTTGTGGAATTCCTTCCTCTCTCATCCTCTCCCACCCCACTTGACCAATAACTTTACGTGATGTCATCGTGCTGTTTGCCAATCACTGTGCGGCCCTGGAGCACCTTAGCCAATGTCGTGCCAGTTCCCCAAAACCACCCCTCAAGCAATTTTAATTTTCATGATTTATTGTGCGAGCGTCATCATTTAATATGCCTGCAGTGGCAGACACGAGTACACGACGTTTATGTGCCGTAGCTAGCAGTTTGAAACGCAGCTGTCTAACGCGGACGCTGTGGTGTTATGAAACCAAAAGCCACGTGCGGAATCAGTAGCAGGAGTGCTAAGTTGTGGAATGCGTAGCGCGAATGCCGATTGCTGCGTGGAAGCAACCAGTCACACTAGCAGTATGTACACGGTCGCATACGTGTGCCTGCCTATGCAGGGCATGGCGGCTAGAGAAAGAGAGCAGTGTGTATCAGTTCACTTAACCGACAATTGACGTTTTTCAGCAGACAGAGAGGGTCTCATTGAAACACGTCGATAGGCTGCCATGGACATTCTTGAAGATTTATAGTGTATATGTACGAAGCTTTGCCAGCTGTAGTTGGACTGTATTTTATATTATTAACATTATGCAGGGATGCAGAAATGGAGTTCATTATTGTCACTTGGTAGTGTAATGATTTTTTCATTGTAAGCAGCGCGGAATTAGCCGAGCGGTCTAGGGCGGTGCAGTCATGGACTGTGCGGTTGGTCCCGGCGGAGGTTCGAGTCCTCCCTCGGGCATGGGTGTGTGTGTTTGTCCTTAGGATAATTTAGGTTAAGTAGTGTGTAAGCTTAGGGACTGATGACCTTAGCAGTTAAGCCCCATAGGATTTCACACACATTTGAACATTTTTTTCATTGTAAGAATCACTAGTTATAAAGCTGTAGTTAAGATATCTAAAGGAAGCAATCCATGTGTGTGTGTGTGTGTGTGTGTGTGTGTGTGTTTGTTTGTTTGTTTGTTGTGTGTCTCTGTGTCGTAGCGTATACACAAGCGATGGCTTTTTCAAATTTCCGAGTGGTGCGGCCGAGCGGTTGAAGGGGCTAAAGTCTAGCGGTCGCAGCTTCGAATCCTGCCTCGGGCATGGATGTGTGTGATGTCCTTAGGTTAGTCAGGTTTAAGTAGTTCTAAGTTCTAGGGGACTGATGGCCTCAGCAGTGCTCAGCATAGTGCTCAGAGCCATCTGAACCATAATGTGTACCACGCATGGGAGCCACATAGTATGTTGAAAAATTCTCTATGGTTCTTCATTGCCGTGCGGCAGTCATAGAAACCTACTTTCCGTCAGTCATCAGGACAGAGTTAAAGACAATATTTTGCTGAAAACTCCATACCAGATTAAAACACAAAAATTTTCAATAGAGGGTACAAGTACGACATATCCAGATTTTTTTTTTTCAGACAACTTATTGGCGTAGGATCTTTGCAACGTATCCAATTGACCGTAAACTAGGAACATGTCTATTTGCAGTGATGCAGTGGCAACAATCGCTGTCAATGGCTCCATCTTTCTCGGTGGTTTTTGCTACTCTAAGTAAAATCATTTTATTTATAATCTGCAGTTCTGTCAGATCAAATATCGTAGTCGTTCAACACGATGGAGGGTATTTGGTAAGTCGGTAGGCAATACTACGAAGCACCTATTTGATGCAGTGTACTGAACAGAATTATGCAGATCACTATGACTCGAATAACAACCGGTTAAATGACACTGTCGTAGACGAGAGATGAGCCGTTATCGTAATGACAGCTGAGGAATGGGATAGGAGGATTCGTAGCAATTCTCGACGTCCAGCACGGTAAAACTGTCTCCCGTTCTCCCGTCGTATCCGTTCTCCTTGAATTCGTGTTTACGGTGTAGGACAGCAAAGTCACAGTCTTGGAAAATAACGTTGTGGTAATCTTTTGATTATAGCTAACAACAGTATGTTATTTGACTTGTGTATTTATTTTGCCTCAAAATGCTACAGCACTGCCATAAATTCTCAGTCAAACACACTATACAATCGTATACACAAGTTATAATAATATGGATGTAATAACAAAAGAGCTGCAACACTATTATGATGACCAAGCACTATTTACATTCAAACGTAAAAAAATTAAGCAAAAATAACAATGATAGCTTAAGAAAGATTTAAATTACAATCGATACCTACAGATGTAGGGTAATGTGGAACAATGGTACCCCAAAGGCAAGAGCTAGGCTTCGATATTATGAAACGGATACAGGGGAAGGGAAAAGATCAACAGTAAGGATAGCAAACAGATAAGAAGGGTAATGGTACATGTACTCAAACAACAAAGGATACAGAGAAGTTAATTAGGATAATTAATGAATGAAGGATAACATATTCTAGGGCTAAGGCTAAGTGGGTCTGTGACAGTAGTGTCAGCAAAAAACAGCTATGAGTCACTTTTAAGTCAATGTTTTGCTGTGGAGAATGTCAAAAATTAGTCTCCATCGGCAAGCAGGGACTTCTTTACTTGTAGAGGAAGACATTACAATTCGATACGGGCGAAGATACTAAATTAGTATAGAAATGATTCGCAGCATTCTTATTCTGATGCAACGGAAAGCTTTAGTCAAGTTAGATACTGGTGATATCAAACTGAGAGGGAAATTGCGCTCACCGTAACAGCAGCAGCAACAGTTTCGTCGTAAAGTGTACACGGTTTAAAGTAAATTATTCTGTAGCTTTTTATCACTTGAAGAGAAAGGAAACTAATATTCTTTTTTACGAACAGGCAGAGCCAGACACGGGACTCTCGTGCAGCCCTTTCTAGAGTTTCGTTACGTAAGGTATTTTCGTTTTATTCGTTTAGAACATCGTCGGTGGCTGCATTTCCATTTATTTTACACTTACATCTGGAAGCATGCACATTTATTCGGGATTTCTAACTCTTTCTCCTATACTCTTTACGAATTTTCACTAGTACTTGCGGAATTATACATTTCCCGACGGGCGTGAAACACTATTAAATATTGTACCAATTTTTGTACATAATATCAAAGGGAGTAATACCAGACAAATGAGCATGCAGACGACACTTCCGAATGTAGGGATAAAACAGAAGAGTACGGAATCACTAAATCTGTTTCAAACCAGTAAAAACAAACACTTAGGGTAAAATAAATACCCATTTTTAGTAGCTGCATGGACGGGTTTGAACTATCTTAAGTAATGTACTGCGAATATGGATATAAAGGCCATAAAAATGAAGAACTTAATTCTATAGGAGTCCTCCAGTATTTGGCGTTGTTGTCAACTGGGCCGGACGGCTAACGTCATTCTGGCAGAATGGCAACGGATTCGTAAAGCTCATACGAAAGTATGACAGAGATGCTAAGGGAATTTAATTGGAATCAGGTGGAAGACATTGTCAGGGCACTTTTTTTTTAAGTAAATGTGGAGATAGAGCTTTCGAGGCAGACTGTGTTAAAATTTTACTCTTTCCATTGTATGTCCCTCGTGAGACTCATGACAATAAGGTAAAAGAGATTAGGGTTTATAAAGGAAGCATCTTTTTACACATGTTTCATGCGCGGGGGAACAGGGTTGGGGGTGGCTTACACAGACAGGAAGTTCCCTCTGACAACCGATGGCTTGCGGAGTACATGTGTAAATGTAGGGTCTTATATTACATTTTGGATAAAGCTTTGTACCGCTATGAAGATGATTCGCAAAGGAAAGTGCTTGGAAATTCAAAATAGTATATTGTCAAAGTAAGCCCAATCCGTGGCACAACACATTCGCTTTTGTCAACTTATTGGCCTTGCCTGAGCATAGGACGAGATACCAATCGAATCTTGGTTATACAGGATAGACAAAATAAAACCGGCCCGAAAAATATTTCAGGAACCTTAAGTTAGGCAACCCACCGTACCTACCGCCCCAAGTGCAGGTGATGTAAGTAGGGTTGCTTATCTTAAGGCGCACTAAATATCAAAATCACGAAATCTGGTGAAAGAAGTTCTTGTCCGTGGGCCCGTTTTGACTGTTAAAACTATTACGGTTGGTGTTTCGGTCCACGGACACTGATAGGGGGATCGTTGCTGGGCAGCACATGTGGCAGGTGTTTGAGACTAGCGGCGCCTTCCGAACTCGTGCGTGATGGAGATGCCGCCGGACACGTGCGGGTGCGTGGCGCCGGGCCCGTGGAAGACGCGGTCCCAGCTGCCGCCGGCGTTCACGTGCGTGTGCCCGTCGCCGCTGGTCCACGAGCCGTGGCCGCTGACGCCCACCGCGGTGCCCACACCGGGCTGCTGGGACACGCCCACCGACACGTCGCCGTGCGGGTGGTTGTGATGGTGGTGATGGTGGTGGTGATGGTGGTGGTGGTGGAAGTGATGGTGGCGGGGGAAAGGCGAGCGCGGCTCACGAACTGCCTCCTGAAACAGCGAGATAAAACGCTAAGGAGATTGGCAGCTATGAGGGGTTGTAATATGGCCTTACTTATCATCTCAAAAAATAAATTTACGTAATTATTTTCTGTAAATGAAACACTATTAAATATTGTACCAATTTTGTACATAGTAGCATAGGGAGTAATACCAGACAAATGAGCATGCAAACGACACTTCCAAATGTAGGGACAAAATGTGCAAACATGTGTAGTCACCACCCTAAAAAGAGGCGGCGACCAAATCGTGATCGGTCGAGACAATGCTGTGTGTGATTCTGGGACCGCCATGTGTGCTATCAGACTATCCTCTTAAGGGAAAAACCATCCAGGAATATACTTACGATATCGTATGAAGTAATTACGGCAGGTTGGCAAGTAGCGTCGCAGAAAGCTATCACAGGACAACCGTAAATCATTCTAATCAGAACACATACTGCCTCTTTAGGCTATAAAAATTTTGCTCGGCCCCTTGTCTCCTGGTATGACACCCAGTGACATTTTCCTCGTATGGCGAAACCATTGTATGTCAGAAATTTCCAAAATGATGACAAACTGATTTTGTAGGTAGAATGTTTCCTCAACAACCATGATGCAGACTTCCACAAAAGTCTCTGCCAAATCATCCAACGTTGCGAAAAATGTGTCGATAATAGTTATTCGACGCATGGTGCAGGGAATGGCAATTGAATCTCAATGTAGACAAGTGTAATGTGCTGCGAATATATAGAAAGAAAGATCCTTTATCATTTAGCTACGCTATACCAGGTCAGCAACTAGAAGCAGTTAATTCCATAAATTATCTGGGAGTAGCCATTAGGAGTGATTTAAAATGGAATGATCATATAAAGTTGATCGTCGGTAAAGCAGATGGCAGACTGAGATTCATTGGAAATGCTATCCGAAAACAAAGGAAGTGGATTACAGTACACTTGTTCGCCCACAGCTTGAATAAATTATCACGGGTGTGGGATCCGTACCAGTTAGGGGTGATAGAAGAGATAGAGAAGATCCAACGGAGAGCAGCGCGCTTCGTTACAGGATCATTTAGCAATCGCGAAAGCGTTACGGAGATGATAGGTAAACTCCAGTGGAAGACTCTGCAGGAGAGACACTCAATAGCTCGGTAGGGGCTTTTGTTGAAGTTTCGAGAACATACCTTCACCGAGGAGTCAAGCAGTATATTGCTCCCTCCTACGTATATCTCGCGAAGACACTATGAGGCTAAAATCAGAGAGATTCTACATCTACATCTACATTTATACTCCGCAAGCCACCCAACTGTGTGTGGCGGAGGGCACTTTACGTGCCACTGTCATTACCTCCCTTTTCTGTTCCAGTCGCGTATGGTTCGCGAGAAGAACGACTGCCGGAAAGCCTCCGTGCACGCTCGAATCTCTCTAATTTTACATTCGTGATCTCCTCGGGAGGTGTAAGTAGGGGGAAGCAATATATTTGATACCTCATCCACAAACGCACCCTCTCTAAACTTGGCGAGCAAGCTACACAGCGATGCAGAGCGCCTCTCTTGCAGAGTCTGCCAATTGAGTTTGCTAAACATCTCCGTAACGCTATCACGCTTACCAAATAACCCTGTGACGAAACGCGCCGCTCTTCTTTGGATCTTCTCTATCTCCTCCGTCAACCCGATCTGGTACGGATCCCACACTGATGAGCAATACTCAAGTATAGGTCGAACGAGTGTTTTGTAAGCCACCTCCTTTGTTGATGGACTACATTTTCTAAGGACTCTCCCAATGAATCTCAACCTGGTACCCGCCTTACCAACAATTAATTTTATATGATGATTCCACTTCAAATCGTTCCGCACGCATACTCCCAGATATTTTACAGAAGTAACTGCTGCCAGTGTTTGTTCCGATATCATATAATCATACAATAAAGGATCCTTCTTTCTATGTATTCGCAATACATTACATTTGTCTATGTTAAGGGTCAGTTGCCACTCCCTGCACCAAGTGGCTATCCACTGCAGATCTTCCTGCATTTCGCTACAATTTTCTAATGCTGCAACTTCTCTGTATACTACAGCATCATCCGCGAAAAGCCGCATGGAACTTCCGACAGTATCTACTAGGTCATTTATATATATTGTGAAAAGAAATGGTCCCATAACACTCCCCTGTGGCACGCCAGAGGTTACTTTAACATCTGTAAACGTCTCTCCATTGATAACAACATGCTGTGTTCTGTTTGCTAAAAACTCTTCAATCCAGCCACACAGCTGGTCTGATATTCCGTAGGCTCTTACTTTGTTTATCAGGCGACAGTGCGGAACTGTATCGAACGCCTTCCGGAAGTCAAGGAAAATAGCATCTACCTGGGAGCCTGTATCTAATATTTTCTGGGCCTCATGAACAAATAAAGCGAGTTGGGTCTCACACGATCGCTGTTTCTGGAATCCATGTTGATTCCTACAAAGTAGATTCTGGGTTTCCAAAAACGACATGAATCTCGAGCAAAAAAAATGTTCTAAAATTTTACAACAGATCGACGTCAGAGATATAGGTCTATGGTTTTGCGCGTCTGCTCGACGACCCTTCTTGAAGACTGGGACTACCTGTTCTCTTTTCCAATCATTTGGAACCTTCCGTTCTTCTGGAGACTTGCGGTACACGGCTGTTAGAAGGGGGGCAAGTTCTTTCGCGTACTCTGTGTAGAATCGAATTGGTATCCCGTCAGGTCCAGTGGACTTTCCTCTGTTGAGTGATTCCAGTTGCTTTTCTATTCCTTGGACACTTATTTCGATGTCAGCCATTTTTTCGTTTGTGCGAGGATTTAGAGCCCATACAGAGGCATACCCACAATCTTTCTTTCCACGAACAATACGAGACTGGAAGGGAGAACCGATAGAGGTACTCAAAGTACCCTCCGCCACACACCGTCAGGTGGCTTGCGGAGTATGGATGGAGATGTAGATGGAGAATCACATTTACTTCTAACGAAATTACCGATTCCGGCCTCATCGACTGTCGTCAGATCACAAAATACAGGACCTGGTGCAGCCTCACCACTACGGTAGGCACGTTTGTGGGACATAACCGCGACCTGTACGTTATGATCTGAGGATTGGCGACTAGGCCGAAACCATCAGTTTCATTAGCAATAAATGTGAGTCCACTGTATAAGTAAATTACCACTTTTGTCTTTAGCGGGCCAGAAATGTCTTTCATTCCAAAAATGTGTCATTTTGAAGGGTGAAATGTAGAAAAGAACTAACTCCATCAGCTCTTCATGATCACGAGTTGATTTTTTTCGAAATCATAATTAACACCTTGTGGTTACTCCACACTAATTGTCAAGTTGTCACCACATCTAATAGGTGACGTCTATCACCTACAGACATATTTTGTGCTACGCACACTGGGGGGAGAAGATACTAAAAGGTGCTAACAAGCTCACTTCCAAATACCAGTCTCAAGTATCTCCTGTCCTGGCAAATGAACAAATGGCATTCTGCCATCTCTATTTCTTTAGACCTTGAAACAAGTTTCGAACATGTGGTGCATTTTCTTTTCGCATTTAAACTCTAAACCTACAGACTTCTAATTACTTCAGACAACTGAATCGCTTCTGTATTGCTCCCCTTTATATATTAGTGTCAACCGAACCAGATTCTGCACGTCAGAAAGAACCACACGTCTTATAGACAGGTGCCTGTCTTACATTCGAACCCTAAGATGCCACTTATGCTCGAGTTCTATGATTTCTTTTCCTGGTTTAACCTTGGTTAACAAAAGTCATTCTCATCAATACCCAATGAATCATTATAAAACTAATAAGCTAACTACACCGTCCAGTTACATTAATGTGACCAACTGCAAACAGCCTATATAACAACCTTTCTCAGAGCTGACTGCTGCGAGACATGCAGGAAGAGAGTCACTGACGTTCTGGAAGGCACCGACGGGCATGTGAAGACAGGTTGACTCCAATACCGTGTCCACCTGCGCTAGGATTCTAGGTTGAGAATCCACAGCGCGAACAGCCCGATCGAAGTGGTCCCACAGACTCTCGATAGGTCTCAAATTCGAGGAGTTTGGTGGCCATGGGAGTACAGTAAACTCATCCTGGTGCTATCTGAACCACTCGCGAAGACTGCGAGCTTTGAGACAGGTTGCGTTGTCTTGCTGGTAGATGGCATTGTGCCGAGGAAAAACCAACTTCATGTGAGGGTGCACATGGTACCCACTGATAGAGGCATACTTCCTTTGTGCCTTCCAGGATGATGAGATCGCACAGGGAATGCCACGAAAACATTTCCGAGACGATAACGCTCTCTGTTCCGCCTGGACCGTCCCGATGATTGTTTCCACCTGTCCGACGGAGCATGAAACGTGATTCATCTGAAGAGGCCACCTGTCACCAATCAGCGGACGTACAGTTGCGGTTCTGACGTCAGAATTCCAGCCTTCATCACCGACGAACAGCAGTGAGCATGGGTGTGTTAACCAGGTGTCTGCTGAGGAGGTCCATGTGTGCAGCAACATTTGCTGAACGGATATTGAGCAGACACTGATGGTGGCCTCTTGGTTCATCTCGGCTATCAGCTGCTCAGTAGTTGCATGTCTTTTCACCGGTGCGCATCTCCGTAACTGTCGTTCAGCCTGCCATCTACGGCCGTGGTGCACGATTGTTGCCCTGGGGTCGGTTTTGGACAGCGCACGGCGGCACGCGAACAGCTTACAAACTTATCCTTTCCGAAAATGCCTCCTCCCTTGCTCCAGAAGGTAATCATCGTGCGCTTTTGGACGTCAGCTAAATCGTTCCGTTTCCGCATTAGGTCAACTACTGCACTGTTTTCTTCGTCCCCCCCCCCCTCGGCATGTTTCATATATCCTCCACTGCTAGTGCTGCCATCTACTGTATGTGAGTGGTTATTGTAAGCTGACGTCGAACATAGACGGGAGTCACGTTAAAGTGACTGGACGCGTGCATATTGAAAGCTAATCTACAAACTGTTGAGCAGAAAACCCACGAAAGTAGTCAAGACCTCTGACAAGAAGAATATGATTGTACCAATCGACTATCACTGAAACGCACAAAGTTGTTAATCTACGTATTGTTACATCTGTCAATGTTGGTTGAATTTCCCGTCTGTCCAAATTTTTTATCTCACACCTGTGAAGTCCTCCACACCCCGCAAATTTAAGCATCAAATCCTCACTGCCTTCCCACTTTTGTCCAACTGAGTGCCGAGAATTTTATAAGGAAAAGTTTTTCTAGTTTATCAATTTCAATAAATCTCACACAATACTACTCCGAAAATCCGTACAAGCAAATCTTATCAGATCATACTGGCACTTTACATATGTTACTGAGCAACATTTACCTACATGTCAAAACAAAACTTTAACTAATCTTAACGCTATCTCTGTGCAAGGCTGCGTAATTTTCTTATTTTCCTAGTATATAAAAGAAGCTTGACCTCTTTCATCTGAAACCAAAAAAGTTCTCTAGAATAACACCTTACCTGCTCTACTGGCAGTGAAGAGCCAACGGTGAGAAGAACAGTCATCACAATAACTGCTAATGTCTTCATGTCTGAAGTCTGCGTATTTCCTCCTTGTCTTCTGTAAATAATGTACAAAAAACACTTAGATAATATTAGGACTGAGCACTGAAAATCGTATAATAACACCTACGCAGCTGGAAGAAGCTGTTGCAGACATTTTGCAGTAGCCCATTGTTCCCTTCTCAGTGAATTTCCAACGAATTAGGAGTGCGAAAGGAGAAACTTCCCAACAGTGATTTCTTTTCATGTTGCGTTTCATTCTCTACCTCCAAGAGTAGAGCTGGCTGTTTCAGATCTGACCCACTCAAAGGATGGGACTGGGACAAATGGAATGCCCGTTGGGAATGTTTTGAGAGGGAATTTGAAACTCCAGCATTTGTCTTAAAATCACATGTTACCTCCTAAAGCCCTTAGTTGGAACTGGGGGACGGGCCTGCAAATTCTTTTATTTCTGGGACAGGTCGTCTCAGGTAAAAATACGAAGGCTTCGTGCGTTCCTGGGTATCTGTTTTGTGTGTAGTGGAGTAGATAATGTGCTTGACAAGTGCCATTTACCTAATGTGGAAGTGCGATTTATTTTCTTAAGGTACATCAAGTTGTTATTCTGACCAGTGTAGTCCCTTTTTTTCTGCGGGGCACCAGGCTAACGAGTATGGGGGCAAAGATATTCCAAATTGAAAATATTTGGCAGACAATTCTCAGTTACAGCCTTATAATCAAGAGAAACTTCCCTAAAAATTAGCCAGAACTAGTGGATGGGAGCTATGTCTAATTTAATTCTGGGTCAGTTTGCTGTAGAAAAAAAAACCTAGTTTTTGTGTAAGTGTATTTGCTTGTGCATATAATAGAGTAACGTCGATATTCTTGCTCACATTGCGCAGTGTGCCTATGTGGTTGCCGATTGTAGGTAATAGGTAATGCCATTGTCGACGTCGTGTACTGTGCAAAGATAGTTCTTATCTACACCATACGGAATAATCTTCATACGATGTCCGTAGCTCGTGGTCTAGTGCTTTTTTTTCTCGTCTCCCCTTCTTACGAATACTGTGACGCACGATGGAATTTCGTGACGAGTATCTCCTTGCTTGATGGTCACTTCTTGTCGACTTCCGGTTGGTTGGTTGTGTTTGGGGCGCCGTGAACAGACCTCGTGTGGTCGATCCCTGCCAACTCCACCCTCCCCCTCTCCTCACAGCCCTGACCTGTCATCTTCCATCGTCCCTACCTTCTGCACGTTTGCAAGGAATGATCATTTAATTCACTGCGAGATTTCCAGTGATGGAGCAGAGGTGGGCTATAGAAAATGTTGGCTATCTTCATTTGTGCTTGGTAACCTCGCGTTTGTCGTTTATGGCTAATGTACAGTATACGTATTTAGTACATAGTTGCAAATAAATGTGACTGATTACCGGTTTTGGCCGTCAGGGCATCTTCAAATCTTATTCATTTGGTTACAGCGTAACACGTCAACATTAAAATTTTGATTTTGAGATACCCATACACAGCAACCAGGCTGGGAAGATTTGAAGATGGCCCCTAACGACCGCAACAGTTGTCAAAAATATCACCTAGCGTCTGTGACTGAGCAAATAATCATTTATAGTGTTCTTACGATTGCTCGATAGGCATTATGTTCGACCTTGTACGGCTGACGTCGATTCGGATCTAAGATGATCTTGGAGCACTAAGGCAATGGTACTGAAAGTAAGTGCCAATTCAGTTGTCTCGAGAATCCAGGACTGCTTTTGTCTTTGATGTCCAATGCATTATTATGTTGTTAGATATATAGAAATAATCACAAAGGAATAGTTCCGAAAGTACATTGTCAGAATCACTCCACATATTTCGATAAGGAATACGAGACAATGATGACTTCCCAGTAAAGGCTCAGAAAAATGGTTCAAATGGCTCTAAGCACTATGGAACTCAACATCTGAGGTCATCAGTCCCCTAGACTTAGAACTGCTTAAACCTAACTAACCTAAGGACATCACACACATTCATTCCCGAGGCAGGATTCAAACCTGCGACCGTAGAAGCAGCGCGGTTCCAGACTGAAGCGCCTAGAACCGCTCGGCCACAGCGGCCGGTGTAAAGGCTCACAGACATTAAAAAAAGAACGCCCCTGGTTGGCCGTTGAAATGTCAGCAGTTAAACTGCAATCGCCAACCGGCTGGATATTCATAAACGTACCAGCATCCAACCTCTCCAGACAAAACTTAGAAATTTTATACAGACAGGCTAGCGTGAAAAATAACGCTTTAAAGTGTCCCCGATATTTTCGCAGTAAAACTAATAATTTCGTGACGATCAGAAGGCGAACCGCTGTATCGAGACAGTTGCGTACCGTAAGGAAGGACGATTAGGCACGGTCATTAGAGAAAAACGTAATATAGAGTTGAGGAAGGAAATCTCCCTCGTTCCTTCCAAAGGGGACATTCCGAAATTGGCCTGAAGAGACTTAGGAAATCCACACATAAAATCTAAATCTCTAGCCAAACAAGGATCTGAACCGCCGTCATTCCGAATCCGAGTCAAGTGACGGCTACCGCAGCTACCAAAGTCGTTCTGTTTGTATTTGATACTTCCAGGTCTGCTCAACTGTAGAACACGTTAGGTGTTTTAAAGCAGAGGACAAATTAAAAATACGCTGCAGATAAAAGCGTCGCCTGTTCCGTATGTACGAGTACATGATATAGCATGAAATGAATTTTTAACTTGCGACAGGGTACAGATTTCTATCGAACAGTTTACATTCACAGTGACGCAAATCATCAAACTTCCCCGGTCTACGTAAACTGCTGAATACAATGCTTATATCAAAAGAGTTAAATAAGGTCATCACGCCTACGGGACTGCATTAGCCAACCAACCACCGATCTGTCCTCCCTAATAAGGTACTGGACTATAGTACTGAGGGTCGTTTGGTTATCACATCACTTCCTCGACGCTAATGTCGACTTTCGAAACTGAAGACCCAGCGCGCCTTCAATTAACAATTGAATTGTTCTTACGATGCTACATACCTGTCGAACTTTTCACAAACTATAATTCACTGCAGCACTTAGAAACGCTACTAGTACGGCTAAAGTAATCCTCGTTGATCTCCGTCACCGTCCACCACTTACCGAGTGCGAGGTGTCGCTGACGGGGACAGCAGCGAGGCAGGCAGATTCAGAGAATGGCTGAGTGCCGTCTTCTCTCGGGTCCTGTTGGAGGACAACTGATTGCGCCCCTCTCTGTCCACGCCAATATATGGAGCAGCCCGGTGCCCACCGTGAGAACGGGTTATCCCCGCAGGAAAGGCCACGGCGCCTGGAGACACGCATAATCTTCCGGTGGTTCTTCTGTTTAGCGCCTGGCGTAATCCGCGCCTCCTGCCGTCATCCTAATAAGGCCGTTAACGACGTGACTTAACGGCGGCCCTACGTGACGTGTCCGTTCTGGCGTCGGGAGATGCACGGTGATCGACTGCGAGCGGTGAACTTTTCTTTGAATTGCTGAATACCCATCTGCCTGGCCAACTGACATTAGCCTCATTTCCTCTTTGGTACAGCGTTCTGCTTCGTAGTTTGCTGCTGTTATCCTACCACACTAAATACTACAACTGGCAGGTGCATTAGAGTTCCTTAATATCAGTTTAATAGATATACTGCATCCTCGTAAGCTCACACAGTCGGGAGTTGAGCCAGTTTCCTATGTTTTAGCATGAATTTCTGGAGTGGCCCTGAACTGAGATATTGTCTCTTTTTGGTTAAAATGCGAATTAAGTTTTTTTTAACTTTCACACATGACGCCTTCAGTATGATGCAACCTAAAATAGAAAAAATGGTTCAAATGGCTCTGAGCACTATGGGACTTAACATCTGTGGTCATCAGTCCCCTAGAACTTAGAACTACTTAAACCTAACTAACCTAAGGACATCACACACACCCATGCCCGAGGCAGGATTCGAACCTGCGACCGTAGTAGTCGCGCGGTCCTAAAATAGATTCCTGGCTCTGTTGATACATCCTAATGAAGGGTATTTGATGAGATCAGCTATTTTCCATCGTTATCACTGCTACCAACATCAAAAGGCACTGTCTTTGGCGTCCTCCTCGATTAACCCAGTTCCCTCACCAACAGGTCTCGTACTTTTCGCTTCCAAACCGTTTATCTTCATTTTACAAATAAATAAACGTAAATGCTGTTATAATTTTGCTTGGTACCAGCGTTTCTTCGCAATTAACAGTGGCCTCTTACTATTATCCTGTATACGGTTGTAAGCAGGCTAAAGAATCGCGTGAATCAGTTTTATAAAAATAAGAATATATTATACTTATTCCAAATTAACTGAAAACTTTTTTGGCTGGGAGTATAATCATTTTTCTATAAAGGTTATTTCACATCTGATTTAATGTTCATAATATATTCCTACATTTTGTCATAAAATTACTATGCTGTAGCGCAGATCGATAGTGTCACAAGAAATTACATACGGTAATGTACCAGTATAAGACATACACGTATTTCCCACACAGCGCCTAGAAACAAACTATAGGCCATAATTCGAATTTGCACATGTCGTGAGTTTAAGAAAGGCCCTCGAACATTTGAGACTCTTACATTTCTCCAGTGTTTTTTGCGCTAGTAAGTACGTTTCTGCAGTGTTACATATTAACTACAGAGTTACAGACTCTTATTTAGGTGATTGTACAATTACTATAATTTCAAAATTAAGTTTGTTGTTTTGACTTCAGTTCAACGTTATTTTACATTAAGTAGTCAACATACGGATTTTAGAAAAATTTGGGTAAAACGCCACCTGTCAACTGATTTACGAACCAAACGAGTTTTTAGATATGAGATATGAAGCGAATGAAGGCAGAAAAGGTAGCAATTGTTATTACATACTGTTTGCAGTGGGCTAGAAATTTACTGGAAATGTTATTCTCGAAGTTCGAAATACACATAACTAGTTCTTAGCAATGTTATAGTCACTATGTACAAAAAAAATATCATTTGCAATAGTCAACGTAAAGAGTTACAGATGCATAGTATTGGTTGTAGACAAATAATCTGTGTATAAATAAACGAATATGAACTAGATAGGAAGTACAAATAGCGTCGAACCATAAGAAACTGAAGACATATGACTTAAAATATTAATGCTAAATTTTGTCAGTTGTCACGAATTTGTCATGAATTACATTTCAGAGACTCTAGTACCAAACGAATCGTTTTCTAACATACGTATACCAGCAAAATAGTCTCAGGTGGTCTCTTGTACCAACCACCACGCCTTGTAACATACCTTTTGATACACGCTGTAGATATAAGGACTGAGAGGAGGCCTAGCGATTGTCTTCATCTACATCCTATACGGTAAGGTACCGTACGATGTATGTCGGAGGGTACTTTGTACCACTGCTACTCATTTCGTCTCCTATTCCAGTCGCAAATAGAGCAAGGAAAAAACAATTGTCTAAAAGCCTCCGTAAGTGTCCTAATTCCTCGCATCTTATTTTCTTGGTCCTTATGCGAAATGTACACTGGCGGCAAAAGAACCGTTCTGCAGTGGGCCTCAAATGCCGTTTCTCTAAATTTGCGCGATTGTGCCTTGCGGAAGGAGTACCGTCTTCCCTCCAGGAATTCCCATTTGAGTTCAAGAAGCATCTCCGTATTACTAGCGTGCCGAACGAAGCTATCGGTAACAAATGTAGCAGCTCGCCTCTGATCCCTTTCGATGTCTTCCTTTAATCCTATCTAGTGGGGATCCCAAACACTCGAACATTACTTAACAATAGTTCACACTGGCATTCTTTCTGGATGAGCCACACTTTCCCAAAATTCTCCCAATAAAGCGAAGTCGACAATTCGCCTTCCCTACTACCAACCGAACATACTCATTCCATTTCACATCGCTTTGCAGCGTTACGCCTAGATCTTTCATCGAAGTGACTTTGTCAAACTGCACTCTACTATTGCTGTATTCGAACGTTATGGACTTTTTTCCTGCTCAATCGCATTAACTTACATTTTTCTGCAGTTAGAGCAAGCTGCCATTCATTACGCCGACCAGAAATTTGATCTACGTCATCTTTTATATTCCTGCAGTCAGTCACTCAATCACGACACCTTCCCGTACACCACAGCGCCATCAGCAAACAGCCGAAAATTGCTGCTCACCCTGACAACAGGTCATTTATATAAAGAGAGAATAACTCTGACTACCACTCGGCGTCGAGGACTACGAACTGGATTTCATTACTTAAAATGTCTTGAAGCCACTAACATACCTGAAAACAAATCATACGCTCGGTTCTAGGCGCTTCAGTCCGAAACCGCGTTGCTGCTACGGTCGCAGGTTCGAATGCTGCCTCGGGCATGGACGTGTGTGATGCCCTTAGGTTAGTTAGGTTTAAGTAGTTTTAAGTCTAGGGGACTGCTGACCTCAGATGTTAAGTCCCATAGTGCTCAGAGCCATTTTGAACCAAACACTCGGACCTTCGTCAATAATCTGAAGTGGGGTATCACGTCAAATGCTTTTCAAAAACCTGGAAATACGAAATCCGCCTGTTACCCTCCAGCCATGATTTGTAGGATATCATGTGAGGAAAGGTAGGATGTTTCGCACGAGCAATGCTTTCTAAATCCGTGCGAACCAGCGGCCAAAAACTGTTCCTTCTCAAGGAAATTTACTATATTCGAATTCAGAATGTGTTCAACAACTTTGGAGCAACTCGCTTTTAAGGATATTGGTCTGTAATTACGCAGGTCAGTTGTTTTACCTATCTTGTACATAGAAGTCACCGACGGCCTTAGCTCACCTTCTCACAGACGTTTCCTGATGACCCTTGCTCACACTCTACATGGAACATTGCTCATAATTAGTGCGGTGACGATAGTATTGTCTACTCGCTCGATGCAATATCAGGTTATGAAGCTGAGCACTGTTGCCGCCCAATATAGGGACTCCGAGTACCAATGCATTTCTTGTCACTGACACTTACAAAATTTTGCCACCTCAAGTCAAACGTTTTGGGAACTTCTACAGAAGAACGATACGGTTTGTTGTAAGTCGATAATATAACAGCACTGAAACTGAGCTGTTGTCGTTGTAGCAGCCTTCGACTCTCCTTAACTACTACAATTACACCCAGCTGAGTCTGTTAACTGCATTCAAGCCCTTGTTTCCATCTACAATTTTTATCCTACATAATTTCTTCCAAACTGACGAATCCTCGACGCCTCAGGATATGACTATCAATCGATCGCTTCTTTTACTGTAGTTGTGCATTAATTTATTTTGTCGCAATTCGATTCAGCACCTCCAATTAGCTATTCGATCCACCTACCTAATTTTCATGTGCTTCTGTAACACTATATTTCAGAAGCTTCCGCCCTGTCCTTGTGTGAAATGTTTATCACTGACGATTCAGTTCCGTACGAGGATACATTACCGACAAATACCTTACGAAAAAAATTAAATTTATTTTCGATGTTCACAACTTCACTTTTTCAGAGATGCTTTTCTTGCTATTACCATCTACATTTTACAGCCTCTCTACTTCGGCAGTCGCCACTTCTTTTGCTGCCCAGATATCAAAATTCGTCTACTACTTTTAGTGCCTCGTTTCCCATTCTAATTCTCACAATATCGGTTAGCTTTATTCGCCTAACTTTTACTTTTGTTGATGTTGATGTTCATTTTATAATCTCTTTTTAGGATACTAACTATTCCGTTTAACTGCTCTTTCGAGCCCTTTGCTGTCGTCGGTAAACCTCAGTCTTTATTTCTTCTTTCTGAACTTGAATTTCATTCCCAATTATTTTCTTATTTTCCGGTAGTGCTTGATGAAGGTTCAGAATGAATAATACCTGGGATAGGCTACAAACGTGACTCAATGCTTTCTCAACTACTGTTTCCTTTCCACGTCCTTCGCCTGTTGGAACGCAGTATTCTTTCTGTACAAGTTGTAAATAAACATTTGCTGCCTGTATTACATACGTGCTATCTTTAGAATTTCAACATTAAGAAAAGCTTTCTCTAAATTTGCAAATTCTGTAAACGTAGGTTTGTCTTTCTTCAATCTACCTGACGTTGTAAGGTCATTGACGCCTCCTGTGCTGCTATGTTTTTCTGGAACCCAAACTGATCTCGACGTCGATTTCTACCACTTTTTTCGTTCTTCTGTAAATAATTCGTTTCAGTATTTTGCAACCATGACATTAAACTGATAGTTCGTAATAGTCACACCCGTTAGGACCTGCCTTTTTTGGAACTGGAACACTTACATTGTTCTTTCTGTTACTATTTCGCCCATCTGTCTTCAACAGCAGTTGGAATTGTTTTGTGATGGGTGGCTCTACCAAAGATCTCAGTAACTGTGAGGGCCCCTGTTTCGTCTAAGATCCATCAAGACCATGTTACACGATCGTGGTAAATCATCAGGGATATTTCCCCTGCAATTGCAAATAAGGCCACAGGAACCATAGATTAGACTGGCCTCTCCACATACAGCCCTCTGTAGGATTGCACTTGCGGTAAGGTGATCTGCGTTGTTGGAGAAAGAAAGTCACCCCATCTCGACAATGGTAAATTGGGTTAATTATACAAATTGTGCTCATCGCATCCAGACATGTCTACAGTGTTTACTAGCCCTGTTCAAAGCCCTAACCACGCAACACCTTTGCAGTGGTTCACATAACATGATGCCAACCCAATTTAAATTAATACCCTAAATTTTTTCTCCCCTGTAGTTAGCAGTCACTGTTATACTAAATCAAAAATCTTCCTCTTGCTTCCTACTAATCATAGTCCACCAATAACAATATGAATCAACCCAGACATTAACAGTAGTCTCTCATAGGACATACCCACTAAACTAAAACTCCTTCCGAACAGGTCTCGGAAGAGCCTAACGGTACTGACCGATCGCCGTATCATCCTCAGCCTATTGACTTCACTGGATGCGGCTATGGAGGGGCGTGTGGTCAGCACACACTCCTCCGGCCGTTGTCAGTTTTCGTGACCGGGGCCGCTACTTCTCAGTCAAGTAGTTCCTCAGCTGGCCTCTCAACGACAGAGTGCACCCCACTTACCGACAGCGCTTGGCACACAGGACGATCACCCATCAAAGTGCTAGCCAAGCCCGACAGCGCCTAACTTCTGTGATCTGACGGGAACCGGTGTTACCGCTAAGACGTTTGGCCACATCATGCCCACTCCTCACAACCAAATGCTGAATGACCAGTGCAAGTTTAAATTCCTTAGATAGTTCGAGCAGGGTTGCCTACAGCTGCACTGTATACACGAAACAGCTTTCTTATGTTATCCTGAGACGTTTATAACCTCTGAGGTGTCCAGCGTTAACCCACTAACAGCAACAGCAACATAAACAACAACAATGGAATCTCCAGTGAAACTGAAATCGTATCCATCTCTAAAGAATCAGATTTACACCTTTTGATACCATAGTACAACTTGCTCATCGGCCTGGTGCAAGTCTTTCAGTTGGAAGCCAGTTCCGCAGTTAGAGCGGTCCTAACTTACGCCAAAAGAACTACAGTTTTAACGTGAAACAAGAACAAGCTGTCGTTCCTGGAGAACATTGAAACGATTAACATCTACATATATGTGGATACTACGCAGATCACACTTAAAGCGCCTGGCAGACTGGTCATCGAACCATCTTCGCATTAATTCTCTGTTATTCCACTCTCGAACAGTGCAAGGAAAAAAAGAACACCTATATCTTTACGTGCAACTCTGACTTCCCTTACTTTATGATGATGACTGCTTCTCCCTACATAGGCATCAGCAAAATATTTTCGCGTTCGGAGGAGAAAGTTGGTGCATGCTTTTTTCGTTGTTTCTACGACGGTTTTCTGACCCATTTTGTGTACCAAGGGGGAGATCAGCTCCATTTTTGGCATGTTATATGGCATAAATCCCTCAGCTGCCGTAGAAACTGTTTCTTTGAATTCAAGCCACATCTGGTGTACACTTACATCGTTCTTCTGGAGAGAGTGGAGATTGTCTCTCTGGAAATGGTCAAGCGAATTTTTATCTGCTTTTCTGAATAGATGTATGTTTCCTTTATTGTTAGAGGATTTGAGAGTTACGGTATTCGTTCTCGCTATGCCAGTCTCTGTGTTCACTAATCGCTGATCCGTTTTCCTCGTTGTTAGGGTTATTCGTTGCTAAGAGTTCAAGCGTGTTTTCACAACCGTTTCCTATTCGCTTGGGTTCACGAACTAACTGCTTGAAATATTTTTCAGAGAATGCGTTCAGCACAATTTCGGATGATGTTTTATGCGTACCTACGAATTTAAACATGTACTTACACCAACATATATAGGATAAATTGAACTCACCACCAACTGTAACTCTGTGAGTCGAGTTCGTGTTTAAAATTAGACTCAAGTTTTCTTTGTACCTATCAGCAATTGTATCTTCTGAGTTGGAAGGTCGGTTAATGTATCCAATTATTATTTTATTCAGGTTGCCAAGAATGACCTCTACCTCCCACTAATTCATATGGACTTTCTACTCCAATTTCGCTACAATATAAACTACTTCTAACAGCAACAAACACGCCACTGCCAATTGTGTTTAGCTGATCATTTCTGAACACCGTTAGGTCCTTCGCAAACATTTCGGCTTATACCCGGCTTTAGCAAGCTTTCAATGCCTATAAAGATCTGAGAATCAGTTCTTTCTTTTAGCGCTTGGAGCACTGATACTTTTCGAACACAGCTACGACAATTTACAGCTGTTGTACCGATGGTTCCTAGATCTACACTACTGGCCATTAAAATTGCTACACCACGAACATGACGTGCTACAGACGCGAAGTTGAACCGACAGGAAGAAGAGCATTCACCCCATGATGGCGCCGGTGGCGACACCTACAACGTGCTGAAATGAGGAAAGTTACCAACCGATTTCTCATACAAAAGCAGCAGTTGACCAGCGTTGCTTGGTGAAACTTCGTTGTGATACCTCGTGTAAGGAGGAGAAATACGTACCATCACGACTCCGACTTTGATAAAGGTCAGATTGTAGCCTCTCGCGATTGCGATTTATCGTATCGCGACATTGCTGCTCGCGTTGGTCGAGATCCAATGACTGTTAGCAGAATATGGAATCGGTGGGTTCAGGAGGGTAATACGGAACGCCGTGCTGGATCCCAACGGCCTCGTATCACTAGCAGTCGAGATGACAGGTATCTTATCCGCATGGCTGTAACGGGTCGTGCAGCCACGTCTCGATCCCTGAGTCAACATATGGGGACGTTTGCAAGACAACAACCATCTGCACGAACAGTTTGACGACGTTTGCAGCAGCATGGACTATCAGCTCGGAGACCATGGCTGCGGTTACCCTTGACGCTGCAATACAGACAGGGGCGCCTGCGATGGTTTACTCAACGACGAACCTGGGTACAGGAATGGCAATCATTTTTTCGGATGAATAAAGGTTCTGTTTACAGCATCATGATGGTAGCACCCATATTTGGCGACATCGTGGTGAACGCACATTGGAAGCATGTATTCGTCATCGCCATACTGGCCTATCACCCGGCGTGATGGTATGGGGTGCCATTGGTTACACGTCTTGGTCACCTCTTGTTCGCATTGACGGCACTTTGAACAGTGGACGTTACATTTCAGATCTGTTACGACCCGTGGCTGTACCCTTAATTCGATCCCTGCGAAACCCTACATTTCAGCAGGATAATGCACGACCGAATGTTGCAGGTCCTGTACGGGCCTTTCTGGATACAGAAAGTGTTCGACTGTTGCCCTGGCCAGCACATTCTCCAGATCTCTCAGCAATTGAAGACATCTGGTCATTGGTGGCCGAGCAGCTGGATCGTCACAATACGCCAGTCACTACTCTTGATGAACTGTAGTATCGTGTTGAAGCTGCATGGGCAGCTGTACCTGTACACGCCATCCAAGCTCTGTTTGACTCAATGCCCAGGCGTATCATGGCCGTCATTACGGCCAGAGGTGGTTGTTCTGGGTACTGATTTCTCACGATCTATGCACCCAAATTGCGTGAAAATGTAATCACACGTCAGTTCTAGTATAATATATTTGTCCAATGAATACCCGTTTATTATCTGCATTTCTTCTTGGTGCAGCAATTTTAATGGTCAGTAGTGTATGTTCTTCCTGTGTTCCACCTACACCCTTTGAGACTGAAGCCCTTTTTGTGTTCCGCGAGATCCTCTAACCTAAAAGGCCACGTAGTCCGCGCCACACAGCCCCTGCTACCCTGAAGTCGCTTCCTCCGTGTAATGGACTCCTGACCCATTTAGCGGAACCCGAAACCACCACCTTATGGCCTGGTTAAAGGCAAGCTAGAAATTCCAACGTCCAACAGAAGTTCGATCCCGCATCCTTTCGGTTTCCAATGATGAGGTTTACCACTAGATAAGCTAGCCTGATTTCTGGTACCAAATTATACACTATGTGATCAAAAGTATCTGGACATCTGGCTGAAAATGACTTACAAGTTCTTGTCACCCTCCATCTGGAATGCTGGAATTCAGTATGGCGTTGTCCCACCCTTACCCTTTATGACAGCTTCCACTCTTGCAGGCATACGTTCAATCAGGTGCTGGAAGGTTTCTTGGGGAATGGCAGCCCATTCTTCACAGAGTGCTGCACTGAGGAGAGGTATAGATGTCGGTTGGTGAGGCCTGGCACGACGTCGACGTTCCAAAACATCCCTAAGGTGTTCTATAGGATTCAGGTCAGGATTCCGTGCAGGCGAGTCCATTACAGGGATGTTATTGACATGTAACCACTCAGCCACAGGCCGTGCGTTAGGAACAGGTGCTCGATAGTGTTGAAAGATGCAATCGCCATCCCGAATTTCTCTTCAACAATGGGAAGCAAGAATGTGCTTGAAATATCAATGTAGGCCTGTGCTGTGATAGTGCCACGCAAAACAACATGGAGTGCAAGCCCCCTCCATGAAAAACACGACCACACCACAACACCTCCGCCTCCGAATTTTACTCTTGGCACTACACACGCTGGCAGATGACGTTCACCAGGCATTCGCCATACCCACACCCTGCAATCGGATCGCCACATTGTGTACCGTGATTTGTCACTCCATATTACGTTTTTCCACTGCTCAATCGACCAATGTTTACGCACCTTACAACAAGCGAGGCGTCGTTTGGCATTTACCGGCATGATGTGTGTCTTATGAGCAGCAGCTCGACAATGAAATCCAAGTTTTCTCACCTCCCGCCTAACTGTAATTGTGCTTGCAATGAGTCCTAATGCAGTTTGGAATTCTTGTGCGATGGTCTGGATAGATGTCAGCCTGTTACACATTACGACCCTATTCAACTGTCGGCGGTCTCTGTCAGTCAACAGACGAGGTAGGCCTATACGCTTTTGTGTTGTACGTGTCCCTTCACGTTTCCACTTCAATATCACTTCGGAAACTGTAGACCTACGGATGTTTAGGAGTGTGGAAATCTCGCGTACAAACGTATGACACAAGTGACACCCAATCACCTGACCACTTTCGAAGCCCGTGAGTTCCGCGGAGCGCCTCATTCTGCACTCTCACAATGTCTAATGACTACTGAGGTCGCTGATATGGACTACCTGGCAGAAAATGGCAGCACAATGCACCTAACCTGAAAAAACATGCTCTTGGGTGTGTCCGGATATTTTTGATCACATAGCGTATAAAATACATCTGCTGTACGAAAATGAAGGTAACTATTATTTGAGTGTTACAGTGGTTGCGTTGACAATATAGTCAAATACTTCGTATATAATAAATAAACCACTTCTACAGGCTAAAATGAATTACAACGTAAGTTTTACAAAAGATGAAGTGTCGGTTACAAGCACCGGCAAGTAGGCAACTGCACCAAAGCTATCGGTATTAGAACGTTCAGTGGGACCCACGTTTCTCTAGGTAGTGCCAACATTAATTTCGGGATGTGACAAATTTCTGAAGAGTGGAGACTATAAAAGGTAAATGTAGCTGGAGGTAAAATAAGCATTAAGTTAGTTCGGTTGTTATTTTCATAGTCTTCATTTATTTTATTTATTTATTTATTTATTTTTGGAGGGGGGGGGGGCTCGGAATTTACTTTCGAGGTTAATTAACTGTCAGACATTAGATTTCCAGTATCACGTTCTGTTCCCGAGATTCTATCAAAAATAAAGCATGAATATGAAATATTGCTAATGTGTATTAACTTTTTATTCCAACATCGATGGTGAATCAGGAAACTCATAGATCTGGCATTTCATTCCGGAACATGTTCATAAAAAATTAACCAAAACAGTGACTAAAGACTGAATATAATTTTTGCAATAGTTTAACCTAAAAACAATAGTCACTTTGTGTCTACCACACAGAATGCTTATAAAATGGATTCAGTTGTACCCAAGCTGTCATTCTTTGTTTGCGTATTACTGACCTGTTTACGCTTTGTGTGTCCGTTCTCAGTGGTCTAATGTGTGTAAAATTTTGGACGCTACATTATGCATACACTGAGGAGATTATTAGACACAAGGGCAGTTCGAGCGTTCCTTCTAGCGAAGTTTCATGTAATATGACATTTACTAATGCGTTACCGCTCCATGTTTTGTCTTTTTCCCATCCTGTTCCCATGCATCAGCTTCAGTTTTACTCTCACCTCTACAAACTAACACTGTACCTATAAATAACGTTATGCATAGCCATAATTGGTACATACAAGGTGTTTCAAAATAGCACCGACAAACTTCGAGGGGATGTAGGAGATGTGATGAGGAACAAATTGAGAATAGGATCCTGTGTCCGGAAACGTCTTCCAACAACGATACAGAGCGTCGAAGTTATAAGCAACGGCGCCTGCAAGTGTATGTTTATACATGGTGATTCCGTTATGTAACAAACCTTCAGGAATGACAGAGAAGGGTAAACGTATCAATTTGAGGTAAGGGTCCGGAAACAGACAAGTCAAAAGTTGTTAGCGAAAAGAGTTGTGATACCTCTGACAGTTAAATACATGTACCGGTACTGTTGGTGCTAAGATTTCAGAGTAGGAAACTTTCAGAAGTAGTAGTATGGACCAATATAAGAAAAAAACGTCTAGTAAAAATGGGCTATAAGCACTTGTTTAACAGAGGAGATGTGTTTCACAGAAACCAAGATGAACATGTACTCATAGCTCCTCAGGTATGTATTTTAGAGCCAGGTACGAGTAATGTCAATTTTTCGGATAGCATACATGATAGCGCAGGAGGTTGCTCAGCCTTCGGGTCGGATTCGTTCCTTACTACCGCCCCATGTCCAATTTCCGTATCGCTCTCTGGTTCAGTTTTAAAAAATCAAACGAAGAACGCGTTTGGCAACACCGTCTCTGGCGCGATGCTTGAATCTGGGTGCACAACTGTCTGATTTAATACTGTTAGTATTGATTAACTCGGAAACGGCAACGTATCGATTTTTTAAAAATACTTATTGCTCATCACAACCTTCCCTACAAACCGTTGCAAGCTTTTCAGACTGTTTCTGACCACACTGCATATCATGAGAAATATCACTTTTGTTTCACAAGTTTGCCATTATAAGCATGTTTGCATCCCTAGAGGCATGAGTGACACCAGAGGTTGTATTATTGTTCAGAACTGGGACGAGCGAGTCAATCAGTTGCAAAGACAGAAACTATGTGTTGTGTCATTGAAAAGTGTGGAGCTTGAATGGAGGATGTGCCGCATAGAGAATGGAATTTTATTCTGGATGCTTCTTGATGTAAGATTGAGGATAAATAATTATTTTTGACAGAATCTTATTATGAGACGACACTTCTGGAAAAAGGTAATTTACATTGAGCTTGTTTGATGCAGGTGGTAGCTGAGTAACTATTTTAGTGTAAGTATTTCATTTTGTTTAACAATATCTAGGTCTTAGTATCCAGTATGAATTATCAGTCACGTGCACAGTATTCTAATTATCATTTTCCCTCCGCCGTTAGTTAGAAACATATCATTAGAGATGCAAAGAGTAAATTTTACGTTATTTAAATATTGTCAGTAAAAGTAATTTTATGGTGTACAACAATGTTGAGAAAACTTATACTTCATGTTAGTATGAGACACTTCTATGTTATTAGACTGCCTTTAATCTAATTTAAAAATACCCCTTTCATTCATCTCCAAATATTTCACAGAAACTAAACCTCTCTCTTAAATGAAAAGTAAATCTTCTACTATTGCGTGCACAGTGAGCTGTATTTTTGGAGAAGGATAACAAAGATTTAATTTACGAAGACAGCTTCAAATAAAATAAGACAAGACAGTCTGCGGCGCAGTGATTTATTTCAGCTGCATGCAGTTCGCCACTTCATTTTCTTGCAATACACAGAAAGAGTAGAACCGAGTTATCCGTCGAAAAGGCATAAACGAACGTTCTAGGATGGAGTTAGGAACTGTATTCATTTACAGAATGTTCATTCACTGAAGAATCAAAGAAACTGGTACACCTGCCTAACATCGTGTAGCACCCCCGGGAGCACTTAGAAGTGCCGCAACACAACATGGCATGGACTCGACTAATGTCTGAAGTAGTTGGAGGGAATGCTTACGCACGTGTCACCTATCAGAGTCGTATCTAGACGTATCAGGAGTATCATATTACTCCAATTGCACACGCCACACACCGTTACACAGCTTCCACTAGTTTTAACAGTCCCCTGTTGACACTCAGGGTTCATGGATTCATGAGGCTGTCTCCACGCCTGCACACGTCAATCCGCTCGATACAATTTGAAACGAGACTCGTCTGACCGGGCAACATGTTTCCAGCCATCAACAATCCAATGTTGACGGGCCCAGGTGAAGGGTAAAGCTTTGTGTCGCGCAGTCACGAGTGCACGAGTGGGCCTTCGGCTCCGAAAGCCCATATCGTTGATGTCTCGTTGAATGGTTCGCAAGCTGACACTTGCTGATGGCACAGCATGGAAATCTGCAGCAATCTCAATCTGCGGAAGGGCTGCACTTTGTAACGGAACCTATTAAGGCTTTACTTTACCGAAGTATGCGATACCCTCCAAATTCAACCAGTTTAACGAGTATTTATGATTATAGAAAAGTTATTGTGTATGTTAACAATGATTGCATAACATGTCTCCATAAACAGTCAACCCATTAAATTATACTGAATAACTGACCCACACAAAAGTTAATATCACTTGATCACTGATACAGCAAATGTCGTCATGTAAAAACACTAAGTTCATCTTAAATAATTAATATGAAGTACGATAAATAGTGGCCAACGTACGTATTTTGGATTTCCTTAAATAAAAATCACTCAGTGAAACCTATTTGCTCACTAGGACCGTTTTCTCTCATTATTCACGTAAACACTCCTATTTTAGACGAAAACCAATGTAATTCTTAATAATTCATGTTATTTACTTATTATACAAATTAGAGAAGTCAATTGACAAACTTCTAAAAAACGGCCTTTTTGTAACAAAGAATTATTCTGTCAAGTCAACAAATCTGTCTGTCATTTTAATAACCTGTTAAATTATGTCACTCGATATAAATTAATAACTTTTCTGCACAAATTACGATAACAGATGTACTATAAACTTATACTGTACTTATAAACTATATCTATTTTTAGTAGTTCTTTGACAAGGTTATAAATACAAGCAGCAAGAAGGGTCGGGAGCGGAGTCTGAATGTCACTTTAGTAAAGTGTATGTGTGTTATTATTCGAGGTGGATAAACATTGCACAGAACATGTACTACACTACTACTACACTACACTACACTACACTACTACTTTGTGTTGTGTCATTGTCTTTGGTGGACAGTGGAATTAAGATGGCCACCAGAGTAATAAATATTTGAAGTTTAAATATTTGTTGGTTTCGCTCATTATTTATCATCAAAAGCACATAAAAAACACGGGACCTCATCTTTTTTACCCCTAGACAACCAGATTTAGAGCCAGCATTAGCATCGAGACACAGCAGCGATCCAGCAAGCAGCAGCGATTACCACAATGCATTTTAATGGCGCCAACCTAACATCAAGTGCTAGCAAGCTCCGTAAATGGGAGTGAAATAGTGCGATTATAGCAATATCTACGACTAGGCGACCATTATAACTTCTATCACGCTGAACGATTCGCTTCAGTCGTTGGTCCCGTTCTTGCAGGATATTTTTCCGGCCCCATCGATATCGGAGATTTGATGTTTTACCGGATTCCTGATATCCACGGTAGACTCGTGAAATTGTCGTACGGGAAAATCCCCACTTCATTGCTACCTCGGAGATGCTGTGTCCCTTCGCTCGTGCGCTGACTGTAACATCACATTCAAACTCACTTAAATGTTGATAACATGCCATTATAGCAGCAGTAACCGATCTACCAATTGCGCCAGACACTTGTCTTGTGTAGGCGTTGCCGACCGCAGCCCCGTATTCTGCATGTTTACATATTTCTGTGTTTGAATACGCATACCTGTACCACTTACTTTGGTGCTTCAGTGTATAAAGCAGTAGATGGGTCTCTCTAGCAGGATGCAGTGTAAATACCACATTGTGTGTGATTGTTTCACGAGGAAACTATTCTGCGTATTACTTTAAAGGTTTATTTGTATTCAGTATCATTTACAAATAGTCAGATGCAGTTTACATAAACTAGTATGAAACGCATCAAAAGTACAAGGTGTACAACTTTGCTTCCGCCGTTTTTTCCCCAACATTTGAGGCTTTAATGAAACAAATTGGTTACACATGTATCAATCAAAGTATTTTCCATCCCTAACCACCACTTTCTCCCACATTTCGAGCAGTGTACGAATCCCGCATCGAAAAAATTTTTCATCTTTTGAAGTGGTCCACGAATCGATCCAATTTGTGACTTCTTCATGAGATCGGAAGTGTTGATCAGGCAGGCCATGCGCCATTGATTTAAACAGGTGATAGTCAGACGGAGCGATATCTGGAGAATACGGCGGGTGGGGTAGGACTTCCCATTTCAACATTTCCAAGTACGTTTTGACCTCTCTTGCAACGTGGGGTGGAGCGTTGTCGTGCTGCAAAATCACTTTATCGTGCCTCTCGCTATACTGCGGCCGCTTGTCTTTTAATGCTCTGCTCAAACGCATTAATTGCGTTCGATAACGAGCACCTGTGATTGTTTCACATGGTTTTAACACCTCATAGTACACAACGCCTAGCTGGTCCCAGCAAATGCAGAGCATGATCTTGGAGCCGTGAATATTAGGTTTGGCCGTCGACGTGGAAGCATGGCCGGGATATCCGCATGATTTTTTGTGGTTAGGGTTATCGTAACGAAACTATTTTTCGTCCCCGGTAACAATGCGATGCAGAAATCCCTTCAGTTTTTTCCTCTGAAGCAACTGTTCACAAACACACAAACGCCGTTCAACATCTCTTGGTTTCAGCTCACATGGGACCCAAGTTCCTTCTTTCTGAATCATGCCCATAGCCTTTAAAAAAAAAGCGTTTTGAAATGGCTTGCTGTGTCACTCCCACTAATCGTGCCAATTCTTCTTGAGTTTGACGAGAGCCTTCACTCAGCAATGTCTCCAATTCTGCATCTTCGAAAACATTCTCTCTTCCACCACAATGCCAGTCTACGACTTTAAAATCACCGTTCTTGAAGCGTTGAAACCACTCACGACACGTTCTTTCACTAATAGCATCCTTACCATACGTACCTGAGAGCATTCGCTGAGACTCAGCTGCTGTTTTCTTCATGTTGAATCAAAACATTAACACCTACCGCAAGTGGCGAGAATTAGGGTCGTAAACTGACATTTTCAATCAAGAACAACTTTATGATGTAGATACAAATCGACTAATGTTTGAATGAGGTTATGTTGACCGGGGTCGAAGCTAACTGCTTGACGTCTGCAATCTGTTTCTTTCGACCGCTATTTACCGTTGCGCCACCTATCGGCAAACGGCGGAAGCAAAGTTGTACACCTTGTAATTTCAGCAAATACGATCGTTTTCAAAAGTATGGTAGCTAACGCTATTCTAAATCTGGGTACGCAGGCGACACTGTAATCAGAAATTAAAAGTATATGCTTTGAGATTGCTAGCGAGAGTTTTTGTCACACAAGGTTTCCAGTTAACAAGCAAGAGCTTTTAGAAAGTTTCAGAGTCCAGGAGAAAGACAGCTAGCGTCCAAATAAGAGAACAAAGGCTGTCGTCTCTATGTTTTCTGGAGCTCAAGATAGTTTTATACTACGTGTTAATTCCTGCCCACACATTCAGTCCTCTACCACGACACTGGGATGCCTCACGCACAAATATGAGACAGCATCACGTTACTCTCCACTATAAAAGTTCAGCTTTAAGTTATCTATTACGTAAGCACTGGTCATAGAACTTAACACAGCTACATCGGTGTAGCACCAGTCTCGGTTCTCTTCGAACTCTACAGTATCATACACTCATGCTCATAAATTAAGGATAATGCTGATACATGATGAAACAACACTCTGGTAGGCGGTTTGCGGGTAGAAATCACATCGGGGTATGACTATACGGCGGCAGTCCACACATGCAGAGGTGTGTTGGTGCATGTCAGAGTGCGGTGCAGCGAGTAAGTGTGCAGACATTTTCAGACGTTCTAATAGTGACTGTGTGTTGAAAATGGCTCAAAGAACACATATTGATGATGTTATGAGGGGTAGAACACTAGGGCGACTGGAGGCTGGTCAAACACAGCAGGTCGTAGCAAGGGCCCACCGTGTGCCACGAAGTGTGATCTCAAGAGTGTGGCAAAGACTCCAGCCGGCAGGAAACGTGTCCAGGCGCTACAGTACGGGACATACAGTGTACAACACCACAAGGAGACCTATATCTCACCATCAGTGCCCGCAGACAGCCACAGAGTACTGCAGGTAGCCTTTCTCGGAAAATTACCGCAGCCACTGGAACAGTTGTCTCCAGACATACAGTCTGCAGACAACTGAACAGACATGGTTTATTCGCCTGGAGACCTGCAAGGTGCATTCCACTGACCCCTGGTCACAGGAGAGCGCGTAAATCCTGGTGTCAAGAACACAGTACATGGTCATTGGAACAGTGGTCCCAGGTTATGTTCACGGACGAGTCCAGGTATAGTCTGAACAGTGATTCTCGCCGGGTTTTCATCTGGCGTGAACCAGGAACCAGATACGAAGCCTTGAAAGGGACCTGTATGGAGGTCGTGGTTTGATGATGTGTGTTGGGATTATGATTGGTCTTTGGCAGAGGAACTGTAGCAGGTCAGGTGCATCAGGGTGTCATTTTGCACCAATGGGTCAGGGATGTAGTGGGTCCCAACTTCCTCCTGATGGATGATAACTCACGACCCCACCGAGCTGCCATCGTGGAGGAGTACCTTGAAACAAAAGATATCAGGCGAATGGTGTGGCCTGCCTGTTCTCCAGAACTAAAGTCCATCGAGCACGTCTGGGATGCTCTCGGTCGACATATTGCTGCGCGTCTTCAAACCCCTAGTACACTTCAGGAGCTCCGAGAGGCATTGGTGCAATAATGGGAGGCTAGATTCCAGTAGCTGCTCGACCACCTGATCCAGAGTATGCCAACCCGTTGTGCAGCATGTGAACGTGTGCGTGGTGATCATATCCCATATTGAAGTCGGGGTACGTGTGAAGGGAACAGTGGCGTTTTGTTGCACATGTTTTCGGGACAGTTTTCTCAACTTACAACCAATACCGTGGACTTACAGATCTGTTTCGTGTGTGTTTCCTATGTACCTATGCTATTATCGCCAGTTTTGTGTAGTGCCACGTTGTGTGGCACCACATTGTGCAATTATCGTTAATTTATGAGCATGAGTGTATTAATGAGATACACACTAGGAGTTGATATGCTTTGAGAACAAATTCACGCAGGTGATTATGTGCTATCACTGAATTCCTGCGGAATGTTGATGTTTTAATCACTCGCTCTACGTGGGTGACATTTTCGTCACCCTCTCTAATGGTTTGTGGTCTACTTGGTGGCCTCTATCTGCAGTTGCTCCAAGCCCTGACAATGTTGCACCGTATCTTGTCATCAGAAAGCGAGACCATAGTACACTAGTTTTTAGTTTAATTGCATACTCTGACAGACCAGAAATCATCCTAACAATAGATCACCATGCCACAAATTCCAGTACAATGTATTGATGACACATCACATTACCTTCGCTAGCGTCGACCATCGACAACCCCTGCACCTTCAGTATTGCGGAACTGTCGCATGTGTCTACCTGACGTTAATATGTCATAAGAACGGTCATTATTACCTTTGTTTAACTTCGCTGAGAATGCTTCAGTAAACTGTCCACACAAAACATTCTCATCAGAGTTCCCAGAAATCCCGGATTGTTTTCACCGGACTATGCTGTTTCCGTCTCACAGAATTTAAAAAAATGAAAGTGTGTCGTGCACTGGTGACATATCTATTGCTATTGACTCTACTCGCACTGGGCGATGAAAGGAGCTGGGCCGCGAGAGTATGTACGTGAGCGTCTGCGGTCGGATGTACAGCGTGTCTCGAACCTTTGGCTTAAACTGAAACAGATGACTGTGGGTCCACAACCGATTACATTGAAATAGGGAACCAATAGTCGAAAATGCATATGTATTGTGTTATGAACATAAACAGTGCACAATGCATAACAACAATGTAGCTAACAGTAATTGTTCAAAGTGAAGACCTCCAGTCTCAAAGCATGTATTGGAATGGCGCATGCAGTTCTTTCGCACTCTCGCCAAGATTCCGGGTGTCTGCTGTGCACTGGAACAGGTAGCGGATGAGAAAGAGCGTACGCCCCTGACCACCAAACAGAAGTACTCTACAAAACTTAGCTCACAGCACGTGTGTCATGTAACGACCGCATGCTTCGCAGCGGCACATTAACCTGTGCCGCATGCACACCACTACCCCTGGTGTCAGTAGTCCATCGCATCAGGCAGTTTGTGATGTCTCCATGGTGAGGTGTCTTATTATGTACAGTGCATGACGCGTAGTCAAACATGGAACGTGCTCGTCGCGAGAGTCGACGGACATGAAGTTAATGTACGATGCGGCGGGTTGTAGTGTCCGTAGAACAGCACGAATGTACGGAGAACGCATTCCCAGCAGGCGTCGTCCTAATTGGAAGAATGTTATCACCATGGCTACCAACTTAAGAGACGGGACCGTTCACACCACAGAGAGCCGGCAATGATTCCTGCCAAAGACTTGCCGGATCATCAGACTTCGAGGATATGGCGTTGATTTGCGGCCGACCGCCTAGCAACAAGAATCCGTCAAATTTCTCGTGCAACGCACACTTCGAAAGATACGGTGTGGAGAGTACTGGTGGAACAGGTATCACACCCATATCATTAGGAACATGATCAAGCACTGGTCCCAGCGGACCAGACAATCCACGTATGTTAATGGATTATCCACCGCAGTGCTGTACTGCCGAACTTCTTATAGGTTGTATTGTTCACGGATGGGGCCTCATTCATCCGTCTGATGTTTTCAACAGCCACATCAACCTTGCCTAGAGTGAGGGCAATCCTCATGCACCCACACTGGTGCCCATCAGCAGCGATTCTCCATCAACGTATGGGCGGGCGTTGACGAAGATTCACAAATTGCGACATGGTCGCGGACTGAAATAGTGATCCGAGAAGTGTAGAATGAACTTCTTTTACTACCGCCAAAGATCACAAAACTTTCGGGCAAAATTTTTGTGATCGTTGGAGGAAATAAAAGAAACAGTCGACCTTATTTGCTGCCTTCCCATTTGACTGTTCCTGCGAGATGTACTGCCGCAGTTCTTGGAGACTGTACCCCTTCTTTTCCCGAAAGGAGATGGTTTCAGCACAACGGAGCACCAGTACAGTTTGATTACTATGGGCGCGAGCACCTGAACTTATCCTCATCTTTGGATTGGGAGGGGAGGTCCTGTGCCACGTCCAGCGCGATCGCCGGATCTCACACCTCTGGACTTCTCCTCTGGGTACGTTATCACGGTATAAGTGCATATTTTTTATATTTATATATATTATGATTGTGGTTGGGGTGGCTTTAAATATTGTGGGCTAGCATGAGACTTTTAATTAACTTATACCGCGATAACACTCGTACGGACATCGGCTTCCCCGAAGTACGTACGATATAATATTTTTTAAACACAGCGCGCGACTCACCGCCTTCTAATAAATAGTTTGCGTGAGCGCTGCTATTTAGAAAGGGAAATATGCGTATTCTTACGCAAACTGTAATTATTAATATGGGTCTCAGGGGCTACTGGTTATTTATGTACCAAATTACGTAAAGATTAACTGAGATATTGCGGAATGTAATGATTTTCAATATTCTTGTTCATTATTTGCAAGGCAAAACTGGAGAGAATCTCGTCTGCCGTTAGGCGGCCAAAATGAAGCATACTGAAGTCATTCAGTGCTGTGAATTTTGGTAACTGAAATTAATTTTAACTTCGAAATTAATGAAAGATCATTGAGAAGTCTCTCGCATTTACATTTAATATTATGCCATGATATTTTAATTAAATAATACAGTCACCGTAATGGCCGACTAAATCCTGCTAGGGGAGATGAGCTCCCTGCACTACGATGTCCTGTAAAAACTTTGTTCATTATAATTAATAGTTGCGGTCATGAGATGTGACAACTAAGTCAATAATAAACGCTTTCTAATAAAAATTTCTATTATATTTTTCAAAAATACAGATAAAACTTACGTTAATTATCAGACAACACTACAATGGCGGCCTACCGCTGGACGAAACAAAAAAGGAGAGTTAGTTCAATCAAAGCATTGTCTCTGATCTTCATGGCCTATGTTACACAGAGATTATACAAAAAAAAACTGTGTTTTGTTAATTACATCGATATTTGTGTTTTGATAATAATAACTTACGTTCTTTACTATTTGTTATACATCGCGCACATGTACACAGTCTTGAAATAATTTATAATTCACACGTCTCATAACCAAAACTTCCTTTCCCTTTCCCCAAATGTCCATTTATGTGACGTACCTTCACAACGTCAAGACACTGTTGTGTGAAACACACGAAGAAGCGGTTGAAGACCTGCTTGCTAGGGTCCATGCTGCCTCTCTCCTGGTAAAACAGACACCAGGGATCTTTGATTGAATGCGGCCGTTGCCATGCATACCTTGAGACTGGCGGTCGTCATTTAGAACATTTACTATGAGAAACGTTGATGTTATGCAGTGTACGCTATGTATTCTATAACAGAGTAATAAGGATTTCCGACCATTGGCTCCCTGTCTCAATATAATCGGTGGTGGACCCACTATCACTTGTTCCAATTTGACCCAAAAGGTTTGAGACACCATGTATTCCGGTGCCCGGCTTGCTGTGGGAAGTGTCTGGCTCACAGTTAGTAGGAGGTTCATTTTCGTTGAGGACGTCTGAGAGCTCTGCGTTGGCCGAACATTACTGGCAGGCGGCAGCCTCGCGTAAGGAGAGTTATCGGCGCCTTCAAATTGGTTGTAAACTTGAATTTCTTCTACCTGATCGTCGAAGGAAGAGAGCCTGCTTGGGAAACTATTGACTGCACATATTGTGGGCTATGGTGAAGCGCTTGATTATTGGCATTAAATTTGTGCGACCGAGTTCCTCAAGTTCCTTGTTAATGTTTCTGACATCACTCCCGTCTGATATCGTGAGCCAAAGCCTCCCGTTTCTTTTTGAAAACGAAGCACGTACTCGCGGTTTGTGGTGCAAATGCGTTTACTCCGTAAAATTGTTATTTACTCGCCACGTTAATGAGTAGCCTGACTGCATTGTGGTGTGCATAAGGGGCATTTTCTGTTTTGTAATTTGGTAAATCACATGCACTGTTCGCCTCACGTTGCCAGTGTTTTAAGGTGTTCAGTATTTGTTTCAATAGTGCTCTATGTGACTGCTTTAATGTTACCTGCAGGTTTGAATAGTATCTGTGTGACTACTGTTAAGATTACGTACAGTTTGCTTGGCTCACATGTTATCCATTGTCTTGCGTTTTATGGAAGTAGTGTTTATTCGATTTGTTGTGTTGGTGCTTTAAGGGCTTGTTAAGCTTACTTTACAGACTGGTTTTAACTCTCAGGCCATTTAATTCTATGTGTACGTTACAAGCCGCGTTAACCATTAATTAAAATTTTATCAGTGACCTCACTGTAGTGTTGTGACAGACGTAAAACTGAACTGGTAATACGTTGTTAATAGTGATCTACATTGAAGCACCAAAGAACTCATATAGGTATGTGTATTCAAATACAGAGGGTATGCAAACAGGCAGAATACGGCGCTGCGGTTGGCAACGCCTATGTAAGACAACAAATGTCTGGTGTAGTTGTTAGATCGGTTACTGCTGCTACAATGGCAGGTTATCGAGATTTAAGTGAATTTGAACGTGGTGTTATAGTAGGCGCACGAGCGGCGGGACATAGCATCTCTGAGGCAGCGAGGAAGTGGAGATTTTCCTGTGCGACCATTTCACGAGTGTACCGTGAATATTACGAATCCGGTAAAACATCAAATCTCCGACATCACTGCGGCCGGAAAAAGAACGTGCGAGAACGGGACGAACGAAGACTGAAGAGAATCGTTCAACGTGACATAAGTGCAACCCTTCCGCAAATTGCTGCAGGTTTCAATGCTGCACCATCAACAAAGGTCGGCGGGCGAACCATTCAACGAAACATCATCGATATGGGCTAACGGAGCCGAAGACCCACTCGTGTAATCTCGATGACAACACGACGCAAAGCTTTACGCCTGGCCTGGGCTCGTCGACATTCAACTGCTGATGTCTGGAAACATGTTGCCTGGTCGTATGAGTCTCGTTTCAACCTACATCGAGCGGATGGACGTGTACGGGTATGGAGAGAGCTTCATGTATCCCTTGGACCTGCAAGTCAGCAGGGGTCTGTTCAAGCTGGTGGAGGCTCTGTAATGGTGTGGGGCGTGACCAGTTGGAGTCATATGGGACCCCTGATTCGTGCAGGTACGACTCTGACAGGTGACATGTACGTAAGCATCTTGTCTGATCACTTGCATCCATTCATGTCCATTGTGCATTCCGAGGGACTTGGGCAATTCCAGCAGGACAATGCGACTTCCCACACGCCCAGAATTGCTACAAAGTGGCTCCAGAAACACTCTTTTGAGTTTGAACACTTTCGCTGGCCACCAGACTCCCCAGACATGAACATTATTGACCCATGTCTGGGATGACTTGCAACGTGCAGTTCAGAAGAGATCTCAAACCTCTCGTACTCTTACGGATTTAGGGACAGCCTTGCAGGATGCATGATATCACTTCCCTCCAGCAGTACTTCAGACATTTGTCGAGTCTGTGCCACGTTGTGTTTTGGCACTTCTGCGTGCTCGCGGGCCCCTACACGATATTACGCAAGTGTACCACTTTCTTTGGCTCTTCAGTGTAATTTTGTAAGACAGCTAGCCAGCCGAGTACAGTGTGTTCATGAATTAGCTGTACAAGAGTAACCATTAAATGTGACAAGGATAAATAACTCACAGAAATATTTGGTATAGCACTGAATGCAATATATCTTCAAGTTGTATACCCGCCTAACACAGTTCCTGACGTTCCCGCTAGATGGCTTGCGTGAATGATTTATTCCAACAGTCTTCATGGAGTCTTGTAACGGTGCAGAGTATGCACAACATTGTTTATGGTTTCATGAAACCATATCCGTTACTATAGTACAAAGACAATTCAGGACTAAATATTGCAAACCACCACCTCAAAGACAAACTGTTATTAATTGGTACAATCGTTTCGCCGAGCCTGGCTGCATACCACATATGAAGCTGATGCAGGAATTGAACAAATCCAAATAGTAGCTACATTGAATATTTGTAAATAAAGCATGAATATGTACTTCATTCAGTGCTATACCAAACATTTCTGTAAGATATTAAATTTTTTTCACAATTAATATTAAGTTTACGTTGGTACAAGTGATTTGTAAAACCCTGTATTTTAGACCCGTATAACTTCCCGCTTATTACTTTTGTGAACCAGCTCTCTGTCTGTTAATTATTTTCAGTTCTGTATTCTGTCCTGCTGCCTGGGCCCTGTCAAGTCTGTCGATAGATCAGAGCGGATACTGTCATTGTTTCCTGAGAAACGTTGGTTGCGCCGAAGGGCGTCCTTTAGTGCAAACGTATCGTATTACTGTGCTTGGAGACTGGGCTGTAAGAACCTGTTACAAGATTTCTTAAGGATTTCTTACGTTTTCATCAAATTATATGTCACTATTTTAAGACATCTCCGCCAGTTGTATAACTTGATTAAGTGACCGCTGGCCGTTAATTCAATGTATGTGTGTCTTTTAAGGTACTGTTAAAATTCCTTGTAGGCTAAAGATCTTAAAATTTGATTCTCTCCATAATTGTAGTTTTAGTATTTGTGTTTTTATTCCGTAACTGTTTTTGTTTCACTGCAACAGCCTACCTCACTTGAATTTTTCAATTATATGAATAGTGTGTGATTGCATGACAAACGTTCGCTTTTTAAAACATGTTTACGTAAAGAAAAGTCGCTTAAAAGTAACCCGTAATATATGTTCCGACAATCTGTTAGCGTGATCACTATGCTGTGAATCTCACTACAGTTACTAATGGATTTCTTGCATTTTATGGGGATTTCAGGCAAACTTTAAAGCGCCTTTACCAACTGTAAACTTATTTCTCTAGATACCTACCGTTAATTCATTTAACCTGTACAAGTTATGACTTATTTGAATACTACTGAATCTCAGTGTTAGTAGAATTTGTTGTCCCCTTATAATTTGGTGTTGCCTACTTCATGATTACTAAGTTTATTGGGCTAGACGTCCTTTGATGAAATTGTCGAGAGTAAATCACTGGTTTCAGCTTTTATGTTTGTAATCTGTAATTGTAACTTGTACTTGCATATCCTTATATCATGCCATTTTGTCATTGGACCTTAAGCCGGCCGGCCTGGGTGGCCGAGCGGTTCTAGGCGCTACAGTCTGGAACCGCGCGACCGCTACGGTCGCAGGTTCGAATCCTGCCTCGGGCATGGATGTGTGTGATGTCCTTAGGTTAGTTAGGTTTAAGTAGTTCTAAGTTCTAGGGTACTGATGACCTCAGAAGTAAAGTCCCATAGCGCTCAGAGCCATTTGAACCATTTAAAACTTACGCCGCTGGTGCAGTTTTTAGGAATAATTGCTTGTAACTAAACAAATGCTTTTTGGCTTCCCTGTAAAACACACTTTTACTTAGATCTTTGCCAATTTTTCAGTCCCTAGGTTTGTCATACGGTCTCCTTTACCTGACTATGAGCAAAGCTACATGGCGGTAAACTATTTAGCTGCTATTTGATTTGTGATTCGTTGCTTGTAACTGCAAGAATTCTAAATTTAAGTTTTGTTGTGTAAAGCACATGTTATTTACCCTTGAGCCATTTATTTGATTGCTCTTGGCTTAATTCGTTGTTAACTACTTGTGACTGTGAGCCCATTGCTGGCGTAGATGTTACTTTGTGGCTCCAGTAACTTACCGCTCTCCAGCCATCCTTTTCAAGGAGCTACCGCATCCAAAACGATAAAAAAAGCATCAAATAATGTAATACTAAGGGAAGAGAAGAAAGGAAGACCACATCGTTCTTCGACGTGCACACACATACACACACACACACACACACATACACACACACACACACACACACACACACACACACACACACACACAAATAAACAAACAAACTTTGTAAAGGCCGGCCGTGGTGGCCGAGCGGTTCTAGGCGCTACAGTCCGGAACCGTGCGAACGCTACGGTCGCAGGTTCGAATCCTGCCTCGGGCATGGATGTGTGTGATGTCCTTAGGTTAGTTAGGTTTAAGTAGTTCTAAGTTCTAGGGGACTGATGACCTCAGAAGTTAAGTCCCATAGTGCTCAGAGCCATTTGAACCATTTTTTGAAACTTTGTAAAGATTATTGATTTCAGCAGTTAATATAGTAAGGTTTCTACTTTATTTTAGGTATTTAGAGAAACTGATGTGAGCTTTATAAGCTAAGCTAGTGAGAGAGTCGGATGTCACCTACGCTGTTGAGAGGATGGAAATTGCTGCAGAGCACAAAGATAAAGATACAGTGAAAGGTGTTGTGAATTATGATTTGTGAGGATTAATTGAACAGGTGAAGATTATGAGACAATGTTGCTGTTCTGCTTGCTTGCGCATAGTTATGATGTGTTTGAGCAACGGAGTGTTTTAGTGGAATTTTTCTTTATTGGTTTGTGTTACTCATTGTTCAGAAGTGATTAAGTACAGTTACCAGTTCACATGGCTTGCATTCAGAAACTATAGTTTCATCGCTCCCTTACCAAATTAATTATTAAATTCATGGCGCAGTAGAATTTGTTAGAAAAGAATAATTTTTGTAAATGTCACTGTGATTGTTGAGAATCGGCTATAAGTTTTCGTAATACTGCTTTATAAATGATAAATAACAATGTCATCTAAAAAGTTCAAATTCCAGCTTCGTCTGCTCACGAAAGAATTTCAGATTTTCCAATTATGCGCATCGTCTCACTGCACGGAGCGGGTCACAGCTGCACAAAGTAAAAGCAAACCGTGATCTGTTTAGAATAGTTGCATTTCTTTGCACTGCACTGCACTAGGCTTTTTCTTGTTCAGCTTTCTTGCTCCAGCGCAGCATATTTTATGTGTATCACTTCGCGCACTACCAAGTTTCCGTTGACACAGAAAAGCCACACAAAATTGTTAGTGCCAGTTACATTACAGTCAAGACAATAAGATCATTTACAGTTAGCTTTGCTTTTCGGAATTCATTATAAGAGTCAGATTAAGTAAAGTTTATATCCGATTTCGTTTCATATCTAGACACTTATTCTCACAGAGCAGTGCTACATTTGCGCGTGTATTATTCAGGGTTTGGAATTTTGTTCAGTCAGATTGTGAACGTAAATTCTGAGGGCTCTTTCCTTGAAACATTTTGGTTATTCATTCTTTCAAAATTCTATTGGTAATTTTATACAGAATTTTCATTCCTTTATATTGTGTGTTGGAATTGCAAGTCACACATTGTGACGTCACGCAATGCAGCACCGCTCACTATTCCGCGCAATACATTTTCACGGGATAGCTTATTTAGCTTACAGTTTCGGATTTCTAATTAGCGTGGCAAAATTAATTAAAAAAGCACCTATGCTGTTTCAGTTTCGGTGACTTATTTTATCAGATAGCGTTCCCGCAAGTACGCGAATTGCATTGTTCGGGATTATAACACAGATACCGAGTTATGAAGAATGGCAGTTCAATTTCACAAGATTTGTCTTATTAAAGTATTAAGAAAGATTATGGGCAAACAAAATGCACTCACAAGTATGTAATTCCTCGAAGTGACATTTCGAAGCACAGCTCGTAACACTTGCTTTCAGATAGTTGATTAACATCAGCTTCTTTAGAAATTACGATACCATTATCTTTAGCGGAAGTACTTAAGTGTCAGCGGCTATTATTGCCCAACTACTCGTAGCTTTTATCTGGCATTTATTTGCCGTTACCTTCTGTTGCGACTCTCCACACTAGCTCTAAACCTTCTTTCGCACCTTATTGATGTATGGCATGCTCCATATTTCTCCATGGTTCATATTCAGCTAAACTGGAATAACAACGTTCTCCTTTTGGTGTTATGTTTTCTATTTCAGAAACTGTCAACATAGAACGTTCGCCCGAGGTTACTGTTGATTTGTTGCATATAGTTTCCTTTCAATTGTCTTTTTAAAGCTATATATCTTTTTAAAATGTTTCTTAGATCTATGACGAATTATCCGTGAGACGGCTGCTTAAGGATGTAAATCACATCCCTCACTTTCTCTCATTCTAATGAATCGCTTTTTCTTCAAGTACCTCTGAGTTTTGCCTTTAAAGTAGCTCTACGTTAACAGAATAATCAATAAATATTACGTCAGCCGTGAAGCGCGGTAGCAGAACCGCGTAGCTACGACACTACAGGCAAGTATATGTTATCTAGGCCTTACTTTACAATCGCACTAGTACATTCCGAGTGCAAAGAAAGCCCTTCAGTTTATTTCTGCCACTGAGTTTATATAGAAGAGTTTTTCATGTCTTTTGTAAGGATGACGATATTCCAAAAATGCTACCATGTTTCCGTTTTTGTAACGCAGCACAGTGGGCCAACCCGTTTCAACACTTGGATAAAATAGACAAAAAGGAGTACGTTCGGTCTTTTGCCCCGTGAAATCTTGTGTATATTCCACTGGTGCATTTGCCCAATGCTGCAGCGTCATTCCAGTCTCAGCCGATATGATACGATCTGTGACAATTGACTATAAACAGTCAATAGTACAATGGCACACAGTTTTCACACATTGTTTGTGTGGCTTTTTTAATACATGACAGCGATCCTGCCTGTAGTTGAGTCGGCGTTAAGTTGATCTGTGACAGTAGCCACGGGCCTGGGCGCGACAGTCTCGCTGGTCAACCTCAACCAATAACGAACCGCGATTTTGTAAACGTCTCTATGGCAACGCCTCAGTGTTGTCACAGCTCTGTAGATGTCCACTGCTTTTGCCTGCAGCCGTTAACGCTTTGAAGTTGAAAACTGGAAAGAACGTTGCGAGCTGTCCGGCAGCTTCTTATGTCGTCTCGATTGTGTTTGTAGCATTTTCAACCTGTGTTGTAAGCTACATAGGCTTAAACTACTACTGATACTATCCCAAACCGTTGTCTACAGAATTTCTTCTGTGTGGCTCTTCTACTACCTCAGTAATATAGTTAACAAGTTCAAATGTATTTTCGTGCACATATTTGCACTTTTTAGTGAATCGCCATTTTTATGCCGTGCGGCAGTGTCAAACGCTAAAAATGGATTGCTCATTATTGCAATTAACTAATAAATTGCTATCCGCATAAAGCAGGAAAAAAGTCACTAGTGTTTTCTGTAGAATTCTTGGGAAGCTATTCGGAAATGTGATCATAATGTTTTTTACAAGATTAAAATTTCCTCGAGTAGTCTAACGTTGTTTTTTCGCAAAATGCTGCACAACTATTCAAATTTTGTACAAAGAACTCTAATATTAAATCATATCTATCCAGAAGTCTAAAAAATGTATATTTCTCTCAATTCTGATCCAGCTTCTCCAGACTCACAATATTGTGTAACAATGCCCGATGCCGACATCAGTGCACATAGTTTTGATGCACGAAAATGCCGTAATCGAAGCTGATTCGTTGTTGACTGGTCAGCTATCTGAAGATGTGCAGGAAACTCGGAATAAGAATACCTTGCGTTATCGAGATGATTTTACATGCAAATATTCCCGCGAGAGAGCGACGCATGTCGTTTTCCATAGGTTTCTAATATCTTCAGATGCAGATGTAAAGGATATGCTCTTCGAACCTTCTCCCATTGGACACCACGTTGTCATGAAGAGAAAAAAAAAACCCTAGTAGTTCATTCCCGGCACAGGGCTGGCACGTGGATTAATATATTCGTAATTACGTGTTCCGTGGCAGTGTCCGCAACGAGAGCAGCTTCATGTCATCTGCCGGGTACGCCCGAACTGCGGGAGGTGGGGGATCCGTGGAAACATTACCGAAATAACCGGCAAAACGCTTACGTTATCGTGAAAGTTTCATCAAAGAGTCATTTGGTTCCTGTGAAGATGCCTAATAATCTAATAATCGAGCGCATCCATTGTACCGTCTCGGAAAAGATAGTAAATTGATTGTCCTTTGTTCCGTTAGCTATCTGTGGACGACTGAGACCAGACCCGAACTTCCATATGCCGTCGTTCCTGCGCCGCAACCTGTACTCGTACGCACATAATGTCATTCCCGTTCACAGAAGGGTATTTTAACTGAAAGTTGCTGCCTGGTATAGGCAGATAAACATGATGTTGCATCGTTCTTTGTAACAACATAGGAATGGCAGTGTCGTCCTTGTAAAAACACTCCACACGTAGCAGTTATTACGATTACACTTAAAGAATAGTTTTAACACATATGAAGGCGATAGTCGAGCATTACCACGATAGTACGTACCAGCCTCAGCAGGCGAGGTCGCTAACCAAAGTCTGTGCGATGGCGATCGACTTTGTACTTGGTTCGAGTCGTCATGGTGGAAAAACTTTCACCACTAGTACTTGACCGGCAATCGATGTGAAACTCCTGATCAGCGGACTTAATGCACGTGTCGTGAATTAAACACCAACTTTCCGCCCTCAATGTCTCATGAAATTAGAACATGTGGCACTATTGATGGCAGTCCAACTACTGAAAGCTCGGCGGTCACCTCGGTGCAACTCGAAAGGAATGGATACGTGTTTGCACCAGGTTCACCCCCTCTATTCCTCGACGTCTTAAAACACAAACATGACAGCATGCTATCCGAGACTGATAGCTACTCTGCTGCTATTATTATCGCTGTTGTACAGTAGACCCTGTATCATTCACAGGTGAGAGGCGATGGAGGCGTAAAAGGGCCCCCATTTAGTCAATGTATGCATTCCCCCACACGAGAATACTTTCACCGCCTGCCTAAACGGTGCATGTTGGAAAGCGGGGTGCACTGCCTCCTTCGGTCTTCAACGTTCATGTAGCCTCAAATCACGTCACCCACTCCCTACCAAATATTAACCACCTCTCTCCTACCTGACAACGAAATCCGACAATTTTTTATGTTTAAAAAATATGTTAAGTCAGTTCTTCAATACGCAATCACTGTTTTAATATCTGAAAAAAAATGTACACATTTTATATTTTAAAATGTTTAGAAACTAATCTCGTTTGAAGAGCGGCAATGTTCGAACGCCAGTAAAAGCTCTGTTATAGCAGATCATATTTTGGAAAATGTACATCTTGTGACACTGTCCACGCAAAACATTAGTTACTTTAATACAAGGTTTTACTTTTTCATTTGTGAAAACAAAAAACCGTTACTCGCGTTATATACACTCCTGGAAATTGAAATAAGAACACCGTGAATTCATTGTCCCAGGAAGGGGAAACTTTATTGACACATTCCTGGGGTCAGATACATCACATGATCACACTGACAGAACCACAGGCACATAGACACAGGCAACAGAACATGCACAATGTCGGCACTAGTACAGTGTATATCCACCTTTCGCAGCAATGCAGGCTGCTATTCTCCCATGGAGACGATCGTAGAGATGCTGGATGTAGTCCTGTGGAACGGCTTGCCATGCCATTTCCACCTGGCGCCTCAGTTGGACCAGCGTTCGTGCTGGACGTGCAGACCGCGTGAGACGACGCTTCATCCAGTCCCAAACATGCTCAATGGGGGACAGATCCGGAGATCTTGCTGGCCAGGGTAGTTGACTTACACCTTCTAGAGCACGTTGGGTGGCACGGGATACGTGCGGACGTGCAATGTCCTGTTGGAACAGCAAGTTCCCTTGCCGGTCTAGGAATGGTAGAACGATGGATTCGATGACGGTTTGGATGTACCGTGCACTACTCAGTGTCCCCTCGACGATCACCAGTGGTGTACGGCCAGTGTAGGAGATCACTCCCCACACCATGATGCCGGGTGTTGGCCCTGTGTGCCTCGGTCGTATGCAGTCCTGATTGTGGCGCTCACCTGCACGGCGCCAAACACGCATACGACCGTCATTGGCACCAAGGCAGAAGCGACTCTCATCGCTGAAGACGACACGTCTCCATTCGTCCCTCCATTCACGCCTGTCGCGACACCACTGGAGGCGGGCTGCACGATGTTGGGGCGTGAGCGGAAGACGGCCTAACGGTGTGCGGGACCGTAGCCCAGCTTCATGGAGACGGTTGCGAATGGTCCTCGCCGGTATCCCAGGAGCAACAGTGTCCCTAATTTGCTGGGAAGTGGCGGTGCGGTCCCCTACGGCACTGCGTAGGATCCTACGGTCTTGGCGTGCATCCGTGCGTCGCTGCGGTCCGGTCCCAGGTCGACGGGCACGTGCACCTTCCGCCGACCACTGGCGACAACATCGATGTACTGTGGAGACCTCACGCCCCACGTGTTGAGGAATTCGGCGGTACGTCCACCCGGCCTCCCGCATGCCCACTATACGCCCTCGCTCGAAGTCCGTCAACTGCACATACGGTTCACGTCCACGCTGTCGCGGCATGCTACCAGTGTTAAAGACTGCGATGAAGCTCCGTATGCCACGGTAAACTGGCTGACACTGACGGCGGCGGTGCACAAATGCTGCGCAGCTAGCGCCATTCGACGGCCAACACCGCGGTTCCTGGTGTGTCCGCTGTGCCGTGCGTGTGATCATTGCTTGTACAGCCCTCTCGCAGTGTCCGGAGCAAGTATGGTGGGTCTGACACACCGGTGTCAATGTGTTCTTTTTTCCATTTCCAGGAGTGTAGAATGAGGCGCCTACAGCGTATATCACGACTACGCAGTTCAGTGAAGTTCCATTCATGCTTTGAGGGTCATATGTCAGTGTTGTGGCACCTATACAGATCTCTGTGACCTATAAAACATGGTGACCAAAGATATACTTTCACACTAGTGCTTTTGCCATAGCGAGGAGCATGATATAGGTGCTCACGAGTTCTTGTTGTCCAGCACCAAAGTGACTTGTGGCATTATGCACTGTGGTCCATTTATTTGCTGTAAAAATCCTCTAAAGTGCAGGACGACTCGTATAATTAACACGTTGTCGCTTAATGTTGTCTAGCGGCCGCAGTTTTCCCGCATTCGAGATACGGAAGCACATACAAAAGCCAGAACGAAATCGAAGATGATGGAGTATCTTTTAAGTCGAGAACCCGTTATCCGCCCATAGGCAGTCACCAATATACCGTGGAGCCAGTACTATGCATGTCCATATGTGTCACCGAACTATTCCATTCGCCGTAACGAATGAATTGCTCTGAATTCGACACAATAATCGTCTCTTCATTCCTAATTTTGATAAACACATAACTAAGTTTTGCGATATCAAATTTTGGTGGTAATGTTCCTTGCTTACGTTATACCCGTATAAGTATTTTCTACAAGATAAATTTTCTAAGTATCTACACAAAGAAAAGAGTCAAGCACGCGGCTCGCAAAAGAATTCCCGTGAAGCGAGATTATCTCTCTGACAGGAAGGTTCACTTTCCTTGTAACGCCCACCATTTGAGAAGTTTTGCCCATTCCTGTGACAAACAATAAGAAATCTTTACCGCCGGGCTTTTTTATCTTCTGCGTCAAAGACTACAAAATTTACTAAGTAACATACACTCAACTCTTTGCAACATATTCCTGTTTCCTCGATGCAATATCAACATTAGCACAAAACCAATACCAAAGTTGTATACTGTTGTTATCTATCTCCATTTTAAGATCCTTGTGCTACTTCACATCAGTTTGTGTGAATTCCCATTAAAGCGACGCGAGAAAGGGATGGCACTTCCCTATTCTTTGAATTCAACGTGTAGACGGCCCAGCTTTATGTAGAGATTGTGCTTTACAAACACATTGCCCTAAACATTCTTTTTTTACAGCGTATGCATAACACTTACTTTAGGCTATACAAGTGATGTCATAATCAGTTTCGATTTACCACTAGATTATCTCAATATGTTACACAGTAGCTCGTCAAATGAAGAGACCCGGAGAGGTGCTCGCAATGTTTTCAGTCTTTATTGTCAGCTATAATGATCGCTACAATGACAAAACAGCTGCATCATATGTGCTCAAACGCGAATATCACTGCCGAACGATAAGCAGTTGCGCAGAATATCTGCAATGTCACGTATTAAGCAGTATTTTGTTACTGCGCGTCAGTCCATCTTCTTATGTATTGACAGTTCTAACACCAATTTATCTTGTACTCTGACTGTACTACTTTTATGATATTCCTGTACGTGGCGCATTTCAAATGCTTTCAGTTTCCTCCCCGGGTTTTCCATAGTCCATGTTACATTTCCAGCCGGCCGCGGTGGCCGAGCGGTTCTAGGCGCTTCAGTCTGGAACCGCGCGACTTCTACGGTCGCAGGTTCGAATCCTGCCTCAGGCATGGATGTGTGTGATGTCCTTAGGTTACTTAGGTTTAAGTAGTTCTATGTTCTAGGGGACTGATGACCTCAGATGTTGAGTCCCATAGTGCTCAGAGCCATTTGAACCATTTGTTACATTTCCAAACATTACACTACTCTCTCAGGAACAGAAACATTTTCAGGAACATCATCTTCCATCTTCAGTGCCATGTAATTATTGGATGCCATTGGACAGAACACATCGAAGGGAATTTTCTTAGCGTATGCCAATCTCCTTCTGATACCTTCCATGCTTCTGTATTCGGTGTAAACTTGCTTATTAAGTGGAAGCCTTCTTCCCTTTTTCTGCTAGTATCTCTTCCCCAATATGTTGTTAAGTAGCTCGCATTTCACCTGTATGCTAGTCTGCTCAACTTTCGTCAAAACTTCGTTTACCCTAAATCCACACTTTATGAGGGTGTGCTGAAAAATAATGGTCCGCAGCTTGTGGTCGTGCGGTAGCGTTCTCGCTTCCCGCGCCCGGGTTCCCGGGTTCGATTCCCGGCGGGGTTAGGGATTTTCTCAGCCTCGTGATGACTGGGTGTTGTGTGATGTCCTTAGGTTAGTTAGGTTTAAGTAGTTCTAAGTTCTAGGGGACTGATGACCATAGATGTTAAGTCCCATAGTGCTCAGATCCATTTGTATCTTTTTTTTTTTTTTTTTTTTTTTGAAAAATAATGTCTCCGAGCTTTTTATGTGAAAACTCTTGAAGCTTTTTTAAATAAATCCTTTAGTTTCATTTCTTTTCTCAACATAGTCACACTGCCGACAGATTAGTTTGTTATCATCATCTCTGTACAATTTTTGACTGTAATGACGCAGCCACGATCTCTGCTTGCACCGCTTCATCACTATCAAAGCGCAGCCCACGAAGATGTTCTTTAAGTTTTGTAAACAGATGAAAATCGGATGGGACGACGTCGAGCCTGTTGGAGGATGATCGATGACAGTGATCACGGGACGTCGGGTTCTTGCAGATGTCGCAGCGATCTTGTGTTGTCGCAACTTGAGTCAGCGAAGCACGAAAGTCGACAGAGTAATACGAATGACATGTATTACTTCAAAAGAAATTACTTGAAAACAAAATAAAAAATTCAGAGGCATTAGTTTTCAGCATGCCTTCGTATGTTTAGTAAGCTATTAATTCAATTCAACAAGTCTTTAATGTCCTCTATGTATTGGGCCACAAGGGTGATCAGCAATTTCTTATCTCGTGCTGTTTCATCTATGCCTGTCTATTGCAGCAAACATTCTAGACACACTTTTTTTCAATCTTTTATGTCTCCCTGGTCCTATTTTGTCGTTTGCTGCTCGTGGGAAAACTAGTAAAATTCATCAAGGGCCGCTCGGGGTAGCCGCGCGGTCTCAGGCGTCTTGTCGCGGTCCGGGCGGCTACCCCCGTCGGAGGTTCGAGTCCTCCCTCGGGCATGGGTGTGAGTGTTGTCCTTAGTGTAAGTTAGGTTAAGTAAGATTAAATAGTGCGTAAGCTTAGGGACCGATGACCTCAACAGCTTGGTCCCATAAGACCTTACCACAAATTTCCAAATTCGTCAAGGTAAGTGGTGTGTACAGCTCCTTTTCGATATATTATCGCGGCTCCGTATGAATCAGTTACTCTGCATCACTGACCACGATGAACGTGGAATACAATGTAAACAATCTATCAAACGCGGTAGTCGGTAACATCGTATCGAGTCTTACATAGGACAGATTATCGCTTGTTTCCAACTAAAAACGGCGTCTACAGGCTCAGACGCATGATTGTTGTAGAAGTGATATTTTATATTCACAGTATAAAACATTTAAATTGTTAACACAACATTTTAATTATTAACATTGAACAAAAATAAAAAGCAGTTTTGGAAGTACCACATTCTGAATCTAGTAAAAAAACCTTAGTGCTGCCGTCATCAATATAAGAAATGTCACTGAGACACAAATGCTACTGTACTTTACTTATTTTTTAATTTACACTGTATATTCATATATTTTGAGGCAACTGTGTATTCACAAAGAATAATTTTATCTCAGAACAAGGTGTTCAGTACGAATGTTAATATCAGTCAGGTAACTTAGTGTTGGCAGCTTCGGAGTTCTCTCTCTGCCACCCATAGGTACCTACCCGTTCGTGAGATGTGTGCATACAAATAATGCCCTCAGTAAATAACAGAGACAAAAGACGACATGCAACTGGACTAAACTTCCTCGAACACTGCATATTAAGGAGTGCACTAACCTGCAGCTTCTATTTTCGGTGATCTTTCAGCAGAACCGAAAAAAGTGATGAAACTTCAGATTTACAAATCCGAGTCGAAAACTATTCTAGCCGAATATTCCTTTTATTCCGCACAATAGTCCATCACAGTAATTTAGAGCCTTCACTATAAGGCAGTGCCTAGTCATGACCACTAACAAGAAGGTTTTTTAAAGAAAATTCTGTGAATTATAAGCGTAGTGACTGGTTTCATGGAATTAGTGGAAAAAATTAGGGATTAGAAAATATATACCAGTTCATGCATTTATCCCCTTTAATCGCTTTTTTTGAGCGATACACGCTATTTTTCAAAAAGAGAAAAATTTTGAAATACAGCTTCCACTTATTTTTACAATGAATAGTGGGAAAAGTGACGGCTTATGCTGGAACTCTTAAAAGTATATTTGTTTATAGTTCACACAAATCGATAGTCTAATTTGGTTCTTGATGAAAGTTTGCACACCTTACCTTCAAGACAAGAGTAAGATCACTGTCTACGTAAGACTTCGTAATCTGAGTTGAAACATATATGTATGTAATATATAGAGAGAAAAATTTGTTACCAAAAATCTCTAAAAATTCTTGGTCGATTTACTTCAGATTTCTGTACGAGCCTCTAATGAACATTTGGGTGAACATAGTATATATCTTAATGTGCATAATGTATAAAAATACATTGAATCGCCAAAGAAACTGGTATAGGCATGCGTATTCAAATTACGAGATATGTAAACAGGGAGAATACGGCGCGGCGGTCAGCAAAGCCTATATAAGACAACAAGTATCTGCCTCAGTTGTTAGATTGGTTCTGCTGCTGCAGCGCCAGTTATAAAGATTTAAGTGAGTTTGAACGTGGTGTTATAGTCGGCGCACGAGCGATGGGACACAGCATCTCCGAGGTCGCGATGAAGTGGGGATTTTCCCGAACGACCATTTCACGAGTGTACCGTAAATATCAGGAATCCGGTATACATCAAATCTCTGACATCGATGCGACCGGAAAAGGAGCCTGCAAGAACAGAATCAACGATGACTGAAGAGAATCATTCAACGTGACATATGTGCAACCCTTCCGGAAATGCTGCAGATTTCAGTGCTGGGCCATCAACAAGCGTTAGCGTGCGAACCATTCAACGAAACATCATCAATATGGGCTTTCGGAGCCGAAGGCCCACTCGTGTACCCTTGATGACTGCACGACACAAAGATCTACGCCTCGCCTAGGCACGTCAACACCGACATTGGACTGCTGATGACTGTAAACATGTAGCCTGGTCGGACGACTCTCGTGTCAAATTGTATCGAGTGGATGGACCTGTACGGGTATGGAGACAACCTCATGAATCCATGGACCCTGCATGTCAGCAGAGAACTGATCAAACTGCTAGAGGGTCCCTAATAGTGTGGGGTATGTGCAGTTGGAGTGATATGGGACTCCTGATGTGTGTAGATACGGCTCTGACAGTTGAGACGTACGTAAGTGTCCTGTCTGATCACCTCTATCCATTCATGATCATGGTGCATTCCGACGTACTTGGACAATTCCAGTAGGACAATGCGACACCCCACACGTCCAGATTTGCTGACCACGAAACTCCCCAGACATGAACACTATTTTGCATATCTGGGGTGTCTTGCAACGAGCTGTTCAGAAAAGATCTGCACTCCCTCATACTGTTACGGATTTATGGACAGCCCTCCAGGATTCATGGTGTCAGTTCCCTCGAGCACTATTTTACACATAAGTTGAGTTCTTCTGCATGCTCGCGGGGGCCCTACACCATATTAGGCAGGTGTAACAGTTTCTTTGGCTCTTCAGTCAGTGTATATACGTATAAAATACGCAAAAGATAAACGTTGTTACCAAACGCTAAGGCAGGTCGTGGATATTGCAGCAACAAAAGTCACTAGATAGCGGACCGATCAATAGATCTAACGGAACCCGAAATTTCCCAAACTGTGACAAACTGCTCGAACAGGTCGAGTCGTGCTCAAACACAGCGGTACTTGAAACAGTGAAAACTGACCTTACAATAACAGAAGCAGCATTCTTCTAAAACAGAATGAAATACTTACCGTAAAATGTAACAACACTTGGCGTAACTAATCGTCTTTTCATACAGGTGAAGACGTAGTCATTCGTCGTATTCTGTTAACAACCAGTGATTCAAGTACGCCTTTAGATTTAAAGCGACTGCAGTCTCCCGAGCAGCCTGCGCTCGCAATGAGTATCAACAAGGCACAGGGCCAATCACTTTGTGTGGCAAACATTAAACATACCTGGCAGCGCCGGGAACTGCAGGTAGTTAAACATAAAAAGAAAGCGACGAAGATGGAAAATTGCAGTAACTACTTACTTTGTCATTGGTAGATGAAGTCAGGTTAGTGGTTAGGGAGGAATACTTTGAGGTTCACAAAGAATGATTACGGTATTTAATGAATTAAAGTAGTTTATTACATGCTTCGTTCAACGACCAGTAGAGCGGTTTGTACAAATTAAGAATTGCTAGGAAGTGCACGATTCAGGTGATACGTCCCATCGTGGCCAACCAGTGCTACGGTCTTCTCTCACGGTCTTCGCCCTGGCCGTTCCGGCCGCGGCGCAGCTCTCCATCGTCAGCGACGAGGGAGGCGCGCGGCCGGCGGTGCGCTGTGGTTAATTATCGTTGGCGGCTTCCGATTCCGCCACAGATGGTGCTGTAGCGCTCTCATACGTCGCCCGTGGGCGTGCGCGGTGGAAGTGGCTGCGAGCGGCGAGCCAGGAAGGTGCTCAGGTCGTTCGCGCCTCGCAGGAAGTCCATCTGGCGGCGCTGGCGCTGCTCGCGCGTCAGCGTGGCGCGGTGCCGCCGCAGCCGCGTCTCCGGCGACCACTGCGCCTCGTCGTCCGTCTGCACGCCCACCGAGTGCCTCGGCGCTTCTCGCTGGTGCGGGGACAGAGGCTCTGTTTCCTCCGTTATTGCGCCAGAAGTGCTTGCCTGTTCCTTATTCACACCGATGCAGTCCTGCAATAAACGAGCAGTATTTCAATTAGGAAGAGTCAGTATTCTCCACTGAAGAACATAAACAACACGCAGATTCGCTCTAGAATGATAGTCTCACAAATGTATCTTGCATACATTAGATATCGGTAGTCTTGGCAACTTTGTTTACGATTTTAGTGTGCATCCATCTTTGTGGAGTTCTTGTTGCTGTTCGAGAAGATTTTCTACAACATAACACTTTCACCATCATTTACTTCCTTTTTTGACGGTACTGCAATAACGGCTCTGTAGCCGTTTTCAAGTGATTCATTATCCCTTTAACCCTGCTACAATAATGAATCACCTAAAAATGACTATAGAGCCTCTCACGCAATACTGTACTCAAGGAAGTTGTTGTTTTGGGGAAGGAGACCAGACAGCGAGGTCATCGGTCTCATCAGATTAGGGAAGGACAGGGAAGGAAGTCCGCCGTGCCCTTTGAAAGGAACCATCCTAGCATTTGCCTGGAGAGATTTAGGGAAATCACGGAAAACCCGGGCCGGCCGGTGTGGCCGAGCGGTTCTAGGCGCTTCAGCCTAGAACCGCGCGACCGCTACGGTCGCAGGTTCGAATCCTGCCTCGGGCATGGATGTGTGTGATGTCCTTAGGTTAGTTCGGTTTAAGTAGTTCTAAGTTCTAGGGGACTGATGACCTCAGATTTTAAGTCCCATAGTGCTCAGAGCCATTTGAACCATTTGAACAGAAAACCTAAATCAGGATGGCTGTACGCGGGATTGAACCGTCGGCCTCCCGAATGCGCGTCCTGTGTCTAACCACTGCACCACCTCGCTCGGTTTCAAGGAAGTAAAAGAACAAATGGCGGGAGTGTTGCCATTCAGATAATTCAGTGTGACGGAATGAATGGTATATCTAAAACATGTCATGAGATGAACGTCTATAAGTTTAGTTTGAGGGCTTTGCTGCAGCGATCATGCGACATAGCATGATTCCAACGCGGCTACACAATCTCCAGCGTATAGGTAACACAATAAGTGGCTTTTGTGTCGTTCTGACGTGCATGTGATAAATACGGAAACGTGAACTATAGCGACATTATTACCAAATGCGTCCAGTGAGAAACAACATGCTGTAATTCTTGTCTTGGCAAACACCGGTAGACATCCTTCGGAGAATTAAGAATGTGTGTGGGACAGTACGTCTGCCGAAAGCCACCGTCGTGTAATGGTGCGCCAAGTTCCGTGCCGGTCGTAATTCGACACAAAGACTCCAGTCGATATGAGAGGTCAACTTCATCCATTACGGACCAACTCAAGTGGCAGACATTCAGACACCCTTTTAGCAGCGCTGTAGCCCTGATTCTCTCCCCATCAGGCTATAATTCTTTCGGGCGTTGAAGGATAACGATTGCGGTCGGACAAGGATAACAGCAGACAGTTACGGACTTCACGCGTCATGACACGGTGTTTTACCAAATGGGTATCTTCAACCTGGTCCATCGGTGCGATGATTGTCTAAATGGTCATGGCTGTTTTGCCCAAGTGGTCTATCGATACCAATTTCGGACTTCACGGCATTGAAACGGAAGCTTTTTGATCGGTGTAGTGGAATATAGTCAGACGATACTGAGAGAATTAAATTAAGAAATATGACACTAAAACTAATATGCGAGTTTTTTTTTTTTTGGACAGCAAACAACGCCGTATAGTTATTGCAAGAAAAGAATTTCTGAAAAAAGAAATTTCTTAACATTGAATATGCATTTACGTATCAGGAGTTCCAGCTTTGTACAGAAGTGAAATGTAGACGATAAACAATTCACGCTAGAAGAGAAGCTTTTCAAGCGAGGTGTTACAGAAGAATGTTGAACAATTAAGATCAAATTACTAATGAGGACGTACTGAATCGAGCTGGGGAAAAACGAAATTTGCGGGACAGCTTGACCAGATGAGGGTACAGACTGAGTGAATGGATCCTGAAGCATCAAGGAATCGACAATTCGGTAATGGAGGGAGGTGTGAGGGGGTAAAAATTGTAGAGAGAGACCAAGTGATGAATGTAGGTCGCAGTAGTTATGGAGTAACAAAGAGGACAGCAGGAAAGACTAATATGGAGAGTTGCACCAAACCAGTCTATGGACTGAACGCCATAACAACATGTTTGTGACTCTAAAAAAATACAAAAATTATATTGGAGAACTGTAAATTTTGTGCAGAAGGCCCGTTCCTTTTTATCATACCAGGGAACGCAATCAAAGCGTCACAATGCACAAGCATTAGTCATCCACACGACAGCGGCACACATTTGCCTGTGTAAGCAAGTGCAACCCTCAGTATGACTTCAGTATTTTCCTAAAATGTTCAAGATTACAACGTTAGTCTTCAGAGAAATAGCAAGGCAGGCTGGTGTATGACGCGCAACTGTGGACTCAGGAATATCTCTATCTATGGACAGCGTTTACATATCGTCGCCAGGCGGTGAAAGAAGGCTATCACATGGGCGGAACAGACGACGTCTGTCGGCTGATAGGACTCCCCGACCATTGAAGCACCATCATTTCTGACTGTGCTCTGCTTGCTGAAGGCTCTCGCTAACACCACGCTCTGTTCTACATGGTTGTGGTTGGTTAATTTCTCGGGCTGTTTTACTTTTCGAGTGCTTCAACTGTGACGTATCTGCCGATTATTCTTGGCGGATCTTTAGGCGGGCTACCTGTGATTTACGCGTAGAAGGGACGGAATGGTTTTTGCAGCTATTGGGTCTTTTTTTGTGTTGTGTCAAGAGTAGTGTCATAAATCCTTTTCGTTACACGGACACCGCGTGGTACACAGCCAACATTTGTTTTCGCAGATAGCGGAAGCAGCAGTTTAGTAGCTTGAATGCTTTTCGCGGGTAGTCTCGATGTTGTACCAGAAAATGCACTGCTGTTACGAAATGTACCAAACTGACTAAGCTGTTGACGATCTGTTTCCGTAAATGTACGTGTTACACTCGAGAGCGTTTCAGGCACTTATTATGCCAGGAAAGCATCAGACAGATTAGCACCCTTGTAGCTATATGTGAGTTGCCTAGCGACATAAATGTGAAAGTGTACCTTCACATATGGTAATTGTTAAGTACACACAACAACCAGGAAAAAAATACATACGGACTTGGTTGCTTTCAAAAGCGAAAACTACTACAGTAGAAACAGCTGGGGCCACCGTGAGCCTTTAACCGCGTGTTAACGGACACACGAGCAACAGGAGTCCAAACATTATCCAAAGCTGTCCCCTACGCATTGACTATGCCATTTCTCCGCAGTACCCTGTCGATAGAAGTGCCACTCTCACAGCGTAACCAGAGGAAAATCTGTTGAAGTTTGGAAGGGGTGAGACGAGATACTAGCGCAAGTGAACCTGTGAGCGAGGCTCGTGTGTCGTGCTTGGATAGATCAGACAGCAGAACACTTGCCCACGAAAGACAGGGGTCCCAGGGTCGAGTCCCACTCGGCTACACAGCTTTAATTTGTCAGGAACTTCCGCTAAGACGAAATTTCAAAACTAGACCTATAATAAATCATCAAAGACTCTTAGGATATAATTAGACACGTAAACAGTACAATGACGCAACACGTGTGAGGAGCTGCTTGCAGTGCCGCTCCCTCATTGGCCTCCGGATCTCTCCAGTGATGCCTTTGTGGCACGATTGTTGCTTAGAGCAGGGCGGTTGCATCATCTGAGGCGCCTCTTATAGTTGTCCAGCACGCACAGTTTCTGGCTGTTATGTCCCCAGGACTGCACTGGGATCAATCAGTCTTCCGCTATGCTGTCAGGACTCCAAAGTCTAGAGCTGGAACGATTAAATACTGCAGTTATCAGAAGTATTACAAATTTTGATTTTCTCCTGTGCAGCGAGGTGGTGCAGTAGTTTTGAAATTGGAGTCCTTTTAGAAAAAGTGGAGTTCAAAGTTGCAAGCCGCCGTTGTGATTTAGAATCCCGTAACCACTTCGCACAAATAGTTCTACAATAATTCGTTCAGGATGACCGATGTGTTACTTAGCCAGTGCTCTACCTTTAATCACCTCGTTGTCGAAGGGAACGTTCATACAACCAGTTTTAGACTATTTCACTATAATTCCACTCTCGAGTAGCGTGTGGGAAAAATGGCCCCAAAATCTTTCCGTGTGGGCTCTGATTTCTCTTATTTAATTGAGGTCGTCATTTCTCCCTATGTAGGTGACAGTTAACAAAATATTTTGCATTCCGAGGAGAAAGTCGGTGACTGAAATTATACGAAAAGTTCTCATGCAACAAAAAAACGCCTATGTTTTAGTGATTGCCATCCCAGCTCAACATAGATCCGTGACTCTCTCCTCCATTTCGTGACAGTGAAAAGGAGCTGCCTTCCTTTGAACATATTCTTCGTCAATCCTATCTGTTAAGGATCCCCTACCGTACAGCTATACTCCATCAGACAAAGGATAAGCTTAGTACAGGCAGACCTTTTAGTAGATTTGTTGCATCTCCGAAGTGCTTTGACAATAAAACGCTTTGGTTTGCCTTTCCCAAAACATTTTCTATGTGATGGTTCCAGTTGAAATTGTTCGTAATTGCTATCCTTAGGTATTTCATTGATTCGACAACCTTTAAATTTGTATTATTTATCGTGTAACCGAAATTTAACGGAATCTTCTTAGTACTCATGTGGAAAACATCTGAACTCTGGTGGTTCTACTTTCATTTCAGGGTTATATCCATCCTACATTTCTTCAAGGAATGGAATAGACTAGTGGTCTTAAAGTTACGCTTACACTGAGCTATATACTCATTAATGAAAACAAAACTCTCGGAAAATAATAACGAGACAGAAGAAGAAAGTTAAAGCTAGCCTTACAAATCTTCCACTTAATTGGTTTTAAGAAATTGGCAAATAAACGGTCGAGGCACTGAAAATAATCCAGAAATATGTCAAAATACAATTTGCTTCAGTATTAACTTCGATGGCCTGTAGACAGCTCCCCAAAGTTTTACAATTATACTTGATGTCCGCGGATAACCAACCACTAAAAACTCAGGTATCGACGACAAGCAAACATACAACAGTTATCTGATCAATAATCGAATATGTAAAATGAATAGCATAGTTTTTCCGAGAAGCTACATAATTATAATATTGCTGAAAGTACAGAAAAATGGAGTAAGTAGCAGCAACGAAGGTAGATAAAAAGGTTTAGCTACTTGTCCATGTTATTCAGTAGTAGGTTCTCTCATAACTTTAAATTCCTAGTATAACAGGCTATAGTCTAACTCGATAATTTTTTCAGATATGCTATAACGCGTTTGGATATGTGCAGAGTTCCTTATATAGATTCACACATATATATTTTATTGCCTGACATGAAATACCATTACTTTCACCTTGCATTTACTGTCGCACGGAAGGAGTTAAGGATTAAGATCGACTTCAGCATTTAATAATGTTACAGGAACTACTGTAAACAATGCTTTCAAAGTGTAATCTGCATTGTATCATTACTATTTCCGGAACTCCCACTAGCATTTGAATCAGTTTTCTGTTGCATCTGATGCATTTTGATGTTAACTGATATTAACGGCAAACTGCTAGTAGTTTTCTACGTTATTTGCCGTAATTAACTGTAACTTAACGAAGCCCTACAGCGTTGAACAGAGTGTATATCTGTACTAGTAGGTAAGAAGCACTTAATAACTTTCTTCACTTGAGATCTGTCAAATATCGCATCAAAGTAAAGTAATATTAAGCGGCACTTTTGATATCAACGAGAATACATGCTTACGTACAAACTCTCCATAAATTATGAAAGCGCAAGAAGTAATTACGATGTTAGAGCACTTACGTTCAGTTTTGCGACGCATATACATTTCCTTAGAAACTTTGAGAGTCCGCCTGCCATTTTGTAGATATCTGCAAAAGGAAACAGAATTACATGTGAGAAACACAAATTTGTAAATGACTTTATTGCATGTACTAAATGTACCAGAAGGAATTTGTAACTTAGAATGAGCGTTCTCGGCGTTTGCATTCGAAGCATAAAAGACAGACAGAGAGAGGGAGGGAGAAGAAATCGTAACAGCTAAGTAGATTACATTCATCAGCTGACTAAGCAGGCAGTGCAGCTTCCTGAACTCACCTGTGAAATCTCACTGCAGCCCCTGTGGAAGTCTATGCAGCTCTGCCAGATAAATGTCAATATATATCTTCCTGTTCGCTGTCAATCTTAATCTTATCTGTGTGACGTGACGCAGATTCGTACAGCGTGGCTGCTTACGCCATTTCACGTGTATCTGTTTCGATTTCGAAAGATCTGCACCTCACTGAGATTAGCAGGATACTTCCTGCCCGACATCTGTTGGCAAAGGACGGCTGTTTCGTGACGAATATTTTCCAATTTTGGACGTACTGCTGAATGACAATTTTGTAAACTCTGTACCTAGACGGTACGTGTAACTAGTTTCCAGGCGACTTAACGATTGTCTTGGCTGCCACTGAAAAACGTATCAGTTGTCACCATCCCCGAAAAACCACGGAAGTCTACTTCCCTGTGATTTCAGTAGTTTCCAAATGAGCCCGATATGAAATGGTAGCGTTGATAGTGATTTAAGACGTCGTCCCTTGCTTCATTTTACTGTCAATAACAGTCACAACACATACAAGCGCGAAACTCCTTATTTCCGTTACTCACAGCAACAGCACCTCGCCAAGTGGTCTATTGTGGCACCTGGCAAATGCCGGCTGCATTGTTGAATTGGTTTGCATAGTACTTCTTATAAGAACTTGTGTAATGTTATAAATTGTGAAACAACAAGAAAATAACATAATGGTCATTTTAGGTTCCTTAAGTCCATGAAATCCGCCTTCGAAGCCGCTACCGCACGTCCTTGAGGTAGCCGCTCAGAACACTAGTATGCAGAAGAAATTTTCATCGCTAGTTCTCGGCTGGCAAGCGGAGGAGGTGCGTTGGCACACAGTTAACGATCACCAGACTTTCCACTCAATGCCCTGTATTAAATTCAAAGCCTCTCCACCGTATCTCATGAATGATGATGCGTCCCTCGGATAATCGTGGCTGTTGAACTCGGCGGTACCTTCACTGATGTTCAGGAAGAGGTCGCTAAGTGTCCTCGGAGTCTTTCGCGACGGCATACATGAATAAAACGTTCTCGGTTTTCCAACCGCGTCAGTTCGAACTCCTGACGACAATGGCGGAGATGGCCATCGAAAACTCGAGCATTTTATTCGAATTGACGCAGCTGGAAAACCGAGAACGTTTTATTCTGGTGGCTAAGTGTCCACAGTGTATTTCACTTTCTCTCCACCCTTCGTCCAGAACAACAGAAACACAACACTGGACGGCAAGAGCACTAATCACACATACACGTAAGACACACATATATTGATGAACAAGAACATTTTGACCGCAGAATATTTTGACCGCAGAACATTTTGACCACAGAACATTTTGACCATTGCCCACAGCGACATACTAACCATGCCGATCCTGTGCCGATGAGGGACAAAGGAATAAGAAAAGGAAGCATTTCTTCGTAAAGACTTTGTAGTCTCCATTACTTGACTCATATGTTTGAGGTGCATTGACGTTTAATTTGTGACTACCCGCGTCTACTAATACTAATGTAATTAACGCATAACAGTTCAAAAATATCGTAGCTGATGTGCTGGAAGAATGAAACGAAAACATTACTTTTGTACGGGAGTCTGGGTCGTATGTTCTATGGCGTGTTGTCAACGTCCTTTTACTTCCCATGTTCAAAAAATTCACAGCCGACTTAGGGCGTCTGGCACGTGCTGCAGGCAGATGCTGTGTTGTTAATCGGAAATGACGTATAATATTTTTGTTTTAGGTGCCCATAATGCTACCGGACAATTCATCCGTTATTTGCTGTTTATATTGAGTACTTTAACTTATTGTACAAAAAATGTCTATTTTTCTAGTCAGATCGGCGCCTTGCAGAAATAACGTAGCAATGGTTCTTCGCTGAGTGTTATGTATGGTTGAAGTACTGTGGCAATGGTTGCGAGGGTTTCGCAATTGTTTCTGCGTGTCGGCAGAACATTCCAGCTCTGGAAGTCGAAGGGACATCCCATCAAAAAATGGTTCAAATGACTCTGAGCACTATGGGACTTAACATCTGAGGTCATCAGTCCCCTAGACTTAGAACTACTTAAACGTGTCTAACCTAAGGACATCACACACATCCATGCCCGAGGCAGGATTCGAACCTGCGACCGTAGCAGTCGCGCGGTTCCGAACTGAAGGGCCTAGAACCACTTGGCCACCCCGGCTGGCGAGATCCCATCCTCAGAAAGTGCTTCAGTAACAGATTTTGCCAGACAATTACGACACAGTAAGTTCCAAAGAGGTGTATCTAGCTAACTGTTCAAAACAGTGCATTTGTTTATAGGATTCCTCCCTTTCAGATTAGCCTATACTGTAGATCCATCCTCTCTAAACTGGATGGCATAGGGTGCTTCCCACTGTGCCACGTTCGTGTCGGTAGCGCGGGAAGGGCGACTGCTAAAATGCCTCTTTGCACCCTGCAATTAGTCTAATCTTGTCAGGAAGTTGTTCAGATTCCCATACCTATTACTCTGGTTCTCTAACTTCGTACGTGAGCTACCAAAGTGTTGAAATAGTTCAAATGGCTCTAAGCACTATAGGACTTAACATCTGAGGTGACCAATCCCCTAGACTGAGAACTAATTAAACCTAACTAACCTAAGGACATCACACACATCCATGCCCGAGGCAGGATTCGAAACTGCGGCCGTAGCAGCAGCGCGGTTCCAGACTGAAGTGCCTAGAACGGCTCGGCCACAGCGGCCGGCCGCTACTAAAGTGTAAATGACGGCTATGTTGCATCACTCAACCGCACATGTGATATTATTTAATATTTAAATTTGTTTATTAATATTTAAGTTTGTCTGTTTTTATTTACATGTATCAATTTTTTGTAAAGTGTTGTGGAAGTCTGACGCTCCATAGAGGAAATAACTATTCCGTGAAGTTCTTATGGAAACACTTGGAGTGTGGTCTTGAATCAAGTTTGTGGCTGAAACTGCGTGTTGTGCCTGCTGCTTGTAACAGAACATGTATTAATAAATCTCAAAAGGTGCTACCACTGAACACAAATTTTAATGATACTTGCAGTTAGTAGTCTTTTGTATGTATTGCTTGTCTAAATCGTTCGTGAGGCTTATTTATTTCTAAAGAATTGAGTAGAAAGAAGGTTATACTTGTCACCGGTCTTCAAACGTCTACCAGTACAGGTTTTTCAGTATTCCCGTGACGCTGGGCGGTGGATCAAACAAATATCTGACCATTCGCACCGTTCTTCGTTGAATATCCGTGTACAGTAATCGTAGTTACGGTACCTACGCCAATATTCTAGAATGGATCGCACGAGTGTTTTGTAGACTGATTGATAAGGTATGTCCGATTACCCTCGAGACACTCCATGTCTATGACGTGTGTGCTGTTACGCGTTTCAACAAAATACGGACGGAACTATTTAATCCTTGTATTATCTTTATCATTTCGGTCTTAGGTTAGTCGCTGCACGAGTATTCAGAGCGGCACGTGGTGCTGGTTCGATTATAGATTAAACACTTGTCGAAACTTCGAGAGCACGCCTCCTGCATCTGAATAAATGACACGTCCTTAGTGTATTGTGTGCAGTCAGACACTACGTACTACTTCTGTATACGACTACACTAAAGCGAATTAGGCATCGTTTATATTATAAGGATATGGAGTTGTTACTGATCCCAGTGGCTGATTCGGAGGATAGTACACTGTTCTGCAAAATTTAACAACAAGATAGAGAAAGGACCATAACATATTAACTACCCGGTGGAAAAGAATTAAAATGCTGGAGCATGTTTCCAGCGGACTTGCAGTTATGCTCAGAATGCTCAACGTCACGGAGCACAAGTTGCCGGTCGTTAGGCAAAGAGTCCACCCCCTATGGAGTCCCTGTGTCGCTGTCAACCACAGCAGCGGATGGCCGCTACATTGTGCAACAGACAAAAAGGGACACATGTCAAACAGCAGGTGCAATCGCAATCACATTTAACAGGCTGTAACGGATCGTGCAGCCACGTCTCGATCCCTGAGTCAACAGGTGGGGACGTTTGCAAGACAACCACCATCTGCACGAACAGTTCGACAACGTTTGCAGCAGCAAGGACCATCAGCTCGGAGACCATGGCTGCGGTTACCCTTGACGCCGCATCACAGACAGGAGCGCCTGCGATGGTGTACTCAACGACGAACCTGGGTGCACGAATGGCAAAACGTCATTTTTTCGGATGAATCCATGTTCTGTTTACAGCATCATGATCGTCGCATCCGTGTTTGGCGACATCGAGGTGAACGCACATTGGAAGCATGTATTCGTCATCGCCATACTGGCGTATCACCCGGCGTGATGGTATGGGGTGCCACTGGTTACACGTCTCGGTCACCTCTTGTTCGCATTGACGGCACTTTGAACAGTGGACGTTACATTTCAGATGTGTTACGACAGGTGGCTCTATCCTTCATTCGATCCCTGCGAAACGCTACATTTCAGCAGAATAATACACGACCGCATGTTGCAAGTCCTGTACTAGCCTTCCTGGACACAGAAAATGTTCGACTGCTGCCCTGGCCAGCGCATTCTCCAGATCTACCACCAATTGAAAATATCTGGTCAATGGTGGCCGAGCAACTGGCACGTCACACTACGCCAGTCACTACTCTTGATGAACTGTGGTATCGTGTTGAAGCTGCATGGGCGGCTGTACCTGTACACGCCATCCAAGTTCTGTTTGACTCAATGCCCAGGCGTATCAAGGCCGTTCTTACGGCCGAGGATGGTTGTTCTGGGTGCTGATTTCTCTGGATCTATGCACCCAAATTGCGTGAAAATGTAATCACATGTCAGTTGTAGTACAATATATTTGTCCAATGAATACCCGTTTATCATCTGCATTTCTTCTTGGTGTAGCAATTTTGATGGCCTTTAGTGTATATGGCCCAAGTTTCACCAATGTAGGTTACTTGGTAGTGTGACACCAGTTAGTTTCGTCCTTACGTTTTGCACAGCAGTGTACGTCAGCACTGTAAAGTAGTTCTCCGCAGACAAAACATGCATACGTCGAAAATGGAAAGCGCGACCTTCTCCTTGGAGAACTTAATAACACGATACACTCAGCTGATCGACCGTAGTGAGTCACGGAGTATTTCTCGGTGTAAACAGATTAGCCGCACAGTTCATTCACGACGAGTGATGAGGTGAGTCACCGCGGGTGAGCCAGACGCATGTCAGCAGACGTGCTGTCTCCCGGAGCCGTGACGTCACCAGCCAGTAGACGCTCTCGAAACTCGGTCGGAGCGCGCGTCACCGAGGTCCGCCTATACAGGGGAGATAAGCGCGGGCAGAGGTCGCCGTCTGAGGCTCCGTGTCTGCTGTCAGGGAACAGACTGCGGTGGTGCCTGCGGACTAGGAATGGGATCACGAATCTAATGCAAGTCTGCTGCGTCCAGGGACTTTCACAATTTTCAGTCTAGAAACATAGTTTAGATGTCTGCTTCTAGCAGCTGTTGCAGCAGCAGACAAAAATTTGGATGTAATTGTTTTCATCTGGACTGGGTTTATTGAGTCAACAATTCGCTTTAAAAATATGAGATTATATACACATAGAAATCACTATATAAATAGTTTGAGCCGGCCGGTGTGGCCGAGCGGTTCTAGGCGCTTCAGTCTGGCACCGTGCGGCCGCTACGGTCGCAGGTTCGAATCCTGCCTCGGGCACAGATGTGTGTGATGTCTTTAGGTTAGTTAGGTTTAAGTAGCTCTAAGTTCTAGGGGACTGATGACCTCAGATGTTAAGTCTCATAGTGCTCAGAGCCTTTTGAACCAAATAGTTTGAACAATAATTTCTGATTGTTTTCCAATGTCCACTTGCGTGCAATACTTATAGATAATAAATCAGTATGTCCCAATTGTAGAGAAAATAGAATGTAAATGAGAACTAAAAGGAGATTGGAAAGCATAAATCTAGATATTAGAGGGTTTACAAATGTTCAAATGTGTGCGAAATCTTATGGGACTTAACTGCTAAGGTCATCAGTCCCTAAGCTTACACACTATAACCTAAATTATCCTAAGGACAAACACACACACACACCCATGCCCAAGGGAGGACTCGACCTCCGCCGGGACCAGCCGCACAGTCCTTCTCTGCAGCGCCTAAGACCGCTCGGCTAATCCCGCGCGGCGAAGGTTATACAATCACAAATAGAATACCAAATTTTATACACGTGATTTATCATTTCGTACAAAATTTAAAAAAAAATGGTTCGTGTATTTGAGGGTCCTTGTGACGCAATAAAACAGGAGTACTTGTTGGAATGGGAACCGTCAATTTCTCTTGATTTAATAGTAAACTGTTTTGCTGTGCTTCATAGAAGCTGTAGAAAAACATCAAATACACTACTGGCCATTAAAATTGCTACACCACGAAGATGACGTGCTACAGACGCGACATTTAACCGACAGGAAGAAGATGCTGTGATATGCAAATGATTAGCTTTTCAGAGCATTCACACAAGGTTGGCGCCGGTGGCGACACCTACAACGTGCTGACATGAGGAAAGTTTCCAACCGATTTCTCATACACAAACAGCAGTTGACCGGCGTTGCGTGGTGAAACGTTGTTGTGATGCCTCGTGTAAGGAGGAGAAATGCGTACCATCACGTTTCCGACTTTGATAAAGGTCGGATTGTAGCCTATCGCGATTGCGGTTTATCGTATTGCGACATTGCTGCTCGCGTTGGTCGAGATCCAATGACTATTAGCAGAATATGGAATCGGCGGGTTCAGGAGGGTAATAAGGAACGCCCTGCTGGATCCCAACGGCCTTGTATCACTAGCAGTCGAGATGACAGGCATCTTATCCGCATGGCTGTAACGGATCGTGCAGCCACGTCTCGGTCCCTGAGTTAACAGATGGGGACGTTTGCAGGACAACATCCATCTGCACGAAAAGTTCGAGAACGTTTGCAGCAGAATGGACTATCAGCTCGGAGACCATGGCTGCGGTTACCCTTGAAGCTGCACCACAGACAGGAGCGCCTGCGATGGTGTACTCAACGACGAACCTGGGTGCACGAATGGCAAAACGTCATTTTTTCGGATGAATAAAGGTTCTATTTACAGCATCATGATGGTCGCATCCGTGTTTGGCGACGTCATGGTGAACGCACATTGGAAGCGAGTATTCGTCATCGCCATACTGGCGTATCACCCGGCGTGATGGTATGAGGTGCCATTGGTTACACGTCTCGGTCACCTCTTGTTCGCATTGACGGCACTTTGAACAGTGGACGTTACATTTCAGATGTGTTACGACACGTGGCTCTACCCTTCATTCGATCCCTGCGAAACGCTACATTTCAGCAGGATAATACACGATCGCATGTTGCATGTTCTGTACTAGCCTTTCTGGACACAGAAAATGTTCGACTGCTGCCCTGACCAGCGCATTCTCCAGATCTATCACCAATTGAAAATATCTGGTCAATGGTGGCCGAGTAACTGGCTCGCCACACTACGCCAGTCACTACTCTTGATGAACTGTGGTATCGTGTTGGAGCTGTATGGGCGGCTGTACACGCCATCCCAGCTCTGTTTGACTCAATGCCCAGGCGCATCAAGGCCGTTCTTACGGCCAAGGGTGGTTGTTCTGGGTGCTGATTTCTCTGGATCTATGCACCCAAATTGCGTGAAAATGTAATCACATGTCAGTTGTAGTACAATATATTTGCCCAATGAATACCCGTTTATCATCTGCATTTCTTCTTGGTGTAGCAATTTTAATGGCCAGTAGTGTAGTCTCAATCTCTGTTGTGTTTCTCCTTGCAGCAGCAGAAAGGGTTATCCATAGGTTATCCCTAGGAAGGAAGAAATTGATCGCGGTTGGTACGCATTTCTATCAAGGTGTGTGCATGCGTGTATTGAACCGGCGACCTAGCAACGACGGTGAGGCTTCGTCCGGCCACATTCCTCATTGGTTCACAACCCCACAACAGGCCACAGCAGTCCACCCACCTCACCGCCCCACACCTAATCCAGGGTTATTGTGCAGTTAGGGCCCCAGTGGACCCCCCTGTGAACGTCTCATACCAGACGAGCGTAACCCCAATGTTTGCATGGTGGAGTAATTATGGTGTACGCGTACGTGGAGACAGTGTTTGCGCAGCATTCTCACAGTGTAACTGAGGCGGAATAAAGGGAACGAGCCCGCATTCGCTGAGGCAGTTGGAAAACCGCCTTAAAAACCTTCCACAGGCTGGCCGGCACACCGGATCTCTAATCCGCCGGGCGGATTCGTGCCGGGGACCTTCACGCCTACCCGCTCGGGAAGCAGCGCGTTAGACCGTGCGGCTACCTGGGCAGGCTCTACCAAGGTAGTTATCAGCCTCCTGATCGTCTGAAAGTTTCGAAACCAGGGCAGGGTTTAATCTCTGGTTGGATCGCAGCGTACGTTAGGATATACTAAACGAATTGTCGAGGATGCACAGAGATGAAATACTTAACACAGAATGTTAAGAAATAGGCAACGGTTGAAAGGCTTTTTTAACGCTGAGGACTGAAAAAATTCTTCATTGTACTTCCTCTTTTTTTTCTTTTATTGAATTTCGATTCCCCCTATGGGGGCTGGCTGGCAGCAGCTTAGTACGCTGTTCTGCAGCCTACAGACTTTTTAAAACGTAAGAAGAAGATAAGAAACAATAAAAGCAGGCGATAAAACGGTGACTTAAATTGTAAAACGACGGAAAATTGTGGAAAGTTAAAACATAAAACAAAGGGTTGGCAATGCTAATAAAATACACAGGAAGCAGACAGGTAACATAGTAGACATACAATGAAAAACCTTGGCGACAGTCTGGTTTCTGTTCGCAAGAGATATAAAAATCACACCCAGCGACAGTATGATGTCCATTCGCAACACTTCGGAAAAGACACACAACACTGAACACTCACTGTAAACACTGCACTAAAATGTCGCCACAAAGATGAGACACCATAGCCAAGGGGAGATGGGGGAGGGGGGGGACCTGGACAGATGAGTGGGAAAAACAAGGAGGGAGGAGAGGAAAAACGAAAGGGGGGGGAAACGAAGGAGGTAGATGACTCTTAACGAGGGGGGAGGCGTACTTCCTCACGACACCTATAGTTTTCGGTAGTCCATTTTACCAGGGAAAGGAGAGTACATAACTGGATTGTTATAGAGATGGTGTTAATATCAGAAACGCAAAACAACAGAAATCAAGCGGTAATTTCCGCAGAAAATCTGCTTATTTTCTTGAGCCATGGCGTTCCATGTGGAGGGACGTTTTCGTTCGGGAAGGTCTTTGAGTGAATTTCGAGAGTGCGACTAGAGAAATTAGCCGCGAGAGGTTGGGGTTGCGGCGCAAACGAGGAAACGCGTACGGACGGCGGTCGCGAGATGCAGTTTGGGGGAGAGCTTTGGGCCCGGACAGGGTGTGGAGACCGGCCCGTGGTTAGTCGGCTGCTGCTGCATTAGTCGGCTACGATTGTCTTTCGCTGAGGTGGTCTGTCGGGCTGTGAAATGGTGGTCTCGTGTCTACTGATACCGCTGCCTGATGGGACCAGTTCCGGTGATTGGAAACGGTGAGCCTTGCTGCGCTTCGGACAAATTTGAGTGTAACGAATGTTCGTAAAGTGGCGAGTTGGATCACAAGCTGGTTGTAAATGTTTCTCATGAAAAGAGCTTAATGTTTGGTGCTATACACGCTGGTTCAAGGTGTCACAAGTATTGTAGGCTCAAGCATACGTTTTCACGTGGTTTAGTGGTGCAGCTTGGTCAGCTGAGTTACACGGGCTAGTCTGTAAGAATTCACAACACTAAACGCTCCATTGCCTTGTCGCGCTCGCTGTAGTTACATGCATTGAACCTTATTAGTGCAGACTGGCAGTAGCTTGGTACATTCAAGTTTCATTCTTGTCGGTTTAACCTTGTGTCAATGCTCATATGTCAAGCAACATAAGCGTTCTGTCTGGCCAACTATTGCTCCTTAGTGATGTTATAAACTTAATCTGTTTTAGTGCACTACTCCTCGGGTCTTGTAATTGATCGCCTTACCCTCCACGTTGTTGGACAAGCGGGGTTGTTGGGTTGTTTTTGGGGAAGGAGACCAGACAGCGAGGTCTTCGGATTAGAGAAGGACGGGGAAGGAAATTGGCCGTGCCCTTTCAAAGGAACTATCCCGGCATTTGCCTGGAGCGATTTAGGGAAACCACGGAAAACCTAAATCAGGATGGCCTGTAGTGGGATTGAACCGTCGTCCTTCCGAACACTAGTCCAGTGTGCTAGCCACTGCGCCTCCTCGCTCAGTGTTGGACAAGCAATTAGCGTTTTTTATGGGGTCCAAATGGTCTGGGCTCATCAGTTGAGGAAAGCGTGCAATGCAGTAACCGTATTTGTAATATTAGTATGACGAAGGAGAACGGGTTGGCGTCTTGGCTTTGGGTTATGGACTAAGTTGCACACACAACAGTTGTGTTAATGTTATTATGTGTAAAGGTTTCTGTTAAAGTGCCTCGCTTAATTTGTTTGCCACTTGTCAACTCAACTGTATCAAAGTGTGTGGCCACCTTCCGTTCTGTGCGAGTGCACGAAATTCATTTTATCACGTTTCAATGTCTGTAAATTATTATTGCCTAGTTATTGAATGTTGCTTTTACGATTTTAGCCAATTGTGTTCCTCGAAAAATCATTGTTTCTGAAATGAAGTGACTAACGGCCTTTTTTGTATTGATACTCTTGATGTTATAAATTGAATCAGCCATTTTCTTAACGTCAGTATTTGTTAGCCTTTATTTTTGGCGTGAATTCGGGGAGTCCCTAGAGTTCAAGATGTTGGCTGCCTTAATAATTGCTAAATATGTAAATCAGACATCTTACTTAAAATACCATTATTCTGAATATTTTCTTGGCATTTGTTAAAGCTATTCATGATACAGTGTTTTTAAGCAAATTTTTATCTTCGTTCAGGAGATCATTATTTTTACCTTTATTTTTTTAAGATATCATTATTTTAAATATTTCTGAGATTGTTCAAGCTGAGTGAGATCTGAAGGGAAAAAATTTTCTCCTTAAGATTTAAATATCATAAATACAAGCGATTAGCCAAGGTTGCTACATAAAATAAAGCTTGTCAATTGTTAAATAAATTTTCAGTTACAAATTTTTAACTTCGTTGCTGTTGTGTTACCCTTGGGTTCCCCTGCCACACCAAATCCTTTGTGCTGGACTTACCCTTCGACTGGTAAAATCCTTTTCAGTCGTTTTTAAAGAGAGAGAGTTATTTCTTTCGGGCGATTTTTCAGAAACTGAAACTCATCCCAATTTATTGAACGGTTTAATGACGTCCTCGCCATTTTCCAAATTTTATAGGCGGGAAAGAATGATCCTCGTTAAATATGGTCAAATACTGCAACCACATCTGAACTTGGAAGCCACAATCAAATACATGGTGTTTGGTGGAGTGTACTTGTTTCAGATTCATTACCCACCCTCCCCTTTCTCTCTCCCTCCTTTCCTGTTACATGCACGGTAGGTTAGCTGGAAAAGATCGTCAGTACCCTACGTTGCATGCATGTTTTCTTTAGTTTTCCCTTCTTGGAAATCATGTGAAACATTGTGAAGACGTACTGTGGGCAAAGTTATCCACCACACACACCGTTTTTCTTGTTGTGTTTCCAAGCGGAGTTTGCTGCGCATTTCTGTGTGTGCTCTCGGATTGTCAAAATAATAGCAATTCGATGCGTAGGACCCTTTTTAATCTCACCTCTCCCATTATAACAACTTGATAAGAACCGCAGACCGTCAGATTAATGTCAGGAATTGGTCGAGTGAGGACTTGATAAGTGAACTACTTCGTCAGTGAATAACACTGGAACTCATCCGTAGGTAACGGCGACTGCTGTTGTAAAATCAACTTGAAATCTCTCATTTATGTTAGTTGAGGACCCAAACAATACAAAAAGAATGGTGTAGAAATTTGACAATCTGTAAGTGATGATTAGTTTGCCTGCCTACTTGAAGGGTAAAGGCACCAGTGAGGATGCCTTGGTGTTACTTTTCGTAATGGAAGCAAAACGAGGGTTCGTCGACAGATAAAAAGCGTTCCATAATGCAAAATCGTGCAAGAAGCTTAAAAGTCTCATGAAGATAGATGTGCGCTGTAGATAACCATGGGAGAACAGTAAGAACGAACGGACAAAAGAGGAGATCTCGTATAAAAAGGGGTGTAAGGCTGGTGTACAGTCTGCGTCTTCTACTGTTCAACTTGCACATCTAAGAAAAGATGTGAAGGAAATAAAAGAAGCTTCAGAAATGAGATTAATATTCAAGATGAGATGAAGTCAGCTAGATGATTCGCTTATGACATTGCTACCCTCTGAAAATGAGGAAGAATTTTACATTTTGTTGAACGCAGTGGTCAAATGAGCACAGACTACGAATTTGGACTACGCCAAAGAAAGTTGACATCACTGAGGAGTAGCAGAAATGAGATTAGCACAAAAGAAGGGAGGAAGATTAGTGTTCAACGACTCGTCGCAATGAGATTAGCGCAGACGTGTCATCAAAATTGGGAACCACTCCGAAAAAGAAGAAGGAACTCTGTTACCTCGGAAGTAAAACAAAACGTAACTGACGAAGCACATTAGCACAGCCAAAGAGAAGTATGTCAGTATCAAACATAGGAAAGGAATTTCTGAGACCCCAGAGTTCGATTAGAACTGTGTATAAATGTGAATCACGAACTATAGTAAATCCGCAAGAGAAGGGAATCTCAGTGTCAGATGTATAGTACTGAAGAAAATCAAGAGCTGTTAAAATGTTGTTTCCACCGACCCGGACAAGAATATGAGGAGAACGCTGACGGACTGGGTGACAGGATATCAGGGAATTATTGCCACGGGCCAAGGGGAAGTCGTAAAAGGAAAAAGGGATAGATGAAGACGGACTGAAACATATACTTCATATAATTGAGATCATTGGGTGAAACTACTAATCTGGCAATCGCACCACACCTAATCATCACCGATTTCGTCCAAATTTATGGTGCAAACAGGACTTGGCCAGAAATGAAAGTGACAGAAGTAGGAGTTCCAAATGGCCAAGCGTAAAGAGAATATAGCATTTCTGGTGTGGGTCTGGCGAGTCATGAGCCATCTATATTAGCGTAATTTCCAGTCACCGGTGTGGCGCAGAGGGAAGAGTGAAGAATGGAAATCCGAGGGTCGTTTGGTCGAGTCCCTGTACGAAAAAGTATTTTATTTTCAGTTATTATGCTGCATATACTGCCAATAAAACGATGTGAAGCTCAATATATTGTATTTACTATTTTCATAAAAGGTATGAAAAGAAGAAGGAACTCTGTTACCTCGGAAGTAAAACAAAACGTAACTGACGAAGCACATTAGCACAGCCAAAGAGAAGTATGTCAGTATCAAACATAGGAAAGGAATTTCTGAGACCCCAGAGTTCGATTAGAACTGTGTATAAATGTGAATCACGAACTATAGTAAATCCGCAAGAGAAGGGAATCTCAGTGTCAGATGTATAGTACTGAAGAAAATCAAGAGCTGTTAAAATGTTGTTTCCACCGACCCGGACAAGAATATGAGGAGAACGCTGACGGACTGGGTCAAAAGAAAACTGGGAGTGCAAATTAATTTCTGAAAAGGAATTGTAGCTATAGCGTCCACGAGGACTCTACAAACAACTTTCCAAGAACAGACTGCAATTAAATCGTACAGAGCTTCGTATTCCGTTAGCTTCATTTTGACTTTCGAGCAGTCTCTGGCAGCTAATACCGAGCGAGGTGGTGCAGTGGTTAGGACACTGGACTCGCATTCGAGAAGATGACGCTTCAGATCCGCGTCCCGCCATCCAGAGTTACGTTTTCAGTAATATCCCTAAATCGCCCCAGGTAAATGCCGGGATGTACCTTTGAAAGGGCGTGGAAGATTTCTTTCCCAATCGTTGGAACGTTCCAAGCTTGTACTCCATCTCTAATGACCTTCCTACGGTAGCTAATGCAAACCTGCGATATCCATTTTACCGCCAGGTAAGGTATTTGATCAAAAAGTTTCAAAGCTACTCTTATCTCAACGAGAGAGGAAAGGGAAGACATACCGATAAGAATGCGGCAAAACACATTCCATTGTACATCACCAGCTATCTCCGGCAACATCTGACGTTAGGTGTCGTTTACTGTCAAGCTGTGCGATGAGAGAGAACATAAACCAAGTCTGTTTTTCTGTAGAAACTTCAAAACAGCCTTGCAATTGTAAAAAATGCCGGTTTTATAACGTGCGCAAGATGCCTAGAAAATTTCTGTTTCCTCTGTTTTATGATGAATATCACCGCTGGACGTGTAAACCATCAACTATAAAATAATGAAAGAAATTTTACATACGAAGTTCTCGTATACACCGTAGAATCCCTTAAAAGTCCTGGAATACTATTTGCAATTGCAATTTTTTTAAATTTTCATCTCCTTTACGAAAATATTAATAAATACAATGTATTGAGCGTTATTTACATTTATTTGCCGTGTAACTGAAAGTAAAAATTTACGGATAGGGACTCAATTCAACGATTCTCGGCTTGCCGTTCTGTACTCCTTCCGGTGCGCCAGCTGACGCCCGCAAAATACGCTAATGGAAATGGCTCACGCCTAAACACTTGGGCATCTGGAGATCCCACTTCACTTTCATTTCTGGCTAGGCCTGCGTATATCATAAATTTGCAGGAAGTCTGTGGTGACGAGTAGCTGCTGTCCTCCGGTGAGGTGAAGGATTACGCAAATGAGAGCAATACATGACGGACGCGCTACAGTTCAGTCAAAATACAATGACCTCAAGTAAAAACAATTCATCTGAGAAATAGTAGCCAGGATTCTCTCTTCTCCATACCTACATTTATGTCGTTGCATCTTAAATCGTTGACGCGCGGGGTAGCCGGGCGGTCAGAAGCGCCTTGTCACGCTTCGCGCGGCCTCCCCCCGTCGGAGGTTCGAGTCCTCCGTCAGGCATGGGTGAGTGTGTTTTCCTTAGCGTAAGTTAGTATAAGTTTGATTAAGTAGTGCGTAGGCCTAGTGACCGATGACCTCAGCAGTTTGGTCCCTTAGTCCTTAACAAAAATTTCCAATTTTTTTCTTAAACCGTTGAGGTCTGACACTCCTTGACGCTTGACGGCTGTGGCTAATTTCAGCGGCTGAAGATCGAGCTTGAGGTCAATCTGTATTAGACGTTTCCGTCTATTTAATAGCAACAGTTAAGTATAGTTGGAGCTAACTGACCGTCTTTGTACCATGATCACTTTCCACAGATGAAAGTGTTGAGATATTTCCCAAGTGAACATTGGACTCTAGATGGTTAAACGTATCTAAAATTGGTGTTTCCATTGTCATTTTAGAAGAAGTACCGCAAAACGTTCTACGTAAAGAATTAGCTATGACAATGCCGTGGATAAGAGTGATGCTGTATTCACTGAATACGGAAACAAAGCATTCACCTCTGAAGCCAAAGAGAAATCATATCAGTGGGTGGAAGGACGTTGACCTATACCAAAGAAAGAGAGGATTATGTCAGGGGTTTATTAAACGAACACTACGGAAATCTTGAAGGCCAAACACAAAAGGTACTCTGGAAAATACATGGAACAGGAAAGGAAAAAGACAAGGTTATCTTTCATCAGAGAGACGTCCCTGTACACAGGAGGTTTGATAATGGAGAAACTATGCGAGTGAAAACGAATTGCTGCAACATTAACTCTGTTTACCAGGTATTACACCGTCTGATTTGCTTCCACTTCTATGGAACAGTGTGTGAAAAATTCTTGAGTACAATAGGTAGTAAGGATTCAAAAGAAATTTATTTGTAATAACAAATTAGCTCTTACATCCTCGTGTCTTTTTTTTAAAGTCTGTTTCTTGTTTATGATAGCCTGTCATACGGGAGTTTAAGACCCTAGTGTAGTAATTATAGTAATCATCAACGGTTCTCTCTCTCTGTCTCCCTCTCCCTCCCTCCCTCTCGCCGACGACAGATCATGGGTCCTACAATCGATCTGCTTCTGTTTCATGTCCCTTGTAACACTTTTCTGCTTTCATTATTTCTTTGTCTTCATCTGCAAAATTTTACAAAACAGTAAACGACAAAATAGCCGAACGTATAGTTTTGTGGGATCAGTTCCATTTTAGATTGACGTACTGAACGTTTCACCGTCCGAACCATCATTCTACACTGAAGCGCCAAAGAAACTTGTATAGGCATGCGTAGTCAAATACAGAGATATGTAAACAGGCAGAATCCGGCGGTGCTGTCGCCAATACCTATATAAGACAACAAGTGCCTGGCGCAGTTGTCAGACGGGTACTGCTGCTACAATGCCAGGTTATAAAGTAAGTTTGAAAGTGGTGTTCTAGTCGGCGCGCGAGCGATGCGACACTATCTCCGAGGTAGCAATGAAGTGGGAATCTTCCCATACGACCATTTCACGAGTGTACCGTGAATATCAGGAATACGGTAAAACATCGAATCTCCGACATCGTTGCGACCGGAATAAGATCCTGCTAGAACGGAAACAACAACGACTGAAGAGAACCGTTCAACGTGACAGAAGTGCAGCCCTTCCGAAAATTGCTCCAGCTTTCAATGCTGGGTCAGCAACAACTGTCAACGTATGAACCATTCGACGAAACATCATCATCAACATATGAGCCGAAGGCCCACGCGTGTCTCCTTGATGACTGCATGACACAAAGCTTTATCCCTCGCCTGGGCCCGTCAACACAGACAATGGACTAGAAACATGTTGCCTGGTCGGACGCGCCTCGTTTCAAATTGTATCGAGCGGATAGATGTGTACAGGTATGGAGACAACTTCATGAATCCATGGACCCTGCATGTCATCAGAGGACTGTTCAAGCTGGTGGAGCCTCTTTAATGGTTTGGCGCGTGTGTTGTTGGAGTGATATGGGACCCCTGATACGTCTAGATACGATTCTGACAGGTGACACGTACATAAGCATCCTGTCTCATCGCCTGCGTCCATTCATGTCCATTTTGCATTCCGACGGCCTTGGACAATTCAAACAGGACACTGTGACACTCCGCACGTCCAGAATTGCTACAAAGTGGCACCAGGAACACTCTTCTGAGTTTAAACACTTCCGCTGGCCACCAAACATTATTGAGCATATCTGGGATGACTTGCAACGTGCTGTTCAGAAGAGATCCCCATCCTCTCGTACTCTTACTGATTTATGGAAAGTCCTGCAGGTTTCATGGTGTGGTTTTCCTCCAGCACTACTTCAGACATTAGTCGAGTCCATTCCACGTCGTGTTGCGACACTTCTGCGTGTTCACGGGGGCCCTACACAATGTTAGGCAGGTGTACCAGTGCCGTCGGCACTGTCTCTTCAGTGTACTATAACAGTTTCCTATGTATTGTTCGCCATTTTCTCTGCGACTTTTGGACAGTTGCCCTATTGCTAGGCGTAAGCTTTTATACATTGTAAATTATCCCCGTACTTGAATCGTCTATTGATGGAGGGCAAGAGTAACAACAGGAAACTATGCTCCTACTGTGCAAGAAGCTTGCCTGTTAAGATGCCTCGCCCTTTTATGCCGGCGTGCAGTGTATGACTAATTAACATTGTGTGCAGCCGGCTGTTCCGATACTATCAGGGGAATACAATTAGCTGCTTTACGTGTAGTGATAATTTGACCCAGCCATTCCCTTTATCGTTCATTTTTCCTGCTTCCTCCTAACAGACGTTTGATAGCGTGCTCTTAGGAACGCCGATAATCTCGTCAACATCAGTCTCAGAACAAAGGTCTCCCACTTTTCTCAAGGTCCTCATATTCTGGTCTGTCCGTGTCACTCAATGTCCTTCTGTTTGAGGAAATAATTACTAGATCGTTTTACAGGCTTTTCGTGAATCTGTATAGTTCTTAATAATTTTAGTGTGTTTTACAAAATTATCTTCCCTCTGAGTCTTCAATAATCTATGGCTGCTCACTCTCCTATGGCGACGCACCAAAAGCTTACGCAGCTGCGAACCGCGTCTCAATTCCCTGAATCGTTACTAAATCTCATTAGTAGTGAAGTACTGTACGATTCGTGTTCACACGGCGGAAGAGACGAGTCGCAGTGGAGTAGTGGGGTAGAAAAAAAACAGTGCGCCAAATACAACATTGTCTGTTAACGTCTGCACTTCTAGTAGTCAGCATCCTCTCAGCTTATTCCTTGTTGCACTTTCTTCGTCTTTTTCTACCTTTCAGAAAAGATAATTTGTCTATTTATGGGCCAATGTTTTCTACGTCACTTTGCAGGTCAACCCTGAGATGAGTTTCTTACCTTCTACCAACTTACCTGGTTAGCTATGGGGTAAAGTACATTTTAACGTGAACTTTGAATTTCACGAAATTGCAATTTCATTGTCAGTGGTTAGGAACGATTAAGAGGCAGAAAACATTCTAGGACCGAGTGAGTGTTCAACTCCGAAATTATGGATTTGTAGCCTAAAATGTGCGTCCTCAATAAAGTAGCAACTCGCTCTTTCAAAACGACTCTCTTTTTCGCTCATTATTCCCAGCCACGTTTCTAGTAAATACTTTCGTGTGTCGTTGTTATGTTACTGAATGAATATGTGGTTGGAATGAAACCGCTGTATGATTTCCGCTACTAATGAGGCTACTAAGACTACCATCACACATCGGTTCTGCCTTGGAAAATTATTCATAGCTAAATACGCAAGGTCTGATAGATAACGATACCTGACGGTCATTGAATGAGTCACATTTCTGATACTCCACCACGAGAGAAGCGTCGTGCTTGCAGCAGTGAGTAATCCAATCCAGGTGCGCAACTCTCGACTAGACGTGCAGAATATTGACGAAACATCGAAGTAGCGAACGGCTACTTGGCAACCACCGGCTACAGCTTTATTTTCCAATAATAATGAGATCCAACAATTTTCCGTTCATTACAAAGTACTTCAGAAATTAGAAACAATTTGGTTTTGCTGATGGTCCTGCTTGCAGTAATTTGTTATAATCGCGTTGCAGCAGAGAAGTTGCACAGCGACTCGCTGTCGACAACGGTAGACAACAGACTACTGTGCCAACAGACATTCAAAGCAGAAACTAGACCTGTCGATCAAGGCCATAAAAGGAAAAGTAATGCCGCAGTGACACCGTTCACTAGTGGCAAATAATCACGAATGACAGTGCTACTATAGAAACAATATCTAAAATTCCGAGAGTGATTACAATTGTAGAGTGCACAGGATGCGAATAAGGGACTTGGACCTTCACTGGAAACTGTGTAAACCTGTAACACTACGACCATGTTTCATGAAAGTAAAATTTTGCTAACCGAACTGAGTAAAAACTTTAAGAAGTTTTATTCTTATCTAAAATCAGTAATTGGATCGAAATCACTTTTTCCGTTGGTCAGTGACAACACTGGCAGAGAAACGGAAGATGAAAAGAAAAGGTGGATCTGCCGAAACTGTTTCACTGTGGTAGTCTGCAATACGGGTACTCCTTCCAGTCACGAATGCTGAAATGGTACGTATTGAGATACTTGATGGCACAATAGAAAAGCGGCTACAATGATTTAGTAGTGTGAAACGTCCCATTAGGAAAATTATGAATTACTGTGCTAGTAAACCTCTTACGTTATTTGATTTTCAAACAGCTGAGCAAAACTGAACGTACTCAGACAGTTCTCTCTTTACTTATTCTGATCATCACTAAACTGACACACAATACAGTTTTAGCGCAACCATCTGACTTTCAATAATCCCTACACAAGAATGGCCCTGACTAACAAACCTATACCTTTCATGAATCACTTACCTCACAAAAATTTTCGTTACTCGAACTACTGCAATACAGCGAGCGCCAATACTGCCAGCTAAATAAAAGATCGTAACTACTGAATGCACTAACTACTTATAGGCGTAGTTAGCAAATGACAGATTTTGATAGAGAACAAACAATGTATTTACCTTAATAGCGATCAAAAGTAGTAATATATATATATATATATATATATATATATATATATATATATTTCTACTTTATAAAGTTATTGTAGAGCTGTGAAATCGCTTCAATCATTTGTAATAACCCTGTATATATATATATATATATATATATATATATATATATATATATATATATATATGTATATAAACTTTATTATTTGAGATATTTTCACAATGCTTTGCACACACATACAAAAACTCAAAAAGTTTTTTTAGGCATTCACAAACGTTCGATGTGTGCCCCTTTAGTGATTCGGCAGACATCAAGCCGATAATCAAGTTCCTCCCACACTCGGCGCAGCATGTCCCCTTCAATGAGTTCGAAAGCATTGTTGATGCGAGCTCGCAGTTCTGGCACGTTTCTTGGTAGAGGAGGTTTAAACACTGAATCTTTCACATAACCCCACAGAAAGAAATCGCATGGGGTTAAGTCGGGAGAGCGTGGAGGCCATGACATGAATTGCTGATCATGATCTCCACCACGACCGATCCATCGGTTTTCCAATCTCCTGTTTAAGAAATGCCGAACATCATGATGGAAGTGCGGTGGAGCACCATCCTGTTGAAAGATGAAGTCAGCGATGTCGGTCTCCAGTTGTGGCATGAGCCAATTTTCCACCATGTCCAGATACACGTGTCCTGTAACGTTTTTTTCGCAGAAGAAAAAGGGGCCGTAAACTTGAAGCCGTGAGATTTGGTGAATTGCGAATTTGCTGCACGAATGCGTGAGGATTCTCTACCGCCCAGATTCGCACATTGTGTCTGTTCACTTCACCATTAAAAAAAAATGTTGCTTCATCACTGAAAACAAGTTTCGCACTGAACCCATCCTCTTCCATGAGCTGTTGCAACCGCGCCGAAAATTCAAAGCGTTTGACTTTGTCATCGGGTGTCAGTGCTTGTAGCAATTGTAAACGGTAAGGCTTCTGCTTTAGCCTTTTCCGTAAGATTTTCCAAACCGTCGGCTGTGGTACGTTTAGCTCCCTGCTTGCTTTATTCGTCGACTTCCGCGGGCTACGCGTGAAACTTGCCCGCACGCGTTCAGCCGTTTCTTCGCTCACTGCAGGCCGACCCGTTGATTTCCCCTTACAGAGGCATCCAGAAGCTTTAAACTGCGCATACCATCGCCGAATGGAGTTAGCAGTTGGTGGATCTTTGTTGAACTTCGTCCTGAAGTGTCGTTGCACTGTTATGATTGACTGATGTGAGTGCATTTCAAGCACGACATACGCTTTCTCGGCTCCTGTCGCCATTTGTCTCACTGCGCTCTCGAGCGCTCTGGCGGCAGAAACCTGAAGTGCGGCTTCAGCCGAACAAAACTTTGAGTTTTTCTACGTATCTGTAGTGTGTCGTGACCATATGTCAATGAATGGAGCTACAGTGAATTTATGAAATCGCTTCAATCATTTGTAATAGCCCTGTATATATATATATATATTTGTGACATCCAATTAAACAAATTTCCTTTTTCTGACGGACACACGTCCAGATCGTCCGCTCAAAATTCTGACATCTCTCTCTCCACATCCACCACTGCTGGCGGCTCACCTCCAACTGCACAACGCTACGCACTGTTCACATCCCACTGCCCAACATTACAATAGCGAATATTCCAACAATGCCAACCAGCCATAGACTGCACACAGCACAGTCAGTGATTTTCATAGAGAGCGCTACGTGGCGTTACCAACATAAAAACCTAAACAGTTACCTGAAAGATTCTACAAGGATCATGTGAAATAAGTTACTCCCGTTCCAGCAGAAGTTCATCATAGGGCGCTGGAGCAACGAAGGGTACATAGCGACTGGAAAATAGTGGTGGTCATTCCAGTTATCAAGAAGAGTCGAAAGGGAGATATACATAAGTAAAGACCTATATCACTGACGCCAGTCTGTTGTAGAATTATGGGACGTGTTTAATACTTACGTTTTATGACGTTTTTGGAGAGTGACAGTCTCCTCTATAAAAATCAACATCGGTTCTGCCATCAGAGAACCTACCAAACTCAGCTCGCTCAGTTAGTTCATGAGATCCTGAGCGCCGTAGACATACAGAAAGCGTCTCATACAGTTCCTCACTGTCGTTTTGTGAAAAAATACATGAGCCTACCGAGTTTCGACCAGCGTACGGGCTTGTTGGGGCTTGGTCAAGTTGGCGAGGACGTGGGCATGCGATCCAACAAAAGAACTGGTTGAAAATTAAGAAAAGTCAATGCATTCAATTCACAGGGCGCAAATGGGGACGCCCAGATTGGTCTGCTTGGCCATTAGCCAGTCATGGGGGTGATGAGATGAAGTTTTTTGTGTCGAACCAAAGTTGGAAAAAAAGATGTAGGAGAGGATTCACGTCATTGCTTGCTGGAAGCCAGTGCCAGAGAGCATCCAGCTTAGAGCAGACACTCCAGACGGCGGCCGCAGTTGTCACGTTATTTCCTTCCTACGCTCCCTGTTGGCTACCCACGTTAGTGTATATTGTGCATCTTGTGAGCTGATCACGTTCTAGAGAACTAAACAATCGCTGATGAAGCGACGATCCTACTTGCTCATAGTCCACAATGATTGATACTGGAACACCCTAGAAAGACAATAAAAGAAATTAAAACAAAATATTTTAATAATATTTCTTTGAAATACAGACTGGTTAGGCTACATGCACACCGGATGTGTGACTGGATCTCAGTAGTAGAAATGAGAACATTGAGAAACTGAACATCAGGATAGTGGACACGACGTAGATGAAGGAACTGTACTACCTACGCAGCAAAATAACCAGTGACAGACGGAGCAAGGAGGACATCAAAAGCAGACTAGCACTGGAAAAAAGGGCATTCCTGGCCAGGCGAAGTCTACTAGTATCAAACATAGGCCTTAATTTGAAGAAGATATTTCTGAGAATGTACGTTTGGAGCATACTAGTGAAACATGGACTGCGAGAAAACCGGAACGAAAAAGATTCTAAACAGTTGAAATGTGGTGCTACAGATGAATGTTGAAAATTAGGTGGACTCACAATGTAAGAAATGAGGAGGTTCTGCACGGAATCGGAGAGGAAAGTAATACGTGGAAAAATCTGAGAAGGAGATCCTTAATAGGACATCTGTTAAGACATCTGGGAATGATTCCATGGTACTAGAGGGAGCTGTAAAGGGCAAAAACTGTAGAGGAAGACAGAGATTGGAATACATCCAGCAAATAATTGAGGACGTAGGTTGCAAGTGCCGCTCTGAGATGAAAAGGTTGGCACAGGAGAAGAACTTGTGTCGGGCCGTATCAAACCAGTCGAGAGACTACTGAAGTAGAAGAACTTCTGCGAAGTTTACCGAGTGAGGTGGCGCAGTGGTCAGCAAGCTGGTCTCGCATTCGGAATGACGACGGTTCAAATCCGCGTCCGGCTATCCTAATTCAGGTTTTCCATGATTTTCCTAAATCGCTCCAGGCAAATGCCGCGATGGTTCCTTTAAAAGGGGACGGCCGACTTCCTTCCCCAAATGGCTCTGAGCACTATGGGACTTAACAGCTATGGTCATCAGTCCCCTAGAACTTAGAACTACTTAAACCTAACTAACCTAAGGACAGCACACAACACCCAGCCATCACGAGGCAGAGAAAATCCCTGACCCCGCCGGGAATCGAACCCGGGAACCCGGGCGTGGGAAGCGAGAACGCTACCGCACGACCACGAGATGCGGGCCTTCCTTCCCCGTCCCTCCCTAATCCGGTGAGGCCGATGACTTCGCAGTTTGGTCTCTTCCCCCAAACAACCCAACCCTGTAAACTTTGGAAGGTACGACACGGGAAGCTGTGATGAGAGCTGATGAGCCGTGCTTGGATAGCTCAGTTGGTAGAGCACTTGCCTGCACAAGGCAAAGGTCCCGAGTTCGAGTCTCGCTCCGGCACACAGTTTTAATCTGCCATGAAGTTTCGTATCAGCGCACACTCCGCTGCAGAGTGAAAATCTCATTCTAGAATAGCTAATTATGTTATACGTAAAATTTCAATTATTTTTATGTCACCTACGGTCCACTTCATTTTACCTGGGAAAAGCTCTTGCTTAATACTCTGTTTGTGAATAGTAGCGTCACACCAATGAAGAGGTATCCGAGGATACTCTACAACTGGTATTCAGTAACCAATAGTAATTTGCATTCATGAAATCAGTTTGCATTCATGAGATCTGTTCTCAGTAAGTTGCATAATTGCAATAAAAATTCAGTACTTACAAGTCAATATTTCAGTTTCAGTTTCAAGGAGAATATTAATATTTAATAAGTTTTTGTAACAGCATTGAAACATATTCCATAACTCTATTAATATTGGTATGATACACATATGGGCTTTCTTTCAGCGTATCTGCGTGTATATCTGCGAGTGTCCTGCTGTAACTGCATGATTAGAGCGGTATTACGTTATACGATGCAAAGAAGTTGATATTCTTAAGAAGTACAAGCTATTATGACGACGAAACAGGATGTTTTTCTGAACCGGTTCAAACTTGTTAGAATCATTTCAGTGATGTAAGACGCAGTTGTATCTGATTACTCACTTTCGTGGCTATTATCAAACGAATCATTAAATGTAAACTGAGTGTTTGTGTCAATTAAAGTACTTCAAGTAACCAAGTGGTGCATATTATCGTACGTGGAAACTGGAGAGCATTAAAAACATAGACTTTATGCTTTACAGTGGGATAAGTAACGGGAACATATGGTGAACAACTTGTACATCTACAGCTGTATCTACTTCCACGTATTTACTACTTAACTCACTGACAATGCTTGGAAGTAAGTCCGTCTTACCAAAAGTGTCGATTTATCTGTCTATTACATTCGCGTATTAACCGGGAGACGATTATCTGCCCTGTCTCTGGATGTGCTCTAATCTCTCTTATTTTTTTCTCCTGACGCCTATGTGATATGAACTTTGCTGACAACATAAAGGTGATGAAAAATCTTTTCTAACATCGGTTCTCTCAATTTAGCCAACGAGGTTTCACGAGAATACGTCGTCTTTCTTCGAGCGATACCCATTTAAGTTCCCCGAGCACTTGCGTACAGGATAAATCTGCCTGTTGCAATACAAGCACTCATCTGTGAATGTATGTTATCGTGCCATCTTGATAAGAATCCAACTACTAGAATAATATGACTCATCGTACTAGCGTCTTTGCTGTGGATTTCTTTACAGATAAACTGCGTTTTCCCAAAACCCTTCCAACACATCTGTATTCCTTTGACGGCCGGACTGGCCGTGCGGTTCTAGGCGCTAGAGTCTGCCTCGGGCATGGATGTGTGTGATGTCCTTAGGTTAGTTTGATTAGTTCTAAGTTCTAGGCGACCGATGACCTCAGAAGTTAAGTCGCATAGTGCTCAGAGCCATTTGAACCATTTGTATTCCTTTCACTTTCAATAATGCTGATTGTATGTGATCATACCATGTTACATCGCTTCTTAATACGAATCTATTGTGAGTTTGGGAAAATAATGACGTAGCAAGTTTTAGTACTAAACATGTCCCTTGTGACAGAAAAAATCTAATTATCCAATAGCAATTGAGTACGACTACCACACGTGGGTTTTCCGTGACAGGACTCGAAAAAGAAAGTCATAGAGCAAGCAAATCATTATAGCAGACCACAAGGGGCTCATGGTTTGATTCTCAAGATTCAGTCTAGAGGAACGTCTCTGTTACAGAACCTAATGTTGAAAACAACGTCAGCTGCAAAACTGAACCAATTTTTTTCTGCCAGTTTGGATCAGGTATGGGAACAATCATGATAGCATTTCTGTTCATAAAGCAGTCATAAAGTTAGAAATGACCAAGTACACCGAACCAGTTACTAGGTCAACCAGCTTCAAATTTCTTTTTACTTGTTAGTAACCTACTTATTCAGATACAAGCTAGAATTGTGTCACGGACTTCCTTAATTCCTGCTTCATTTATAAAAAACAAAATGTAAACCATAATTATTTTAAAAGAGAGGACCTACAGCATGACGAAGAAGTAACTAATAGAATCCATGACATTATCTCAGCCTGTATTTGATTATAGACAAATGGCAAAATAAAGTGATTCATCTTAGCTACTGTTTTCAAAATAACTTTTTAAGCATCTGACAGCTGCGGAGTACCGCTTATCGAAAACATCTCTCAGTTGCCTTGAAACGTCCGAAAAATTCCCCGATAATCACTCTGATAACCAAGTATTGCTGGGAATTCTGGATTCAAATCCTGATCCAGCATGCACCTTAACACGCTCGCTGCCACTGTAATTGGTCTTGCGTTGCCACGTAACCAAATATTTTTTTGATGGATTCTCAAACAACTGTATTGCTAAAAATAAAATAAAATGTATTTATTTTATAAGTAAAAGATACAATCTACTCTCGTGAATAAAATTTTTTGGGGGCGCACTAAGGCGTCAGTGGCATATCAGGCCACATTCTGTAGCGGGTGTGCATGGACGCGCTAGTGCGTCTCGTTTATTTTTCCTGAAAATTGTGACTGTTTAGAGTACTCATTTTTATATTATATTGAAAAGTAAAACGAAACGTCCTACTGACAAACGACAGAACAGAAAATATAGTAGAAACAGCCTTAAAAAAAACACAAGATATTGAAGAAACTTCTGAAATAAAATGTATGTCTAATCTCTGAAAAGATACAATCAAGATCTTTATCGATTACACTCAAACAAATAAAATAAATACAAAGTTCAAAAATAGTACCGACACATAACTGTCGAAAAATGAAAGAACAACGAAAGTGCTATCTACCTTTAGAGGTGGTGAATAACACAACAATTCAAACTAAATACCTGCTTTATTTTGGTAATCTGGGCACTTGTAAATTGTCTGGCGCATGATCTGCGCTTTTTTCTCGGTGTTTTTGATGTTCTAGTTGATTCTCGTTTTACCACAATATGTTGGGGATTTCTGACTGGCCGTTCTACCTGCTTTTGTGGCAATAGTGCTCTTATAATATTGAGTCTGAATTCTTGGAGGGGCATTTTTGTGCCAGAATTTTTTTTGTGTAGGGGATGTGCTTTAATCAGCATCATTTCCATAACGTGGATAAAAAGTGTCTTATACCCGGGTATGGTTATTCGTTCCGAGAGGCAATAAGATAACATCTTGTCGTGCCGATCAACTCCAGACATAAATTTACTGTAGTTTACAATGGCCAAGGGCTTAGATTTCTTCTCCTTTCTTTTGTTTCCAACCTCATCCGTTTCATTTGTAAATGCATTAGAAATATAGCAAACCTCCCTCTTATCACGAAACTTACCTATCATAACTCCTTCCACAAATCTGGCAACGGCTTCACCTTTTCGTAATTTTGTTTTCTGTATTTCCTTGGGTGTATCCTCTCTATTCGCCCTCAGAGCTCCCGTGTAGTGAGTCTTCTTATCAAGGAGTAACTTAGCCAAAGCGAAGCTGTTATAGTAATTGTCCATGTACATGTAGTGACCAGCATTCAGCTTTTCATCCAGTAAATCAAGAACAATGTTTTGCAATGGCCTCTTGCTCCTAAATCGTGCAGCATGCCAGTGTATAAAGCGAATTTTAGGACCATTCCAGTGGGAGTTGTCAAAATATATAGCTTTATGTGATATTTGTGCTGTTTATTTTTGATGTATTGACAGAAAAATAATCTTCCACGCCAAAGGATCATTGATTCGTCCAGTGACAGTTCCCGTCCAGGGTAGTACACTTGGCACATCCTTTCATTGAAAACATTGATAACTGGACGTATTTTATACAACCTGTCGAATGGTTTTGGTTAGCCCTATTTTGGATTTTCAGAAAAATGCAATGCACGTAGTATTAGAAGAAAACGATTTCGTGAAATACTATCGGCAATTCCCTTCACGTGAAATAAAGTGTCCTTTTTCCAATACTCCTGCAACTTCCTCATCTTTACATTTCCCATGTGCAGGATAACTCCCAAGAACACTAACAATTCGATCTTTCCAACAATTTATTCGTCATTGTTCTTTGGATCCCACAGAAAGGAATAATTCAATTACGTTTCGATTTGTTCCTTCTACAACTTTCAATAGAAATTCGTCCGTCAGCAAAAGATGAAAATAATCTAAGGGAGTGTTTCCCGTTCGTTGAATTAGCAGCCCTTCATTTTTTATAAACGGGCAGTTTACCATTCCAACTGGCTCGCTTTCCCATGCAACACTTGTATCAGCTAATTTACCACTGGTTACCACTCCTACTGGCCTTTCCCTGTCGCTTGGATTCACAGCCATTTCTACAGTCTCATCAGAAGCAAACTCAGCTCCGTCAGACTCTTCACTGGATTTCCCCCCCCCCCCCCCATCCCCCCGCCCCCCAGTGGCCAATTCTGTTTCCGAATCGCTTTCTTCTAATACTCGTAATAATTCCGCACCCGTTAGTTATTGTACGTTCATTGTGTCCCGTATTGTACGTTTCTTAGGTTCTGAAGGGGCCGCCGTGTCACGATTGTTTTCCACTTTCAGTCCCACAACAGACAAAAACTGTAGGGAAAAAACGCGAACTGCACCAGTAAAAATTGAAAACAATACGTTCTTAGAGTGCCTGCGCAATAAACCACACGGAATGGCTGTGCCCGACTAAACCGTGGTGCCTCGCAACAGCTAAGTCTCTCGCCGCGCAGGCTCGTCCACGGCATGTGCACCAGTATAGGCCGGGCGCGCTGGTGTGCCGATGGCAGCAAACGTGTTAACCTTCCGAGTACCACTGCGGTCAGTATTACACGTTAAGCACGTTTGAAACATATTTCTGCTTTATTTTAAAATCCATTATTTTCGAAACGTATTAGCTACTCTTTGTAAGTGAATTGCATCCAGTGATTTTTTGCTTAGTTTTATATTTACAACAGATTAAAAATTATTTATGATTTTTGGTAGTGGATGCCACTGGAATCAATATGACTCAAATCTAAATTGTTCTTTTTTTCTTTCTTAAAACATTATAAGATTAGAATGATGACTGTTACGTTGAAGAGCTGTTAAACGAAACACCTGCATCAATGAAAATAATATTTCCCGCTTGTTTTTGTACTCGTAGTTAGGATTTCTTGCCTCAGCCGTTGCTGTGTATTGCCTCAGTGTTCTTCTTCTATGTGTCGTAGAATTACATTATTAGCAGAAAACATGTGTAGTCCTGAAAAACAAGCACTTTCGAATGAAAAAGAAGAAGTGAAATATCATCTGATGACGATGGAGAGATTGACGCTGTTATTTCTGAATAATAATAAATTTATGTAAATATATAAAACAGATATCCCATTGTTTTCAGGTCCATAAATGGAAAAGGTACAAGGGAGAAAAGCCTGTTAGATTTTGTGGGCAGCACCCATACTAGAGAAATAAATTGAAGACGGCTCCAGGTCCAACACAGAATAGTGTAATGAATGTAAATAGTGTGCAGTCAGCATTTTCCAGTGTATCTTGACTTGGACTAACAAAGAAGGTAACATTACTTTTGGGAACAAATGGATAGATCATGTTGGAAACAAATTTGAGTGCCTTCTTGGCCTGCTTATACTTGCAGGAGTGTAGAAAGGTCGCAATGAAGGATAGTGAATTTATGGAACAAAGACCATGGCCGATCTATTATCTTCAGTATTTCTACGACTAGGAACCGCTTTACTTAAACACAGTGTGAGCCAGGAGTAAATGAAACCGCTTTGAAGGATGACAGTATTAGTGATTCTAAACAAAAACTCCATATGGAGGTATGCGCTATTCGGAATGGTTTCCGAGACAGAACACATTTACTGTCACTATTTATTTTCTTGAATAACTCGAAAATCGCACCCTCGAGAGAAAATGTGTCGCAGTGCAAAATTAAACTACATTAAATTTCTTACAAAGAAATATCTTATTTTTTCTCTAGGAAAAATGACAATGTTTGATTAATACAGAACTTAAATAAACAATATGCATTAAACGTTTATTTCGGAATCCATCCAGAATCACAAATCACATGTACCTTTTCTTCTGACTCACACCGTATTACGCTGTATTCAGTTCGATGACGCATAGCAGTGGCGATAGAATCGTAGCCCTGATAAACTGTCCCCTAAAGGGGGTATATTTGAACAGTGGCTAACCACATTACATGGTACATACAAACCACATGATGTGACGCAGAACTGATAAACTTTAGGGGTAGATGTCCCTTTCATCAGTATATTCCCTTAAAACCTGGAAAGAATGGGCTGCTTGTGACAGTACAAATTAATACGTCACATACCTGCAGGAGTGTAAAAAATGACCAAGATCAGCCTAGATCAAGGAGAAGGAGTAGTATCGGAACGGACAGAAAATGTATGCGGAGTGATATAAGAACAGATAATTTATTCACAAGTTTGGAGGCGACAAACGAATTAGATCGAAAAGAGATGACTCTGCTTGGAACAATAAGAAAAAGATCGTCGTGAACTACCTGCACAATTTGTCGTAGTAAGGGGAAGATCTGCAGATTCAAGTCCGTTCGGATTCCAGGAATCACATACGATACTGCCCAAGAAAGGGTGAGATAGTGGCGCTACTGACTACTATGCGTTTCGAAGAGGAAATAGTGAAGCAGCAAATGCTAGATTATAACACAACTAAGTGAGGTGTAAGCACAATGGACAAATCAGTCAGGACCTAACTACAAAATGTATGACGGGAAGACGTCCCAAAGCTATATTTTATAATATTTTGGATGTTAGTATCGTCGATACTTTCATAATAGGACTTGATTTTGATTTTGATCCTGATCGGAACAAAGAAACCAACACCAAAAGAAGAGAATTTCTTCTAGGACTGGGAACGTCTCTAGTACAGAAAAACACAAGTCTGCGTAGCGAAGTTCAACCTCTTCCTACTTCTTCTTCAGCACAAAGGCAAAGCGGGGCAAAACGTTGGCCTAGCTCTATGTGCGAATATTCTATGGATAGGAAACATCCATAAAAGTGCAGAAGATGTCTTTATTTTGTCTTTAATCAACATTCAGAGTTGATTTGTTATAATTGTAAGCATGTTTAAAATAAGGGATGAAGATATCTGTGTTTATACACTTAGTTTCCCGTTTTCAGTTCCGTAATGTACGTTTTTATGTGAATTCCTTGAAACACACGAAATACTGCCGATAAATTACTTGGTGTCTTTATTACCTGAGTGGATCTCAGTGAAATAAGTTTCATTATACCAACAATGCGAAAACAAAATGACGTATTCACATCAAACAATGAGAAAACAATCTCGAAATACCATTGAGTCCTAAAAATAAACCGTGGTTTCTAGTAATAAAATACATCATACCGACTAAGGCGAATAAATGCTGAGGAAGCAAAGGCTTTGCACTATCGGTTCAAAAGTGGATGCGCAAATGACGACAGGCAGAGATTCGTGCGTCTGTGGAAAGGTCTATGTGCGAAGCATACAACGGCTACCACCGTCGCACCTTGGCTAAAGATCTGGCGGAGAGTCCTAAAAGAATTCTTGTCCTGAGTTCAGTCTCTAACACCTAAAAAATTCTTGTCCTGAGTAGAGTCTCTAAGCGGATCTAAGGCTACCATCCAGTCGTTCGCTGACCAGTCTGGTTTCGCAGTAGAAGATAGGAAAAGAAAGGCCCAAGTTTCAAATTCTACGTTGAAGTAATTGTTCACGCACGAGAATCGTACAAACGTACCGTCGTTTGACCATCGCACAGTCCCATCTGGATGACGTAGTAATAAATATCCCGCATAGAGAAACAACTGGAGAAGTTGAAAACAAATAAATCGCCAGATCCGTATAGAATCCAAATTCGGTTTTACAAAGGACACTCTACGGCATTGGCCCCTTACTTAGTTGGCATTTATCGCGAATCTCTCGGCCAGCGCAAAGAACTAAGCGCCTGGAAAGAAGAGCAAATGATTTCTGTATATAAGAAGAAAAAAGAACGGACGCGCAAAATTACGGACCAAAATCCATAACAACGGTTTGCTGCAGGATTCTAGAGCCTCTTCTGATTTCGAATACGATAAATTTCCTAAAGCCCGAAAAGCTCATGCCCACGAGTCAGCACGGCTTTAGAAAGCATCGTTCGTGTGAAACCCAGCTTGCTCTTTTCTCACATGGTATACTGCGGACTATGGATGAAGGGCAACAGGCAGATTCCGTATTTCTAGATTTCCGGAAAGCGTTTGACGCCACTGCAGACAGTTAACAGGGAACAGCCTCCCAGATTTGTGAATTGCTTGAAGACTTCTCAACTAATAGAACCTAGTATGTTGTCTTCGACGGCAAGTGTTCATCTGAGACAAGGCTATCGTCAGGAGTGGCCCAGAGTGGTGTACAGAAGGTGTCGAAGATTAGTGACTGTAGATTGATGAAAAGTGACTTAGACAAAATCTCTAATTGGTATGATGAGTGACAGCTGGCTCTTAATGTGGAAGAATGTAAGTTAATGTGGATGAGTAAGAAAAACAAACCCTTAACGTTCGGGTACAGCGTTAGCAGTGTCTTGCTCGACACTGTCGCATGGTTTAAATATCTAAGTGTAACGCTGCGAACCGACATGCGACGGAACGAGCATGTGAGGATTGTGGTAGGCAAGGCGAATGGTCGACTTTGGTTTATTGGAAGAATTCTAGGAAAGCGTGGCTCTCTTGTAGAAGAGACCGCATGTAGGACATCAGAGCGACCTATTCTTGAGTACTGCTCGAGTGTTTGGGATCCGTACCCGGTCGGATTGAGAGAAGACATCGAAGCAATTCAGAGGCGAGCTGCTAGATTTGTTACCGTAGGTTCGATCAGCATGCAAATGTTTACGGATATGCTTGGCGAGCTCAAGTGGCAATCCCTGGAGGGAAGAAGACATTCATTTCGAAGCACGCTGTTGAGAATGTTTAGGTATCCGGCATTTGAAGCTGACTGCCAAACGATTCTACTGCCGCCAACATACATTACACGAAAGGATCACGAAAATAAGATACGAAAAAGGAGGCCTCGCACGGCGGCATATAGACAGTCATTTGTCCCTCCCTCAATCTGCGAATGGAACAGTAAAGGAAACTACTAATTGTTGTGAAGGGTACCCTCCGCCACGCACTGTACGGTGGCTTGCGGAATATGTATGTAGATGTGAATAAGATTTTTGGCTCTTATTCAGAACAAACGGGGTTCGAATACGCATCCAGCCATGCAGGTTTTGGTTTCCTGAGATTTTCTTAAGTCGTTTTTCAAGATGTCGCAGCTGATTTCTCCTCCCATTCTTGTCCAGTCTGAACTTTCACCCTAGTGACGTCGACGCCGGTGTGTCCTTCAACCACAATCTATTATTGTTACACTCAGAGGTCACTGTAGAAACAGTTCATAAAATTCTGTCATTATGATAAATTATAGAGCATTGCTGAAAGTTGTGCTTCGCACACTGCAGCATACGCACAAACAGAAATCTTCCGTATATCCTTGTGATTTACTAACAACTTTGGAAGTCTTTTAAAGGGAACTCTGGATTAACGTTAGATCAATACGAGTTTCCGCTTAGGTGGAGAGGGGTTCGGCCTGGGTGTTGTGCAGATGTTGGGCTTAATTTAGCATTTAATTTACTAAACATGAAAAATACTTATGGATAACAGAAGAGTAATGCAACTTCGAAAAAACTGTACCTTTCCATCGCCCATAAAGATCTTTAAGCAGGACCGAAAACAATCAGTACAGTAAAATAACTTCCTTGCAATAAAACAGAATGAAAAGCCAACCTCTGTCCTAGGATACATAAGCGGAAAATAACAATAACAATTTACCATGCATGACCCATGGCCATAAAAAGCAATTATAACGAATATAACTTCTGCAATTAAATATAAGATGCCAACAGCATAACTAGGATGAGTTCCAAAATACATAACTACACATTAGTCTAGTACTACCACCGTCATCACATAGCTATCACAACACGCTGTTCACAAGCTCTACCAAACTACCTATGTATGTACCCCAATAAGTTCATGCACAATAACACATACAGCTGATCATTTACATTGAACAATTAACAAGGTAGATTTGTAACACACATTGTGTCATCAAATTAGTTACCATTACGGTAGTAAATCCACTTTCAGCCTAGTTCAATAAATTACGCTCACAGTAAGTAATTTAACAATTTCGTCTGCTCTTGACCACAGCGCACACTCTTGCGCACCCTGCGTGACACTAAATAATAATCGCACAGTCACTACAAAACGGAAATCCCTATGTGAATATGAACAGGTAAGTTTTGTGCGGAGAACATGTTTGTCGTCGATGAGTCTGGTCAAAAAGTCGTTTTTTTCCTTAGTGTCAAAGCTTGCTTGAAAGTTGAATGTTTACAACACTTTTCCAGCATGAAACCAGAAATTATGTTCAGCTGTTTTGTGAAGGGTAAAAATGTTCCTCACTGCCTCCTTACTCTTGAAATAAACTATTACTTTATTTCATCATGACCTGCTTCTTATTGTCATATAGCCACCTTCAAGTGAAACACATCACTTTTGTATCAAATAATTTTAGGCAGATAGCTATTTATGTAGAATAGTTACGAATGAGAAGCCGTACATGTTATTGTTACACACTTGAGTATTAACCGCTTTATCGATCATCATCTCGAATGGTGTAATTAACTATTGATGACTGATGTGCGCAACAACGTCTGCTTTTGATACATGTGTGATGCATGGGCCAAAGGCCTTGCCTCAGCCCTAACTCCGGTTCCCGTCAGATCACAGAAGTTAAACGCCGTCGGGCTGGGGTGGGTGACCGTCCACTCAGTTGAGCACTGTAGGCAAGCGGGGTGCACTCAGTCCTTGTGAGGCAAACTGAGGAACCACTTGATTGGGAAGTAGCGGCTGCGGTCACGAAAATTGACAACGGCCGGGAGAGAGGGTGCTGGCAACATGCCAATTCCAATCCGCATCCAGTGATGCTTATCGGTCGACACGGCAGTCGGTCGTATACCTTGGGCCTTCAAGAGTCCTGCTCGGACGGAGATGACTCCTGGCGCGACACTTGTTCCACCTGATGACGCCCATCTGTGTGAAATTAGCTAGTCGTGTGGGAGTAAAGGAACGTAATTTTCTAAGATTCAACAGTTGGAGTGCAAATACAGTTTTAACCTTTGCAAAAATTCGTAACAGCTATAGAACACAGGATTTATCAGTTGGAATTTGATCAAGAAGTTACCTGTAAGTCAAACCTACAAATATTCTGCACTGTGTTATTCTGCACATTAAACAATCTTATACATCATAACTGTACACCGTAAAATGTTTGAATTGTCTGATGTGCACTAGACTGTAAATCGTGAAATACATGAATAATCTACGAATTCTAGAACTTATAGAACTTGTACTGTTGTATGTTTTACGCTGAAGAGCCAAAGAAACTGGTACATCTGCCTAATATCATGTAGGGCCCCCGTGAGCACGCAGAAGTGCCACAACACGACGTGACATGGACTCGACTAATGTCCGAAGTAGTGCTGGAGGGAACTGACACCATGAATCCAGCAGGGCTGTCCATAAATCCTAAAAGTATGAGGTGGTGGAGATCTCTTCTGACCAGCATTTTGCAAGGCATCGCAGATACGCTCAATAATTTTCATGTCTGGGGATTTTGGTGGCCAGCGGAAGTGTTTAAACTCAAAAGTGTTTTCCTGGAACCACTGCGTAGCAATTATGGACGTGTGGGGTGTCGCATTGTCCTGATGAAATTGCCCAAGTCAGTCGGAATGCACAATGGACATGAATGGACGCCGGCGATCAGACAGAATGGTTACGTACGTTTCACCTGTCACAGTCGTATCTAGACGTATCAGGAGTCCCATATCACTGCAACTGCACACGCCCCACAGCATTACAGAGTCTCCACCATCTTGACAGACCCCTCCTGAGGTGCAGGGTCTTTGGAATCATGAGGTTGTCTCCATACCCATAGACATCCATCCGCTCGATACAATTTGAAACGAGACTCGTTCGACCAGGTAACATGTTTCCAGTCATCAACAGTCCTGTGAGCGTTGGCGGGCCCAGGCGATGCATAAATCTTTGTGTCGTGCAGTCATCAAAGGTACACGAGTGGCCCTTAGGCTACCAAAGCCCATATCGATGATGTTTCGCTGAATGGTTCGAACGCTGACACTTGTTGATGGCCTAGCATTGAAATATGCAGCAATTTGCGGAAGGATTGCCCTTCTGTCACGTTGAACTATTCTCTTCAATCGTCGTTGGTCCCGTTCTTGCAGGATCCGGCGGCAGCGGTGTCGGAGATTTGAGGTTGGACCACTGATATTCACGGTACACTCGTGAAACGGTCGTACGGGTAAATCCCCACTTCTCCGCTGGCACAGAGAAGCTGTATCCCATCGCTCGTGAGCCGACTATAACATCAAGTTCAAACTCATTTTAATCTTGATAACCTGCCATTGTAGCAGCAGTAACCGGTCTAACAACTGCGCCAGACACATGTCGTCTTATATAGCCGTTGCGGCATGTAACGCCGTTTTCTGCCTGTTTACATATCTCTGTATTTGAATACGCATGCCTATACGAGTTTCTTTGACGCCTCCGTGTAGTTATGTTACGGGCTAGCCAGTTATGACAAAAGAGTTGCATGTGCGGGCAGCTAGCTGTAGTATGGGTTGTCCAGTGCCGCAGTGAGTGCAGAGTGAAGAATGCTTACTCAACAAGAACAATCTTTATTACTTCGACGATGGCGGCCTAAGAGCCGGTCGTGTCCAGTAGACAGCAAGAGATGTCCCATGCGGAATACTGAGGCAGCACAGAGCAGCATCTGGCCACGACGGCGCCCTTGCTGACCCACTACGAGGGCAGTTCAATAAGTAATGCAACACATTTTTTTTCTGAAACAGGGGTTGTTTTATTCAGCATTGAAATACACCAGGTTATTCCCCAATCTTTTAGCTACACAACACTATTTTTCAACGTAATCTCCATTCAATGCTACGGCCTTACGCCACCTTGAAATGAGGGCCTGTATGCCTGCACGGTACCATTCCACTGGTCGATGTCGGAGCCAACGTCGTACTGCATCAATAACTTCTTCATCATCCGCGTAGTGCCTCCCACGGATTGCGCCCTTCATTGGGCCAAACATATGGAAATCCGACGGTGCGAGATCGGGGCTGTAGGGTGCATGAGGAAGAACAGTCCACTGAAGTTCTGTGAGCTCCTCTCGGGTGCGAAGACTTGTGTGAGGTCTTGCGTTGTCATGAAGAAGGAGAAGTTCGTTCAGATTTTTGTGCCTACGAACACGCTGAAGTCGTTTCTTCAATTTCTGAAGAGTAGCACAATACACTTCAGAGTTGATCGTTTGACCATGGGGAAGGACATCGAACAGAATAACCCCTTGAGCGTCCCAGAAGACTGTAACCATGACTTTACCGGCTGAGGGTATGGCTTTAAACTTTTTCTTGGTAGGGGAGTGGGTGTGGCGCCACTCCATTGATTGCCGTTTTGTTTCAGGTTCGGAGTGATGAACCCATGTTTTATCGCCTGTAACAATCTTTGACAAGAAATTGTCACCCTCAGCCACATGACGAGCAAGCAATTCCGCACAGATGGTTCTCCTTTGCTCTTTATGGTGTTCGGTTAGACAACGAGGGACCCAGCGGGAACAATTGTGACAGCACTACCAACAGAGATGTCAAGTTGAGCACTGAGTTGTTTGATGGTGATCCGTCGATCATCTCGAACGAGTGTGTTCGCACGCCCCGCCATTGCAGGAGTCACAGCTGTGCACGGCCGGCCCGCACGCGGGAGATCAGACAGTCTTGCTTGACCTTGCGGCGATGATGACACACGCTTTGCCCAACGACTCACCGTGCTTTTGTCCACTGTCAGATCACCGTAGACATTCTGCAAGCGCCTATGAATATCTGAGATGCCCTGGTTTTCCGCCAAAAGAAACTCGATCACTGCCCGTTGTTTGCAACGCACATCCTTTACAGACGCCATTTTAACAGCTCCGTACAGCGCTTCCACCTGTCGGAAGTCAATGAAACTATACGAGACGAAGCGGGAATGTTTGAAAATATTCCACAAGAAATTTCCGGTTTTTTCAACCAAAATTGGCCGAGAAAAAAAAATGTGTTGCATTACTTATCGAACTGCCCTCGTAGTTCCACAGCGCGACAAGTCCAGAGGACTGCGTCTGCTGCTTGCGGCCCAAGGTGGCTGGCAGAAACGTGCAGGCGTGACCCTCGAGCTAGGACCCTCGGGGGCCGGCTAGTGTGTCAGGCGATAGATACCCCTGAGTGGCTTCAATTCCGTGTGTTCGATTCGAATACCAGAACCGTTACGTCTAGCTGACAGCCGCTAGATCACTGGCTTCGAGAGGTTGTAATAGTTAGCTGTGCATCTTATCAATTACTAGCGTCCGAATGAGCAACATCGAAGAGATGCTGCTACCGGCTGTGCTGGAAGCATTTATATTCCCTGTGGCTGGGTGTGATATGAAAAAACTAAGCTCTCATCATAAACTCAGCAGCGGAAGTTTCAAGTCGTTGCAATACCATGCAGCAACCCGCATTGCAGAGTGCTGTCGCAACGCCCAGCTGAGAATTACGTCTGTGACCGGCCCGTACATTCCTTGCCTGGTGTCAAGGTCTGCCTGAATCACAGATCATAACAGTTAGCTTAATTTAGGTGCGTAAAACCCTACTTACATGTTATAACGTCAGATTTCTTTATATACTTTGCAAGAATTGTCAAAATTTTTATTTTTTGCACTCTAGTAGTAAGCCTTTTAGTCTCCAAATCTATTAAGAACTGTCAACCATCATTTCAAATTAATTAATAATTTTATTGTTTTCGGCGGTATTCATTAGTTTTAGCTACATAAATGTCGTTTAATACGTTTAAAACTGTCTTTTCACAGTGGTAAATACGGGAAATTTGTGGTGAAACGGGAAGCGTTCAGAGCAGTCGCAATGTTACCTCTTGTGACTTACCGCAGCGGCTAATGATCTGGATAATAGGGAAAATGCGGATGTTGTTTGTAATACTCCGTGCATCATATACGAGGGTAAAATAAATGAATACCTGCAGTTAATTTTTATAATTTATTACAACAAGAGTATACAGTTCGTACTGACATCGTTTTTCAACAGAGTTACCCTGCTTTTCAATGCATTTGGCCCACCGTTCCGCAAGCATTCCAATGACCTCTGAAAAAAAAAAAAAAACGATTCTGGTTACGCAGTAATCCACGTTTGCACCGCTACCTTCATCTGTTTATCGTAGCTCAATCAACGGCCTGTTAAAACGTCTTTAAGTGGACGAAACAGATGGCGGTCAGACGGGGTGGTATCAGGACTGTAAGCGGGATGCCCCAAAGCTCGAAACGCAGCGTCTGAAGAGTTTCGGCGGTGTGGGTGGCGGAGGCACGATGTCGTGCAACGAAAGGACGCCTTCCGACAGTGTTACGCATGATTTCATACGCAGAAACATAAATAATTTTCAGATGGTTTGAAACGTCATGAACAGTCACTCGTCTTTTATTCTGAACCACGTCACGGACTTGTTCAATGTTGGCATCAGTTGTGGTTGTAGCTGCTCGTCCCGCTCCTTCCTCACTCTCGTTTGACAAATTTTCAATTGTTCAGTCCAATGAAAAACAGTTCGCCGCGACGATACATTGTGCCAGTATTGTACCGAACGGACGCTGTTCTTCTGTGGTGAAAACTGAGAGTAACGCGGCCATTTTTATGTCGTAACAGCATTAAAGATGTGTTTTTGTAATTCCGTACTGTCACATGGTTACGTAAGATAATGCTTCGAAGACTTTTCGTTGGAATTAGCATTATCTACAGGAAGACAAGATTACCGTGCTATTTATTTGCCGCGTATGGCCATCTGCGCATCAGATGTGACTATGTCTTTATCTTAACAGTACGCAAGGAAAGAACAAGATTACTAGGATTAGGAAAAGCTTCCTTTATCGTGTAGTCCGATTCTAATTACGGAATAATTTTAAATGAAAATCCCAATTTAGATGAGCGTTATCACTTGCTAATCAAACAGCATAACCACCGAACTTCTCAGATATCTCCTTACAAGAACTCTGAAGATTCTTAAACATGATGAATATAAATAAACTGCTAAAATTAGTGCACTACAACCATGAAATTAGTTCAATGGTACTACGGCGAAGTAGAACGAGACTGTCCGGTCTATTGGTAATGAGTTACACGGAAAAATGTTACACATATTATCGTTACCACTGACTGAAAACTTTTCTCCATTTCTTGTGGCCACATCGTGAGTAGGGGTGGTTGTGAATGTGCGGCGTGTGACAGTGGTATGGAGGAACAGAAAATACGTTTTGTAGAGACCTCCGCAATTCATGCTTTTAATAGAGGTCTGAAAGTCTTGCGTGTGATGTAATGACACCGACTGCTGTGCTCTGCTAGTCAAATTTCAACAATAATCCGTAATGTAATTGCGTAACTACCTGTCTATGTTCTGTAATGTCAAACGATATCAATAATAGTAACAATAATAATAGTAGTAGTAATAACAGTCTCATTCCCAGTGAAAGCACTAGCACGCTGTTGAATCGTTAACTTAGTGTGTGCTTCTGAGAGTGATATTGGTCGATTAAAGCAACAACGGTGCGCTTCAGATGGCCTAGCTCTTTCCACTGACGTGTTTAACAGCGTACAGTTTCTTTAGTTCCCTGCTCACTTTTGCATTCTGATCAGTAATTTTTCCTCCACTAGTTCGACGACAGCAGTTTGCGCAAGGTTAGATAACGAAATTTCCTAGGCTCTAAGAAGTATTGCAGAACGCACTGACGTGCTAGTCACTGACGCTCAGGTCTATCAGGTTCGTTACACGTCTGTCGCATTGACGTGGAGATATCGACCAGGAAACAAAACGTTAGGCAAGATGGTTTGCGCGAAATGGGACGCCGGGCACTCGTCAGGATACTAGAATCGTATCCGGACGAAGCAGCATTCCATAACTCGTTCCCATCATCCCTCTCCTATTCTCGTCCAAGCGAACGTGGCTTGCACCTCGAAAATGAAAATCAACCTTACTACCTTCCTCTGAAATAAACTGGTGAAACAGCCGTGCCTTAACGTTTGACTTTCCCTGCTCAACTGACATTTTTCAGTGACACGGCCAGTGATCTCAATACTAAGAAAACCTTAACTAGCGGGGAGCCCATACGGCATAAGGGAATTATAGCTGTTGATGTATTCGGCAGTTTTGTGAACTTCTTGTCTTGAATTATTAAGCATGTGGGAAATGTGAAATGTTTTCAGGTTTCCTTACCACCACCTAGAAGGTACCACGAAAGAACACGACTGAAAACGGAAATATTAGTACAAGTTGTGAGGTCACCGCTGCTGCATCTCGATCGATACGAAGGCAATTGCAATCTCTGTGAGGCGCGACAACGCACAGTTAATAAGAATGTCCGACCTCAACAACAAGGACTGGTTGCTTGTTCTGAGTGCGCGCCAGCAATTCAGCAGCTAAGGTGGAATCTTCAGATTCAGATGTGCTCGATAACGAACACAAGGTCGGAGGAAGCATCCGACAAAAATTAAAGTATGGTTCTGAATTTTACAATCGCGTGTCGGAAGAATATTGAACAGTAATTTGTAATTTCATGAAAATTGACGTTTTATTCGAATACCATAGCGTGGTTTCGTTACTATAAATAATACCTCTCGACAAATGGTATAATAGTGGAATTCCAGTCTACTGTGCATAACGGACTTCACTCAACCAATCATTAAGTAATACTAATAATCTAATACTCAGTCATCAAAAGAGAGAAATAGTTGTAAGCGAGCAACGAGAAAAACCTAACAGGGATGAACTGATATTAATAATTTTGTGAGGCTCAAAACCATTTTGTATCTTCGGCGCCTTAAAAGTCAATGTCTTTCTCATTCACTTGTGCTCCATCAGCTCACTTCGACACGTGCTCATCACCCGCCACACCAGCCGGCCACAATGGCAACTTGAACGGTATAGCTGAGTATGCAATAGATCGTTTTAAAGCATTAGCTCACCTGGTAATGGTTTCATTGACAATCATTTCCAAAAAATATATTTCGTACGTAATAAACTTCATCACTGTGATTCCTTTTTGGGCTCTACTAGACCACGGGATATAGAGCGAAGTCAATTTAGAATTTTGTTGGCCAAATTATATTCAATTTTTTAAACGGGCATTTGTTCGACCTCAGACGAAATGGAACCACTCGTCCTGGATTTTTCTTCCCTGCCAAATATTGAGTCGCGAATTTTCCGCCAGTTACGGTCTCCTGTATTCCTGGTTCTATTGTATCTGCTTCTTTCAGATGTTGTTTCACTGCTGCTATCCAATTTACTGCCTCCATTTTAGTTTTTACTGATCGTTTCGTACAGTTCTACGACTTGCCGAATTTGAAAGTTTAAAATCTTCTTGTTATGTGGAGATGAGATACCGACATTTCAATATGGTCTGCTTGGAATTCCCATAAATTTTTATTTTGTGCCTCCGTTTCTTTTTTTGTGAAGACTAGTTCTTAAGATGAGTTCGGATAGATTTTCTGATTTTTCCGTTTTTCAGTAAGTGCGCATTCAAGTCACCTATTAGATTTTTCACAGGAACTGCTACAATTTTGAAGATTATATGTTCATTTAATTTGTCAGTACTTTTTTTGTTATCTTGGTTGATCGGTAAAAGTGCCCTAATTAATGCGTATTTTCTAACTGAAAATTTCAAATAAAATGTCATTAATCTGTTGCTCAGAGAATTTATCTCGGTTGTGGATACTAGAATCGTGAAATTGCAAATGGTGTGTGCTTTTAAGGATTCTGTTGTCTGTTTTGCTTTTGAACAGTCTATAACTTCCAGATTCATGGTGTCCGATATCAAAATGTTTCTTGCGTGACTAGAATTTCAATTTTTTGTTCTTTTAGTGTGTCTTCTAAGGCGCTGAGTTACGTTGGCGTTAAGAGGGAGCTATGTTGCTAATGCCAAAGAAAGGATTGGTTTTGGGATATACTGTCTCAGCCTAGTATCCTGAGAATCCAACAGACAAGATGCGCCACTGCTGAAGAAAGGTTTGTTACCCCCTGTGGTAATTTTGTGATTGCTAAAACACTTCAACAAAGAAGCAAAAATTGCGTGGTTGAATGTGCAAAATATTCAGCTGTTAGCACTGAATGGCTTGAGTTCCAGAATTTAAATTGTGGCCGCACCTGAGGTGAACAAACGCCGACCACTGTGTTGTTTGTTATAGGTCAGATTCATAGTGAATTTTGTGGAATTGGATGCCTCTATCGCCACAGAAATGGCAATACCGTGTGGTTAGGGCCTCCCGTCGGGTAGACCGTTCGCCTGGTGCATGCCTTTCGAGTTGCCGCCACTTCGACGACTTGAGTGGCTATGGGGATGAAATGATGATGATAAGGACAACTCAACACCCAGTCCCTGAGCGCAGAAAATCTCCGACCCAGCAGGGAATCAAACCCGGGCCGTTAAGTATGACATTCCGTCGTGCTGACCACACAGCTACCAGGGGCGGACACTATCGCCACACTGAGATACAACTCTCTTCTTCTCTTCATCTTCGCTACCTACGGGATCCAACACAATTTACGGATATCACAAACAGAGAGTAACATGAAAATTAATTATTAGATAGTTGCACAGGTTCAGTGCACAACAGCTGTTTATCTGTGGTAATGTATCGCTTGACTAATTGCATAGCCCTGTAGATTCTTCTTCAGCGTGGTTGGTTCAAATGGCTCTGAGCACTATGAGACTCAACTGCTGTGGTCATAAGTCCCGTAGAACTTAGAACTACTTAAACCTAACTAACCTAAGGACAGCACAGAACACCCAGCCTTCACGAGGCAGAGAAAATCCCTGACCCCGCCCTTCAGCGTGGTATTTCCATTGTTAGCGGTAAGGCATCATACTAGAGAGTACATATTTTACTTGCTAATATCATCCCACACCTAGTACAGCTTCAGCACGGGTGTGTATGTTTTACTCTATATGGTTTTTTAACAGGACAACCAGTGGCATTGATAAGTTACGAACGGCATCCATGCGGATGGACAAATCTCCTGAATTACATCGACTACTGGATGGCGATAACTGACCCGTATGAATAAAAAAAGTATATCCACTTCATTTTATATTTAATGCAAGTGTATCCTATTACTTAACGATTGTATACAACGTAACTTTGATTACCATAACCGTAATTCTTCTTCGAGGAAACAGACGCGACCAACGCCTGGTTGTACGTAGCACCCACAGCTACTCTGTATGAAGTGTTGCCTATCGAGATAGGCGGTTAATGCAGCTTCGTAACTGCTTCTTTTCATACCATTCGAGGCCATAAATCTAAATACGTGAGAGAGGATGCACTTCACTTTTCTGTGGCTGAATCCTTAATCATCACTAAGAAGGTGATTTACTCCATGCAAGACTGTTAACTAATAGAATTACGCTTAGCGGAATCATTATTGAAGTAGCTACTCCAGGACACTAAATCTGTCCTGTAGAAGATCGTAGTTTTTCCTGGGATCGTTGTTTGCTGTATTTGTATTTCTTCAGTTATAAGTCAGTATTTCAGTTTTTACAAACATTTTTCAGTATCATCAAATCTTTTCATGTAGAATTCACACCTTAAATTTTTAATGAGAAAAATCTCTCAGATATCATCATAGTTTATTTCTTTTAAATTTACAAACACAAGACATTTATTTTACCTTCAAAATTGTTGTGTTGGAATTTTAAGCTATCTCTGAAGGATTAATATCAAAATGTAAAGAAACAATCTTAGTCTTTTGGCAACGAATGAATCTCGCAGTACTTCGAGCAGCAGTCACATCTTCAAATACAAAATTATTCAGTGGCTCTGTTTTACCGTAGGAAGAATATGCTGTGGTGCAAGTGATAAGTACAAAACAATTTCAAACGAAAATAAAATGAACAATTAAAGGGAAACATATCTTCTGTTGTCCAAAAATGTACGAACCTGGCGACATCATATTTTAGAGTATAACCAAAAACAAATTGTATCTAATAAAAATTATGAATTTTCATTGGCAACCGGATTTGCTTAGAACTTTTTTTTTATTTTTACAGTCATGGTCCTCGAAAAATAAACCTTAGAATGGATAAAACATATATACTCCTACTTAAAGCATGCAACTTCATGAGGTTAGTTTCAGATGTGAGCAGTACGTTAAATTATAAGAAGAATATTTTTTACTTCGTAGCTAACATATAAAAATGCTTTGTAAACCATTAGATGTATAAAAACCAACCGCTTAATACGCGGGTTGTCCAGAAAGTAAGTTCCGATCGGTCGCGAAATGGCAACCACAGTGAAAATCAGAAACGTTTTATTTGCAACAGTTAGGTACATCTTTCACCTACTTCTCTACATAGTCGTCCCACCAACTTCGAGTTTTGTCGTAGTGTTGTATCAGCTTTCGAATATCCTCGTCATAGGAAGCAGCCACTTGTGCTTTCGGCCAGTTATCTTCACTGGTCTACAGCTCACTGTCTGTGGAAAAATTTTGTCTTCATAGCCAGCTGTTCTTGTGAGCAGAGATGAGACTCAGGGGGAGCCATTTACGGACTGTATTGTGGGTGATCAAACACTCCTCATCGGAAACGCTGCGGGAGCATCTTCATTGCCCCTGCAGTGTGCGGCCGAGAATTGGCATGAAGAAGGAACTGCTCGACAGTTGTGTTATGTGGGCTGCATGACACAGGCGAAACCTCTAACCAGGCCCTTATACTCGGCGGGAAACGCTATTCCCTACGCATCTTCACGTGCTCACCGTTCACTCAAAACTGAAAAGAGCGACGCTACACGATCGACGGGCATACTAGAGACACTGCCCAACGCATCTGTGCAAAGCTTTACCGGATTTTCCCAGTGGTTTCGATTTCGCGACCGATCGGAACTTACTTTCTGGACAACCCTCGTAAATAAGATGAATCCATCTTGGGTAGAAACTCCAGTAAAAATGCGTTTGCAAAAGACAAATAAAAGTTATTCTTACTTTCGAGAACAGTCACTTGTAAATATAAAAAAATCACTAGATCTACTGAAAAATTAGGGACTGTTCCCCGTGATAAACTGAAGAGCTGTCTTATTGAAAGGCTATATCATAGACCATCCATTTGTATAATGGAACATCTGCTAGCAAGCCATACTTTTATGTAGGAAGTAGAAAAGTTGTTTGTGAATAAGTAATCTGATTACATCTTTCCCACAAGTTTAGACTCATATGGCATTATACAGCTAATTGTATCGACTAGGAAACAAAGAGAATAGACGAGTGTAAAACTACTTTTCCATACAATGAAGCAGGTGCTAGAATGATAACCATTAAATTATAGACGGTACAATTTTTTCAATCACAAACATTAAGCTGCTACTCTGAATTTTTGAACTATCTACCTGTTACAGATGTCTGAACGTAGGTAACGTGTCTTGATGAAGCAAACATCGGCACTTCTGCTTGAAATATTGTTTTATATGGGAGCCCTTCGCTGCTTTCCACTCTAAACTATAGTCGAGTGTCATTACGAAATAACAGGAAACTGAGCCGCATCCGCGGCTAGATCTATTCCTGTGTTGAGGAAACTCGACGTAGCGTTGCTTTGCTTCTTCTTTCTTGTCGCTCCGAGTGGTGGCGCCCGGGACAACTCCGCAAGGGATTGAAGCACTCGCGCAGCTCAGACGTGACCGGGTGGGGTTTGGCTGTTTCAATGGGACCCCGTGTAGTGCAGCGGCTTGTACCTCAAAGCCTTGATGGTTGCTCATCGAGTCGGCACGGTTGATGTTTACTTCGCGGACCGAGCCTTCGCCCAGTAGGAATTTGCAACTTTACCCTGCCTATGCACTATTAGGCCGTATTCTGGAGTTGGACTACAGGTGTGTTCCAGCTGGCGTGGCTGATGAACATGGACGCATACGCCGTCCATGATTTGCTTCAGACTTATACAGCAACGACGGTGAATAAAACGTTTAGTGGGAGTTCACTGTTGGTCAGGATTCGAGAGACAGTTCCTCCTCTCTGTGCTTTCACTTCTAAGTGCCGCTTGTTATAACGACATTAAACTGATTCGGGTCGTTCTACTGAACGTATTTGCCCGATGGCTTTGTATGGATCATAATCCTAGTGACAAAATTCTGTCTAAAGCAAATTCTCATTTGTTTGTAAGAGGGCATCAGGTCGGCCTAAGTCAAGCCGTTGCTACACGGCCTAATTTGTATACCCGAGGCTCTTCACTTGTCTGGGATTTCGTTGCTCGTAAAAGCCCTTACTCTCCCCTCAGCCTGCATTACAGACGTATACATCGTTGTAAATCCACTACCTGCTATGATTATGGATATAAAGACATATTAATTCCCTTTGACTGCTTCACAGCCCTGTATGTAAAGCTTTAAATTTTTAGTACTAATTTCCCAACTACTGATTAATATTATTTGGTGCAAACGTTTGCTTCACAGACGTATGTACGTTATTAGACATGCCAGCTTTTTCTGATGAGCATCTCAGAATCTGTTCGAGCAAATTCTGATAATTTTTTTGGGTATTTATCAGAAAATACCTGTTTTCAGACTTGGTCTTTGTGAAAACATATCACTTGGTTTTGTAATTTAAAAAGAATTATCGGCCTCTGAAATAAATCAATAAATAATTTTACTTTTAACATTACTTTATTTCCTCTTAGCAGCTAACTTCTCCCATATCATAGCTCTCTACCAGTTTAGAAATGTTGAATAAGTTCGTAACTTACAGTCTGCTATACATGCTGCAGAGTGTAAGTGATGCCAGGTACCGTACAACATAGCTGCAGTACCAGTGCAGACAGTGTAAATTACATTGATATGAAGTTCGCGTTTAAGTTAAAATGTGAAGAAAAGAACATATGTTGGTTATTCCTAATTGCTGAATATTAGTTAGAGCCAAAGTCGACCGTTGGAAGAAGTACTGGCGTACACAGCATTGCTTGCTAGTTTTTACACACTTCGGCAGATAGCAAAAATGATAAGAAAGTAGAAGCTGAGATACTGATACAGATGTCGCTGGTTCGAGAATCGGTGTGGAAAGCTTATCGTTATTGGAACAGACACAGAGTAAAAATATGGAAAAGAAAATACAATCCCATTTTGAATTTACAACAATAGATCGACATCATAAAGAACTGGATATGAAGTTGTTCTGTGGAAACTCTGCGAGGGACCTAGAGAGAATGACGAAAATCGTTGTTCGCGTGAGGACAGACATCAGTTCGGAGTCCCTCAGAATCGATGCGAGAACCGAAAACCAGAGAACTTGGGTTTCTCGTCGGAGGGCGCGTCGTACGTCTTGCGCAGCTCCAGGCGAGTGCGGCCGTCTTTGCTGGTGTGTATCGTGCGGACCACACCGGCGTCGTCACTGCGGTTAACTACCTGAAAAACCAGCAAGCACAAATGATTACGACATGAGATGGGCGCTTATTTAGTTATCATTTGGACCAACTTGTTACAACAAAGAAACACTTATTACAGTTCCAGTACATATTAAGTTTGAAACACATAAAGACCAATAACATAACTATATAATAACAACAGCCAAAAATCAACCCTTTCACTGCGCATAAACTCTGAGCGGCCGCGTGGCATGTGCGTCTAATTTTCAAGTGGTGTGTACTATAAGCAGTCTATCGTTGTTACTGAGAAAAAAAGACGTACACAGCAATATTATGGTGTTAAATTGTTTATTTAATTTTAATCTTCATAGAGGATTACTTATTTTGTTCTAAAAGTAACTTGATTAGAAGAAAAAAAAGACATACGTTATTACATTAATAAAACTTCAAAGTGTGGTATCTTTTTGATTTCAAAAATTCAAACATAAAGGTGCATTACATTTGATACAAATGTATCTTGTGTCACTTTGGTTTTCATGTTTTACACATACAATACACCTTCTCTGGGCGGTCTTGGACAGTTCTGAGAGTAGCGAGATAAAGTGGCGCTCGATTATTGGGTAAAGCAATATCACCATCGGCCGATCACCCTCTGCGCCGGTCCTCTGTTTTCGGTCGGTGATGAATGACTAGGGTCTCCTTGATGAGTTTCTGCCTAAAGTCAGATACTCAAATGTTTCTTCCCGTTTTAGTTCCATATGATGCATGCGCATTCAGGAGAGACGGATACACCAAAGGAAAAAAAATACTTCTTTATGCTATTTTACAGTTTTTCGTAGACATTCCACTGAAATTAGCATCATGTCGCTCCTGTTGACGGCCTCCATATTTTCAGTGTAGCTTACCACGCATTCCGTTTTTCTTTTTGTTTCATTTGTGCTTTTTTCTTTTTCTTTCATTTGTGCTTCCGTAAATTTTGGCAGCCGCTATAATTTTGATTTTAGGAAGAGCTGATAGAATCCTCACTTCCCACTTTTACTGCCTGTTGACATTAACGTAACCTCAACTGTTTAAAGTTATATATACAGGGTGTTACAAAAAGATCTGGCCAAACTTTCAGGAAACATTCCTCACACACAAAGAAAGAAAAGATGTTATGTGGACATGTGTGCGGAAACGCTTAATTTCCATGTTAGAGCTCATTTTAGTTTCGTCAGTATGTACTGTACTTCCTCGATTCACCGCCAGTTGGCCCAATTGAAGGAAGGTGATGTTGACTTCGGTGCTTGTGTTGACATGCGACTCATTGCTCTACAGCACATCATTACGTAGCATCAACAGGTTAGTGTTCATCACGAACGTGGTTTTGCAGTCAGTGCAATGTTTACAAATGCGGAGTTGGCAGATGCCCATTTGATGTATGAATTAGCACGGGGCAATAGCCGTGGCGCGGTACGTTTGTATCGAGACAGATTTCCAGACCGAAGGTGTCCCGACAGGAAGACGTTCGAAGCAATTGATCGGCGTCTTAGGGAGCACGGAACATTCCAGTCTATGACTCGCGACTGCGGAAGACCTAGAACGACGAGGACACCTGCAAAGAACGAAGCAATTCTTCGTGCAGTTGACGATAACCCTAATGTCAGCGTCAGAGAAGTTGCTGCTGTACAAGGTAACGTTGACCACGTCACTGTATGGAGGGTGCTACGGGAGAACCAGTTGTTTCCGTACCATGTACAGCGTGTGCAGGCACTATCAGCAGCTGATTGGCCTCCACGGGTACACTTCTGCGAATGGTTCATCCAACAATGTGTTAATTGTCATTTCAGTGCAAATGTTTTCTTTACGGATGAGGCCTCATTCCAACGTGATCAAATTGTAAATTTCCACAGTCAACATGTGTGGGCTGACGAGAATCCGCACGCAATTGTGCAATCACGTCATCAACACAGATTTTCTGTGAACGTTTGGGCAGGCATTGTTGGTGATGTCTTGATTGGGCCCCATGTTCTTCCACCTACGCTCAATGGAGCACGTTATCATGATTTCATACGGGATACTCTACCTGTGCTGCTAGAACATGTGCCTTTACAAGTATGACACAACATGTGGTCCATGCACGATGGAGCTCCTGCACATTTCAGTCGAAGTGTTCGTACGCTTCTCAACAACAGATTCGGTCACCGATGGATTGGTAGAGGCGGACCAATTCCATGGCTTCCACGCTCTCCTGACCTCAACCCTCTTGACTTTCATTTATGGGGGCATTTGGAAGCCCTTGTCTACGCAACCCCGGTACCAAATGTAAAGACTCTTCGTGCTCGTATTGTGGACGGCTGTGATACAATACGCCATTCTCCAGGGCTGCATCAGCGCATCAGGGATTCCATGCGACGGAGGGTGGATGCATGTATCCTCGCTAACGGAGGATATTTTGAACATTTCCTGTAACAAAGTGTTTGAAGTCACGCTGGTACGTTCTGTTGCTGTGTGTTTCCATTCCGTGATTAATGTGATTTGAAGAGAAGTAATAAAATGAGCTCTAACATGGAAAGTAAGCGTTTCCGGACACATGTCAACATAACATATTTTCTTTCTTTGTGTGTGAGGAAAGTTTCCCGAAAGTTTGGCCGTACCTTTTTGTAACACCCTATATAAAGCAGGCATGTCTTTATGGTTTTTCCTTACAGTTCCACAAGCATTAGCCACCCTTCCATGAAGATAAGAGAATAACGCTGGGCTAGTTCACCAATTGTCAACATACAGTGTACGATCTTTTCCAAAGTAGCGTTCTAGTGATATTAACGTGATGTCTCTAACGGGTGACAAATATTTTGTTCGATACATTTATGTATCCAGTGACGGTTGTCAGCCTCTCGTCTGGTAATCTACCACACTATTCGGACTGTTGAACTTCTCACCAGTGACCGAGCGACGTAACGAGTAGAGCTTAATATATGTTACTCGCATTCGACACCATTACCAATTGGGTCCTTCGTTTTCCTACACCCAAGATGTCACTAAGTCAATTAAAACCACAGCTTTGTAGGTTCTTTGAAAATAACATGGGCGATATTTTTACCTATTCTTTCCCTGTCCGAGCTTGTGTCCTGATTCCAAAGACCCTACTGTCAGTGGGACATTAAACCCTAACCATCCTTCCCTTACTTCGTCTCTAGAAGACCATGACCAGGGTGAAGTGAACAAATATGGAAACATCTTTCTTAGAGCGCAGTCACTTTCCAGCGATTCTTAGATGTATTCCCGCAAGCATGCCTTAGCAAAAATACATACAGAATAGCGTGTAGGCAACCATCGAAATCTTAGAGGGGTAATAATACCAATAAAAGAAAACGAATACGACACATATTGTAAACTTAGATTGGGATTAATCGTGGAAAAAACATACTAAAAGTTATTCACATAATGACTTACATTAATCTAAATTTTTGTCTGTGACGATCTAATTGGACTCAAATGAAATATAAATAGATTGAACATAAAATTGGTACAAGATCTAGTCATCACAGGTGAGGTTCGTCTGTAGCTTGCCGACTGTTAAAGCTTCTGGCTGAAAATTGCTTCTTGACACTAGAACAATACCTATCACACGTACGAACGTACGACATCTATCTAAGATGGGCCATAAGTATTTAGGTGTAAATCTGTCTTCCATCTGTATTGTCTGTTTCCTTTACTGCGAGACACCTACCGCACATTTCGCTGCAGCGCTGAATACCAATGGTGCGCCTCGTTTGGTGTGAGAGACTCCAACAATCGTAGAAACAGCTGGAGACGTGGCAAGAGCAGGTGATATAACAGGATTAAGAATAACTAAGCTTAACGACCCTTGCGCGATACATGATAGTAATTTACCAGTCACCCGTTTAACAGTGGACGCTGGGAATGATGTTACTATAGTGATTTGATCCTTATTAGCGAGGCATCGATGCCTCAATTTTTAAAACACATCAATTGCCCGATTAGAAATACATATTGCAGGAAAATCGTGAATCAGCTGTCACTCACTATATGGAAGCAAAACGTAAAGGAAAATACCCAAAATCGGACCAGTTGGTAATATTTCCTTTATAGTGTTATGCACCATTTACATTTTACTCTTATAAAATATAAGTAAAATTTATTATAAAAAAATATTTCAAAAAACCTATTAGTTAAAATATAGGCCAAAAGCGGATCCCTTGAAAAATAGTCAAAATAATCTCAACCAAATTACACACGGTACTAAATCAGCGAAAACATAATCTACTTTCAATACACAGACCTAACAATTACAGGTTTTGGTTTTAAAAAAAGATACAGAAAGTATTAAAAATACTGAAATGTGTATCAGAATTAAATTATTTAGCGGCAAAATTTGGAGACGTGTACTTCCTTTCCTGCTCCGCCACAATCTACATAGTTCCATAGCGAGCACATGACACATGACGCACACGTCCCAAAGTTCCCCTTTAGAATTCACCAAACATTCCCGCCACAGAACGTAATCCAACATAAACTTTTGATAAGGAAACATCCGCGAGAAGCTGCAGTTCATATGTTGCAGAGGACAAGCCGCTTTTATCTTCAGTGCTCGATTCTTCGACATTTTCTCAAAACTTTGACCTATCTTCACGAGCTCTTTTCTTTTTCTTGAAGCCACTACTGCTGATTCACATCATCAGCCTCTATTGTTTTGCGTGCTTTGTGTTCAGCTTCGTTGGCTTTTATACCATTTTTAGTTCTTACCAAATGGGCTGCATAGTGTTTAGATGTAATGGCAGTAGAACTGCTGGGTTTTCGTCCCCTATATGAGATTCTCGAGAAGAGAATAGAAGCTTTCGAAATGTGGTGCTACAGAAGAATGCTGAAGATTAGATGGGTAGATCACATAACTAATGAGGAAGTATTGAATAGGATTGGGGAGAAGAGAAGTTTGTGGCACAACATGACCAGAAGAAGAGATCGGTTGGTAGGACATGTTCTGAGGCATCAAGGGATCACCAATTTAGTATTGGAGGGCAGCGTGGAGGGTAAAAATCTTAGGGGGAGACCAAGAGATGAATACACTAAGCAGATTCTGAAGGATGTAGGTTGCAGTAGGTACTGGGAGATGAAGAAGCTTGCACAGGATAGAGCTGCATCAAACCAGTCTCAGGACTGAAGACCACAACAACAACATATGAGATTCTGTTTTTGATTTTTGGAATGGGAATAATATCATATGATCTTATTTTAGAAGATATAGAACCTCGAGGATCCTCAAGTGTAGCTGATGTCAGAGGAGCACCCAGACTAGCCGAAGATGTTAATGACTGATTTGGGTCGAACTTTGCAGTATGCATGAATCTTATTTTCCAGAGATTTTAATCCTTAGGCAGCCGCTGTGTGTGATCTGCAGCGGGTGCTGGTGTACTCCTGGGAAGTTTTACAAGTCTTGCTGGGCAACTCCATAGCATGGAGAGTCCTCCTGGATGAATTATGCTCTAAAACAAATAGAAGGACGCACCACGAAAGAATGATTATAGTTACAGAAAAATTGGATTATTTATTGAAGAGAAAGAGCTTCACAATTTAAGCAAGTCAGTAACGCGTTGGTGCACCTCTGACCCTCATACAAGCACTTATTCGGCTTGAAATTGATTGACAGAGTTGTTGGATGTCCTCCTGAAGGACACCGGGTCAAATTCTGTCCAATTGGCGCGTTTAATCGTCAAAATCCCGAGCTGTTTGGAGGGCCCTGCCTATAATGTTCCAAACGTTCTCATTTCGAGAGAGGTCCGGTACCCTTGCTGCCCAAGGTAGGGTTTGACGAGCAGAAGAAATTCTCGCCGTGTGTGGACTGGCATTATCTTGCTGGAACGCGCCCGGGGTGGCTTGCCTCGAAGTGCAACACACAGGGGCGTAGAGTATCGTCGAGATACTTCTTTGGTGTAAGGGTGTTGCGGATGACAACCAAAGGGATCCTGCTATACAGTGACACGGCTCCTGGTTGTCGGGCCGTATGGCGGGCGACAGTCAGGTCGTATTCCACTGCTTTCTCGGGCGTCTCCGGACAAGTCTTCGGCCTGAAATCTCACTGACTGGATTAGAAATATCTTCAGTGATGAATACCGTTTCGAAATGAGCCCTAATGACCGGCGGAAACGCGTGTGGAGCCGCCCCCGACAGCGGTAAGGTACCATTCTAATAATTCCTTCGTGGGGCGTCTATTTTTTTCTTGTCTTCGAACGAATAACGAAGTTGTGTATGTCACCAGAGGAGAGCTAATATTCGCTATGAGTGCCACTGCCGACATTCTCTCGGTTTTCCAGTATATCTTGTAGCCGTGTCATGTACACTCCTGCAAATTGAAATAAGAACACCGTGAATTCATTGTCCCAGGAAGGGGAAACTTTATTGACACATTCCTGGGGTCAGATACATCACATGATCACACTAACAGAACCACAGGTACATAGACACAGGCAAGAGAGCATGCACAATGTCGGCACTAGTACAGTGTATATCCACCTTTCGCAGCAATGCAGGCTGCTATTCTCCCATGGAGACGATCGTAGAGATGCTGGATGTAGTCCTGTGGAACGGCTTGCCATGCCATTTCCACCTGGCGCCTCAGTTGGACCAGCGTTCGTGCTGGACGTGCAGACCGCGTGAGACGACGCTTCATCCAGTCCCAAACATGCTCAATTGGGGACAGATCCGGAGATCTTGCTGGCCAGGGTAGTTGACTTACACCTTCTAGAGCACGTTGGGTGGCACGGGATACATGCGGACGTGCATTGTCCTGTTGGAACAGAAAGTTCCCTTGCCGGTCTAGGAATGGTAGAACGATGGTTTCGATGACGGTTTGGATGTACCGTGCACTATTCAGTGTCCCCTCGACGATCACCAGTGGTGTACGGCCAGTGTAGGAGATCGCTCCCCACACCATGATGCCGGGTGTGGCCCTGTGTGCCTCGGTGCTATGCAGTCCTGATTGTGGCGCTCACCTGCACGGCGCCAAACACGCATACGACCATCATTGGCACCAAGGCAGAAGCGACTCTCATCGCTGAAGACGACACGTCTCCATTCGTCGCTCCATTCACGCCTGTCGCGACACCACTGGAGGCGGGCTGCACGATGTTGGGGCGTGAGCGGAAGACGGCCTAACGGTGTGCGGGACCGTAGCCCAGCTTCATGGAGACGGTTGCGAATGGTCCTCGCCGATACCCCAGGAGCAACAGTGTCCCTAATTTGCTGGGAAGTGGCGGTGCGGTCCCCTACGGCACTGCGTAGGATCCTACGGTCTTGGCGTGCATCCGTGCGTCGCTGCGGTCCGGTCCCAGGTCGACGGGCACGTGCACCTTCCGCCGACCACTGGCGACAACATCGATGTACTGTGGAGACCTCACGCCCCACGTGTTGAGCAATTCGGCGGTACGTCCACCCGGCCTCCCGCATGCCCACTATACGCCCTCGCTCAAAGTCCGTCAACTGCACATACGGTTCACGTCCACGCTGTCGCGGCATGCTACCAGTGTTAAAGACTGCGATGGAGCTCCGTATGCCACGGCAAACTGGCTGACACTGACGGCGGCGGTGCACAAATGCTGCGCAGCTAGCGCCATTCGACGGCCAACACCGCGGTTCCTGGTGTGTCCGCTGTGCCGTGCGTGTGATCATTGCTTGTACAGCCCTCTCGCAGTGTCCGGAGCAAGTATGGTGGGTCTGACACACCGGTGTCAATGTGTTCTTTTTTCCATTTCCAGGAGTGTATTACTAGTTGGCACGGTACACATTTTGTATTTCATCGTTGAGCTTCATGTTGATCTTGAAGATTCCTCATTGACAGTGTAGTGTTTTAGAATTATGAGCAACAGCAGTCTGAACTATCTGAACTTTTTTCCCTGGAAGCGTCATGGATTAGAATCTTGAAGGTTTAAAGGTAGCTCAGTTATTGGAGTCCCATATCACAATACACAAACTACAAAGAAAAATTCGAACGTGTCCTTACGATGAAAGTGAATTAATCTTTAGAGGATATGTGGACAGGTAGTATGACGTGCGATGATGGACACAGAGTAGCCACACTTACCGCAGTGACGTTAGGCCTCGCGTACTGAGGATACCGCTGTGCACCAGCCAGGCAAGCTGCAAGCGAAGTCACCAACAACATCACGGACAGCTTCATCTTCTGCTCAGAAAGCGTTTCTATCTTCTCTGCACAGAACAGAAGGAAAACAGAAGTCAGCCATTAAAACAGCCCATTATCACAATCCTTCGGAATTTCTAAAACCACAGGGGGAAGCCGTAAGCAAATGACTACTCAAGTTGCTATGTAGCAGCTATGAGACTGGAGACATACCACCATACTTTCAGAAAAGTATTATCCACAAAAGCCCGAAAATAGGAAGGGCAGATAAATGTGAGAATTACCGCACAATCAGTATAACGACTCACACATCCAAATAACTGTCAAGAATAATATACTGAAGAATGGAAGACAAAATTGAGGATCTGATAGATAATGATTAGTTTGGCATCTGTGCTGTTGTGGGTGATAATCAAAGCAATACTTAATAATAATCAATACACCTTCATAGGATTTGTTGACCTAGAAAAAGCGTTCGAAAGTGTAAAACGATGCAAGATCTTTGCAGTTCTCATAAAAATAGGAGTAAGCGTAGGAAAATATGGGTAATACACATTACTAGCGAACCTGGCAATGCTTCGCAATTGCTAAATATGTCTGACAATAGCCACGCGGTGTGGCCGCGTGATTTGAGGTGCCTTGTCACGGATTGCGCGACCCCTCCCGCCGGAGGTTTCGAGTCCTCCCTCGGGCATGGGTGTGTGTGTTGTTCTCAGCATAAGTTAGTTAAAGTAGTGTGTAAGTCTCGAGACCAATGACCTCAGCAGTTTGGTCCCTTAGGTACTCACACACATATGAAAATTTATCTGACAACAGGATATAAGACCTAATCTCCTTCTCTCTGTCCATCGCTTCCTCCTTCATCTCTCTGTCCATCACGTCCTCCTTGCCGTTTCGCTATCCGTCACCTCCTTCCCCCTCTCTGTGTCCATCACCTCCTTCCCCTCCCTCTCCTCCCCCCTCTCCCTGTCCATCTCCTCCTTCCCCCTCTCTAAGTCCTTTTCCTCCCGCCCCTTCCCTATCCATCTCCTATTCCCCTTCTCTCTGATCTCGTGCTTTTTTATTGCTATTGCAAACAAAAACTTGATTGGGAATCGAAGTCATGGCATTTCGCAGTCAGTTTTAACAGGACACCTGTACATCGCTGTTTAAAAAATGTATAACTTATATCCGTCTGAATCTCTATTAGAGTATCGTGTAATAATTTCAAATAAATCGTCAAGAATTTTTTGAGATTATTGCTAACAACATTCCCTGTTACATATACATTTCTATACGATATACATTAAAATGATGTAGCCTATACCCGTCCACACGTTTTTTACTGTGTGCGGTATGACTTTTAATGAAACGGTTCACAACTTCTTGTAAATTTTGCTAACAGTGTTTCACTTTCATATATTATGTATATATTTACATATCATACCTATTTATTAGACTTATCCGTCAGAATGTTTATTAGAGTATCATGTGAAAATTTTAAGTAAATCGGTCAAGAGCTTTTCGAGATTTTTGATAACAAAGTCAAACAACACCTTGTCTTTTCATGGTAGTGTAGATACTATGTACATCCGGACGTTTATTAGAGTACCGTATAAAAATTCGAAGTGAAACAGTCAAGATTTTTTGTAACAAAGCTAAAGAACGAGTGGAAGACCAAGAACGGAGAACTCCGAATAAAGATAGTGTGAGACAGGGATGTAGTCTTCCACCACGACTGTTCAATCTACCACTTAAATAGAAGAAATGGTCAAGAGCGGCCATTCAGATAATGATGAAATGATATCAGTGATAAGACTGACTGATGATACTGCGATCTTCAGTGAAAGTGATGAAGAATTGCAGGACCTCTTGAATCGAACGGCCTAATGAGCACAATAGTCTATGGATTGAGAGCAAACCGAGAAAAAACGAAAGTAATGAGGAGTAGCAGAAATGAGAACAGCCAAAATTTAACATTAACCTTGGTGACCATGAAGTTAACGAAATTAAGGAAATCTGCTACTTCGGAAACAAATTAACACATGACGGACGATGCAAGGAGGACATAAAAAGCAGACTACCAGCTCATGCAAATACGGCATTCCTGACCAAATGGCTTCTACTAGTATCAAACAACGGCTTTAATTTGATGATTTTTTTTTGCAATGTACGTTTGGAGCACAGCGTTGTATAGTTGTGAACCATGGACTGTGTAAAAGCCGAAAATGTTTGAGATGTGGTGGCATAAAACGACGTTGAAAATTATGTGGACTGAAAAGGAAGGAGATGACTCTCCACAGAATCGACGAGGAAAGGAACGTATGGAAAATACTGAAAAGAAGAAGGTGTAGGCTGACAGGGCCTATGTTAATACATCAGGGAATAACCTCCATAATAACAGAGGGAGCTGCAGAGGGAGAAAACTGTAGGGTAAGACAGAAACTGGAATACATTCAGCTAATAGTTAAGAACGTAGGGTGCAACTGATTCTCTGAGGTGAATAGGTTGGTACAACAGAGGAAATCGTGGCTGGCAGAATTACTCCCGTCAGAAAATTAATGTCTCAATAAATAAATAAATAAATAAATAAAATAAAGTGAAAGATGGATTCGGCCAGCTCTTCATCAGCAAACTTATCTACACTGCTGCGTATCGCTGGTAACGTACAACTAACGTTGCTGGAACAAAAAACAAGAGGCAGAACCGAGCAGTAATGAACGCAAGCTAGACGGCGAGGAGTAAATTTGACATCATTGTTGTCAACACCAAGTACCGTCGGTAGAAACAAGTTTATTTCCAAACAAGACACACAGCGCATGCCGTCAACATTTGTTCTACTGTGAAGATTTTTTCAGTACAGAGTAGTTCAAAGTTAAACGGGGATAAGAAATCCTACGAAACTCACCGAGAAACCACGGGTCCCTCTTGCCGAAATACTCTGGAAGTATACCTGAAGAACCTCCGAAATTTCTTCTGTGGAGTTCAGACAACGAAAGTTCACGCTATTGTACAACACGATGGTATATTTTCAGGGCTTTAGCTGAGTTGACGATTCCATTTTGTGCTCAATCTTTCTACGTCTTCCTTACGCGTACCGACCAGTAGTTTTATGTGTGATCGTCGCCCAGATTCCAACCACTCTGTAAGTGCAAACAAGACCACTGGCTAGAGAAAACGGAGAGCACCAGTAAGACAGTTGGTGACACATTGTGCGCTAAGAGAATCCTAAACTAGGCTATACGCCAGAAAATATTCCCCAGTCAACTATGCAAAGCGCTGATCGAAAAAAGAGGTTTCAATAAGCGAGAAAATTATCTACACTGAAACAAAACTGGAATGCTCATTACCTGAAAAGTCGCTCATTCTTAATCTGCTATATGACTGTAACGGAACTGAACCGTTGTATTACAGATTACCACCGGTACAACAAACTAAACTACTATGTAGTTGGTTAGACTGTCGTAGCTTTAGCGTGATACCTGTTCGTGCTTACCGCTTGTTGCCTTCGTGAAATGCTTGAGGATTCACGCTCAAAGTCTGCTTGAACAATGCGACGATCAGAGACAAAACAAGAGCATATATATACACGCGTCACAAGGTGTGATTACCGATGCACGTGTGCTGGGGCTTCCCCAACGACAGAACCAAGGTCATTGTGCAAGAAGCATTAGTCAAGAGACGACTATTGAGCATACAATAGTTGCAATGATACAACTAGCAGACTTGCGTGACGGTTAATGCAATGTTTGCAGCCATCTTACCTCTGGTATAGCATGTCAGTTTTTCGTAGTTAAAGGCTACCGCTCTAAGTCATTTAACAATACCAGCTTACCAAAATCGCACGTTTCGTGACTAACAATAATTAGAGAGCTGGAAAGCGTGAAGTAATGTTTTCAGAGCCTACAGGGCGTCTAAAGGCTTTACTCTCCTGAGGGCTATGGTGGCGAACTAAAACTGTAATCATTGTCACCCGAAGATGGATGTAAGTGCCCAAAATGTATCGTTACTGATCAGTAAATGTTTTAGAAACCTTTTCGGAGTGTTTTGTTGCTTTAACATAATCAATATCCTCCAAAATCTGCTTTACATGTCCTAGTCTTCATCTGATCTTATAAATAGTTTCCTATACTGGTCCTTCCAGAGTCAATTATTCTGTAAGCACTAACAGATTTCTGCTAACCTATTCCTCCCCCTTTATTTCTCGTATACCCGTCGACGATGCAAATTTCGTTTTTGCTTTGAATTTTGCATTTGCTGAAGATTATCGGATGCACTGACATTTTACTCCCATTTGTCTCAATATTTGGAATACGTCATACCCTAGCAAGCTTTTCCTAGGTACAAAATTTGCATGAAGCTATGCAGATTTTTCTTTAGTTTCCCATATGTTAATAAGGTACAAATTTAGTATCGCTTGTCTACTAATTTTTCATTTTCTGCAACCGATTTGATCTACTCCCATTCCTATCTTCTTTCTGTTTTCGTATTCCTCTTGTAAGGAGTGTACTGCGGTAAGATATATGATCAACTGTCCAATGGTTTTGACACTTCTTCGCTCGTCTTTGCCCAAATATTTGAAATCTGAGGACTAGGCTTCTATTCCATGGACTTTTGATGTTGGATCAAGGAACGTACCTACACCTCAGTGACGTCGAAGGCATATCACACACTCCTACTATTTTCTTTGAGGACGGATCTCTCATCGTTCCGTTATATTCCGACCTCATTACTGGATCACTTATCTCTTACACATCAACTTTCTCCTCTTCTTTAATCGCGCTTTAGGAAAGTTTTTTCCATCGTACTAACATTCTTCCATCCGTATGACATCTCCTCTGCTTTTACCTTTGACATTTCGTAGGTCAGGCAACGGCCTTGCCGCACTGGGTACACAGGTTCCCGTCAGATCACTGAAGTTAAGCGCTGTCGGGCGTGGCCGGCATTTGGATGGGTGACCATCCGGGCCGTCATGAGCTGTTGCCATTTTTCGGGGTGCACTCAGCCTCGTGATGCCAATTGAGGAGCGGCTCCGGTCAAAGAAAACCATCATAACGACCGGGAGAGCGGTGTGCTGACCACACGCCCCTCCTATCCGCATCCTCATCTGAGGATGATACGGCGGTCGGATGGTCCCGATGGGCCACTTGTGGCCTGTAGACATCTGAGAAATTAGTTTAACCCTAGACCATTAAATAGGGGAAAGTGTTACATTGGTACTAAAGCATCGTAAATTGTGCTACTTAAGATTTATTCTAAGGAAGTCATAATTTATAGGTTATACATTAGTTAATTAAAATTATTAGAGCTCCAGTGGTACGTTACAAACGAAATTAAGTACAAATTGTCCTGTTTTATGCCCTACTGCAATCGTAAATTTTACGATGGTTTAATAAACAAGAGTTAATCAGCGTGTACCCTAAGTTAATTTATCAGTTATCACTGACTTCTAAGGTTTTCACATGTTTACCTCACCCATCATGACTACGCATCTTTACATTTCCCGTTACTTTCATTACTGAGCAACCTACACTCCTAATTTCCTACATTTTTTCCTGGAATCCTTATACACCCTTCTGTAGATAACATGAGGTATTTCCTGTATTATTTACGCCTTCTTTGCTTCTGCTTCCCTCCGACCTTTCGTGGCCGATCCTGTCTAACGGCATTTCTGCCACCACCGGAGGTAATCTCCACTTTCCCCTCACTCTACTCTAAATATTCTGTATTACACTTAATAGTAAAATCACTATTTTTTAGCGGACGTTTGTGTTCTCTTTAGTTTGGGTCGTCTGAAATAATGAAGATCTAGCATATAATGCTGATTGTAATTCAGTATTTACCGTGACAATGAGGAGCGCTTTTTGTTTCGAATGATATTCATGTGGAGCGAAGCATGTTTTACAGAACGGAAAAAAGAGTGCGAATCGGCTACATCACCCTCCCATAAAGGGTGTTGGTCGCAATGATACTCTTAAACCTCTGTGTTAGCCAAAAGGGAAAGTACCAGAGATGTTTTCAAGGCTGGGTTTACTTAGGTGAGGCGGTCTGCGAACGACGTAACGAGAGCGCAGCGCAAACACTGACGCTCGAAGCACAGCCAGCGGCGGTGCAGCCCCGCGCTTCCTCTCTGAAGGCCCAAGGCCGTCCCTTTATTTGTCAAGACGTTAACGGCGGAGGCTCTAATGACGCTTAACCGCAGTCGCAAATTGAAATTTGACGCTGGCGCGATACGGCTCTCTCAGCAGGAATCTACTGTGCAATAAGGGCAATCCCCTAAGAAACGCGACAATGTTAACGTGATTTCAGATTCGAGCAAAAACAAAACACGCCTTTTTCATCTACTCTGTGATCTGAAAATATTTATTTTGATAGATATTTGCAACTTTTTACTGGGTGTTCTGATTGACGAACGTAAATAACGACCTTATCATTTATCTTCTTTAGGAAACTACATCATCATTAATTGATTCATACAAAGGTGTGCTGTCGCAAGATATGTGGATGGACACATGTTCAGGAATCACGACTTCTGAAAATCTTTCATACATGTTACGATTTCTCTCCAGCCACCAAAACAGCATCACTCCACTTCTCGGGCTTGCCAAGTGGATGTGTTCCATAGGCGTTCCTAAATAAAATACACTCCTGGAAATTGAAATAAGAACACCGTGAATTCATTGTCCCAGGAAGGGGAAACTTTATTGACACATTCCTGGGGTCAGATACATCACATGATCACACTGACAGAACCACAGGCACATAGACACAGGCAACAGAGCATGCACAATGTCGGCACTAGTACAGTGTATATCCACCTTTCGCAGCAATGCAGGCTGCTATTCTCCCATGG